>NW_023493666.1:177570-552570 GCF_013265735.2 Oncorhynchus mykiss | reverse complement strand
GAGCTAAGGAAATTTAACAACCACGAAGGGACTCAAACCCACAATTTTCAGATTCAAAGTCAGACACCTTATCCATTAGGCCACACAGTCTATGTGATGCATCCCTATTTGACATCATACAGACATTGCTTAGCAACAACAGACATCAAAGTTGTGATCCTGTCCGAATGAGGACAGCTAGTGATATTTAACAAGTACGAAGAGACAATTTCCCTCAATCTTGCGATGCAGAATCATACACAATATTTCTCAGGCCTTGCAGTCTAAGATTATTAAAGTTGAATAACAATGTACAAGTTTTTCAAAGCAACAAGAACAATGCCTTATTTCGGGAAATTGCAAACATCTTCAAATTAGCTGAGCTAAGGAAATTTAACAACCACGAAGGGACTCAAACCCACAATTTTCAGATTCAAAGTCAGACACCTTATCCATTAGAACACACAGTCTACTTAATACATCCCTATTTCACATCATACAGACATTGCTTAGCAACAACAGACATCAAAGTTGTGAACCTGTCCGAATGAGGAAAGCTAATGATATTTGACAAGTACAAAGATACTCTTTCCTTCAATCTTGCGATGCAGATTCAGACACAATAATTCTCAGGCCTTGCAGTCTAAGATTATTAAAGTTGAATAACAATGTCCAAGCAACAAGACCAATGCCTCAGTTTGGGAAATTGCAAATATGTTCAAATTAGCTGAGCTAAATGAAACTAAACAACCACGAAGGGACTCGAACCCTCAATCTTCTGATTCGAAGTCAGACGCCTTATCCATTAGGCCACGCAGTCTACGTGATACATCCCTATTTAAACAACAATGTATACGTTTTTCAAAGCAACAAGAACAATGCCTTATTTCGGGAAATTGCAAACATCTTCAAATTAGCTGAGCTAAGGAAATTTAACAACCACGAAGGGACTCAAACCCACAATTTTCAGATTAAAAGTCAGACACCTTATCCATTAGGCCACACAGTCTACTTAATATATCCCTATTTCACATCATACAGACATTGCTTAGCAACAACAGACATCAAAGTTGTGAACCTGTCCGAATGAGAAAAGCTAATGATATTTGACAAGTACAAAGATACTCTTTCCTTCAATCTTGCGATGCAGATTCAGACACAATAATTCTCAGGCCTTGCAGTCTAAGATTATTAAAGTTGAATAACAATGTCCAAGCAACAAGACCAATGCCTTAGTTTGGGAAATTGCAAATATGTTCAAATTAGCTGAGCTAAATGAAACTAAACAACCACGAAGGGACTCGAACCCTCAATCTTCTGATTCGAAGTCAGACGCCTTATCCATTAGACCACGCAGTCTACGTGATACATCCCTATTTAAACAACAATGTATACGTTTTTCAAAGCAACAAGAACAATGCCTTATTTCGGGAAATTGCAAACATCTTCAAATTAGCTGAGCTAAGGAAATTTAACAACCACGAAGGGACTAAAAACCAACTATTTTCAGATTCAAAGTCAGACACCTTATCCATTAGGCCACACAGTCTACTTAATATATCCCTATTTCACATCATACAGACATTGCTTAGCAACAACAGACATCAAAGTTGTGAACCTGTCCGAATGAGAAAAGCTAATGATATTTAACAAGTACAAAGATACTCTTTTCTTCAATCTTGCGATGCAGATTCAGACACAATAGTTCTCAGGCCTTGCAGTCTAAGATTATTAAAGTTGAATAACAATGTCCAAGCAACAAGACCAATGCCTTAGTTTGGGAAATTGCAAATATGTTCAAATTAGCTGAGCTAAATGAAACTAAACAACCACGAAGGGACTCGAACCCTCAATCTTCTGATTCGAAGTCAGACGCCTTATCCATTAGGCCACGCAGTCTACGTGATACATCCCTATTTAAACAACAATGTATACGTTTTTCAAAGCAACAAGAACAATGCCTTATTTCGGGAAATTGCAAACATCTTCAAATTAGCTGAGCTAAGGAAATTTAACAACCACGAAGGGACTCAAACCCACAATTTTCAGATTCAAAGTCAGACACCTTATCCATTAGGCCACACAGTCTATGTGATGCATCCCTATTTGACATCATACAGACATTGCTTAGCAACAACAGACATCAAAGTTGTGATCCTGTCCGAATGAGGACAGCTAGTGATATTTAACAAGTACGAAGAGACAATTTCCCTCAATCTTGCGATGCAGAATCATACACAATATTTCTCAGGCCTTGCAGTCTAAGATTATTAAAGTTGAATAACAATGTACAAGTTTTTCAAAGCAACAAGAACAATGCCTTATTTCGGGAAATTGCAAACATCTTCAAATTAGCTGAGCTAAGGAAATTTAACAACCACGAAGGGACTCAAACCCACAATTTTCAGATTCAAAGTCAGACACCTTATCCATTAGAACACACAGTCTACTTAATACATCCCTATTTCACATCATACAGACATTGCTTAGCAACAACAGACATCAAAGTTGTGAACCTGTCCGAATGAGGAAAGCTAATGATATTTGACAAGTACAAAGATACTCTTTCCTTCAATCTTGCGATGCAGATTCAGACACAATAATTCTCAGGCCTTGCAGTCTAAGATTATTAAAGTTGAATAACAATGTCCAAGCAACAAGACCAATGCCTCAGTTTGGGAAATTGCAAATATGTTCAAATTAGCTGAGCTAAATGAAACTAAACAACCACGAAGGGACTCGAACCCTCAATCTTCTGATTCAAAGTCAGACGCCTTATCCATTAGGCCACGCAGTCTACGTGATACATCCCTATTTAAACAACAATGTATACGTTTTTCAAAGCAACAAGAACAATGCCTTATTTCGGGAAATTGCAAACATCTTCAAATTAGCTGAGCTAAGGAAATTTAACAACCACGAAGGGACTCAAACCCACAATTTTCAGATTAAAAGTCAGACACCTTATCCATTAGGCCACACAGTCTACTTAATATATCCCTATTTCACATCATACAGACATTGCTTAGCAACAACAGACATCAAAGTTGTGAACCTGTACGAATGAGAAAAGCTAATGATATTTAACAAGTACAAAGATACTCTTTTCTTCAATCTTGCGATGCAGATTCAGACACAATAATTCTCAGGCCTTGCAGTCTTAGATTATTAAAGTTGAACAACAATGTCCAAGCTTTTCAAAGCAACAAGACCAATGCCATATTTAGGGAAATTGCAAACATGTACAAATTAGCTGAGCTAATGAAATTAAACGACCCTATTTGATATCATACAGACTTTGCTATGCAACAGTAGACATCAAAGTTGTGATCCTGTCCAAATGAGGAAAGCTAGTGATATTTAACAAGTACGAAGAGACAATTTCCCTCAATCTTGCGATGCAGAATCATACACAATATTTCTCAGGACTTGCAGTCTTAGATTATTAAAGTTAAACAACAATGTACAAGTTTTTCAAAGCAACAAGAACAATGCCTTATTTCGGGAAATTGCAAACATCTTCAAATTAGCTGAGGTAAGGAAATTTAACAACCACGAAGGGACTCAAACCCACAATTTTCATATTCAAAGTCAGACACCTTATCCATTAGGCCACACAGTCTACTTAATACATCCCTATTTCACATCATACAGACATTGCTTAGCAACAACAGACATCAAAGTTGTGAACCTGTCCGAATGAGGAAAGCTAATGATATTTGACAAGTACAAAGATACTCTTTCCTTCAATCTTGCGATGCAGATTCAGACACAATAATTCTCAGGCCTTGCAGTCTAAGATTATTAAAGTTGAATAACAATGTCCAAGCAACAAGACCAATGCCTTAGTTTGGGAAATTGCAAATATGTTCAAATTAGCTGAGCTAAATGAAACTAAACAACCACGAAGGGACTCGAACCCTCAATCTTCTGATTCGAAGTCAGACACCTTATCCATTAGGCTACGCAGTCTACATGATACACCCCTATTTGACATCATACAGACATTGCTTAGCAACAACAGACATCAAAGTTGTGAACCTGTCCGAGTGAGGAAAGCTAATGATATTTAACAAGTACAAAGAGACCTTTAACCTCAATCTTGCGATGCAGAATCAGACACAATAATTCTCAGGCCTTGCAATAGTAGATTATTAAAGATGAATGTCTTAGCATTTCAAAGCAACAAGAAAAATGTCTTATTTTGGGAAATTGCAAACATCTTCAAATTAGCTGAGCTAATGAAATTTAACAACCACGAAGGGACTCGAACCCTCAATCTTCTGATTCGAAGTCAGACGCCTTATCCATTAGGCCACGCAATCTACGTGATACATCCCTATTTGACATCATACAGACTTTGCTATGCAACAGTAGACATCAAAGTTGTGATCCTGTCCAAATGAGGAAAGCTATTGATATTTAACAAGTACGAAGAGACTATTTCCCTCAATCTTGCGATGCAGATTCAGACACAATAATTATCAGGCCTTGCAGTCTAAGATTATTAAAGTTGAATAACAATGTCCAAGCAACAAGACCAATGCCTTAGTTTGGGAAATTGCAAACATGTTCAAATTAGCTGAGCTAAATGAAACTAAACAACCACGAAGGGACTCGAACCCTCAATCTTCTGATTCGAAGTCAGACGCCTTATCCATTAGGCCACGCAGCCTATGTGATGCATCCCTATTTGACATCATACAGACATTGCTATGCAACAGTAGACATCAAAGTTGTGATCCTGTCCAAATGAGGAAAGCTAGTGATATTTAACAAGTACGAAGAGACTATTTCCCTCAATCTTGCGATGCAGAATCATACACAATATTTCTCAGGCCTTGCAGTCTAAGATTATTAAAGTTGAATAACAATGTCCAAGCAACAAGACCAATGCCTTAGTCTTCAATCTTGCGATGCAGATTCAGACACAATAATTCTCAGGCCTTGCAGTCTTAGATTATTAAAGTTGAACAACAATGTCCAAGCTTTTCAAAGCAACAAGACCAATGCCATATTTAGGGAAATTGCAAACATGTACAAATTAGCTGAGCTAATGAAATTAAACGACCCTATTTGATATCATACAGACTTTGCTATGCAACAGTAGACATCAAAGTTGTGATCCTGTCCAAATGAGGAAAGCTAGTGATATTTAACAAGTACGAAGAGACAATATCCCTCAATCTTGCGATGCAGAATCATACACAATATTTCTCAGGACTTGCAGTCTAAGATTATTAAAGTTGAATAACAATGTCCAAGCAACAAGACCAATGCCTTAGTTTGGGAAATTGCAAATATGTTCAAATTAGCTGAGCTAAATGAAACTAAACAACCACGAAGGGACTCGAACCCTCAATCTTCTGATTCGAAGTCAGACACCTTATCCATTAGGCTACGCAGTCTACATGATACACCCCTATTTGACATCATACAGACATTGCTTAGCAACAACAGACATCAAAGTTGTGAACCTGTCCGAATGAGGAAAGCTAATGATATTTAACAAGTACAAAGAGACCTTTAACCTCAATCTTGCGATGCAGAATCAGACACAATAATTCTCAGGCCTTGCAATAGTAGATTATTAAAGATGAATGTCTTAGCATTTCAAAGCAACAAGAAAAATGTCTTATTTTGGGAAATTGCAAACATCTTCAAATTAGCTGAGCTAATGAAATTTAACAACCACGAAGGGACTCGAACCCTCAATCTTCTGATTCGAAGTCAGACGCCTTATCCATTAGGCCACGCAATCTACATGATACATCCCTATTTGACATCATACAGACTTTGCTATGCAACAGTAGACATCAAAGTTGTGATCCTGTCCAAATGAGGAAAGCTAGTGATATTTAACAAGTACGAAGAGACTATTTCCCTCAATCTTGCGATGCAGAATCATACACAATATTTCTCAGGCCTTGCAGTCTAAGATTATTAAAGTTGAATAACAATGTCCAAGCAACAAGACCAATGCCTTAGTTTGGGAAATTGCAAACATGTTCAAATTAGCTGAGCTAAATGAAACTAAACAACCACGAAGGGACTCGAACCCTCAATCTTCTGATTCGAAGTCAGACGCCTTATCCATTAGGCCACGCAGTCTATGTGATGCATCCCTATTTGACATCATATAGACATTGCTTAGCAACAACAGACATCAAAGTTGTGATCCTGTCCGAATGAGGACAGCTAGTGATATTTAACAAGTACGAAGAGACAAATTCCCTCAATCTTGCGATGCAGAATCATACACAATATTTCTCAGGCCTTGCAGTCTAAGATTATTAAAGTTGAATAACAATGTCCAAGCAACAAGACCAATGCCTTAGTTTGGGAAATTGCAAATATGTTCAAATTAGCTGAGCTAAATGAAACTAAACAACCACGAAGGGACTCGAACCCTCAATCTTCTGATTCGAAGTCAGACGCCTTATCCATTAGGCCACGCAGTCTACGTGATACATACCTATTTAAACAACAATGTATACGTTTTTCAAAGCAACAAGAACAATGCCTTATTTCGGGAAATTGCAAACATCTTCAAATTAGCTGAGCTAAGGAAATTTAACAACCACGAAGGGACTCAAACACACAATTTTCAGATTCAAAGTCAGACACCTTATCCATTAGGCCACACAGTCTACTTAATATATCCCTATTTCACATCATACAGACATTGCTTAGCAACAACAGACATCAAAGTTGTGAACCTGTCCGAATGAGAAAAGCTTATGATATTTAACAAGTACAAAGATACTCTTTTCTTCAATCTTGCGATGCAGATTCAGACACAATAATTCTCAGGCCTTGCAGTCTTAGATTATTAAAGTTGAACAACAATGTCCAAGCTTTTCAAAGCAACAAGACCAATGCCATATTTAGGGAAATTGCAAACATGTACAAATTAGCTGAGCTAATGAAATTAAACGACCCTATTTGATATCATACAGACTTTGCTATGCAACAGTAGACATCAAAGTTGTGATCCTGTCCAAATGAGGAAAGCTAGTGATATTTAACAAGTACGAAGAGACAATATCCCTCAATCTTGCGATGCAGAATCATACACAATATTTCTCAGGACTTGCAGTCTAAGATTATTAAAGTTGAATAACAATGTCCAAGCAACAAGACCAATGCCTTAGTTTGGGAAATTGCAAACATGTTCAAATTAGCTGAGCTAAATGAAACTAAACAACCACGAAGGGACTCGAACCCTCAATCTTCTGATTCGAAGTCAGACGCCTTATCCATTAGGCCACACAGTCTATGTGATGCATCCCTATTTGACATCATACAGACATTGCTTAGCAACAACAGACATCAAAGTTGTGATCCTGTCCGAATGAGGACAGCTAGTGATATTTAACAAGTACGAAGAGACAATTTCCCTCAATCTTGCGATGCAGAATCATACACAATATTTCTCAGGCCTTGCAGTCTAAGATTATTAAAGTTGAATAACAATGTACAAGTTTTTCAAAGCAACAAGAACAATGCCTTATTTCGGGAAATTGCAAACATCTTCAAATTAGCTGAGCTAAGGAAATTTAACAACCACGAAGGGACTCAAACCCACAATTTTCAGATTCAAAGTCAGACACCTTATCCATTAGAACACACAGTCTACTTAATACATCCCTATTTCACATCATACAGTAGACATCAAAGTTGTGATCCTGTCCAAATGAGGAAAGCTAGTGATATTTAACAAGTACGAAGAGACAATTTCCCTCAATCTTGCGATGCAGAATCATACACAATATTTCTCAGGCCTTGCAGTCTAAGATTATTAAAGTTGAATACACGCAGTCTATGTGATGCATCCCTATTTGACATCATACAGACATTGCTTAGCAACAACAGACATCAAAGTTGTGAACCTGTCCGAATGAGGAAAGCTAATGATATTTAACAAGTACAAAGATACTCTTTTCTTCAATCTTGCGATGCAGATTCAGACACAATAATTCTCAGGCATTGCAGTCTTAGATTATTAAAGTTGAACAACAATGTCCAAGCTTTTCAAAGCAACAAGACCAATGCCATATTTAGGGAAATTGCAAACATGTACAAATTAGCTGAGCTAATGAAAATAAACGACCCTATTTGATATCATACAGACTTTGCTATGCAACAGTAGACATCAAAGTTGTGATCCTGTCCAAATGAGGAAAGCTAGTGATATTTAACAAGTAAGAAGAGACCTTTTCCCTCAATCTTGCGATGCAGAATCAGACACAATAATTCTCAGGCCTTGCAATATTAGATTATTAAAGTTGAATAACAATGTCCAAGCAACAAGACCAATGCCTTAGTTTGGGAAATTGCAAACATGTTCAAATTAGCTGAGCTAAATGAAACTAAACAACCACGAAGGGACTCGAACCCTCAATGTTCTGATTCAAAGTCAGACGCCTTATCCATTAGACCACTCAGTCTACGTGATACATCCCTATTTGACATCATACAGACATTGCTTAGCAACAACAGACATCAAAGTTGTGAACCTGTCCGAATGAGGAAAGCTAATGATATTTAACAAGTACAAAGATACTCTTTTCTTCAATCTTGCGATGCAGATTCAGACACAATAATTCTCAGGCCTTGCAGTCTTAGATTATTAAAGTTGAACAACAATGTCCAAGCTTTTCAAAGCAACAAGACCAATGCCATATTTAGGGAAATTGCAAACATGTACAAATTAGCTGAGCTAATGAAATTAAACAACCCTATTTGATATCATACAGACTTTGCTATGCAACAGTAGACATCAAAGTTGTGATCCTGTCCAAATGAGGAAAGCTAGTGATATTTAACAAGTAAGAAGAGACCTTTTCCCTCAATCTTGCGATGCAGAATCAGACACAATAATTCTCAGGCCTTGCAATATTAGATTATTAAAGATGAATAACAATGTCTTAGCATTTCAAAGCAACAAGAACAATGCCTTATTTCGGGAAATTGCAAACATGTCCATATTAGCTGATTTAATGAAATTAAACGACCACGAAAATGCCTCAAAAGCCCAATTTTCTGTTTCGAAGTCAGACGCCTTATTCACGAGGCAACACCTTCTACTCCATATTCTCCGATATAACATCAAACAGACGTTGCTTAGCAACAACAGACATCAAAGTTGTGAACCTATCCGAATGAGGACAGCTAGTGATATTTTACAAGTACGAAAAGACTATGTCCCTCAATCTTGCGATGCCGAATCAGACACAATATTTCTCAGGCCTTGCAGTCTTAGATTATTAAAGTTAAACAACAATGTACAAGTTTTTCAAAGCAACAAGAACAATGCCTTATTTCGGGAAATTGCAAACATCTTCAAATTAGCTGAGGTAAGGAAATTTAACAACCACGAAGGGACTCAAACCCACAATTTTCATATTCAAAGTCAGACACCTTATCCATTAGGCCACACAGTCTACTTAATACATCCCTATTTCACATCATACAGACATTGCTTAGCAACAACAGACATCAAAGTTGTGAACCTGTCCGAATGAGGAAAGCTAATGATATTTGACAAGTACAAAGATACTCTTTCCTTCAATCTTGCGATGCAGATTCAGACACAATATTTCTCAGGCCTTGCAGTCTAAGATTATTAAAGTTGAATAACAATGTCCAAGCAACAAGACCAATGCCTTAGTTTGGGAAATTGCAAATATGTTCAAATTAGCTGAGCTAAATGAAACTAAACAACCACGAAGGGACTTGAACCCTCAATCTTCTGATTCGAAGTCAGACACCTTATCCATTAGGCTACGCAGTCTACGTGATACACCCCTATTTGACATCATACAGACATTGCTTAGCAACAACAGACATCAAAGTTGTGAACCTGTCCGAATGAGGAAAGCTAATGATATTTAACAAGTACAAAGATACTCTTTTCTTCAATCTTGCGATGCAGATTCAGACACAATAATTCTCAGGCCTTGCAGTCTTAGATTATTAAAGTTGAACAACAATGTCCAAGCTTTTCAAAGCAACAAGACCAATGCCATATTTAGGGAAATTGCAAACATGTAAAAATTAGCTGAGCTAATGAAATTAAACGACCCTATTTGATATCATACAGACTTTGCTATGCAACAGTAGACATCAAAGTTGTGATCCTGTCCAAATGAGGAAAGCTAGTGATATTTAACAAGTAAGAAGAGACCTTTTCCCTCAATCTTGCGATGCAGAATCAGACACAATATTTCTCAGGCCTTGCAGTCTAAGATTATTAAAGTTGAATAACAATGTCCAAGCAACAAGACCAATGCCTTAGTTTGGGAAATTGCAAACATGTTCAAATTAGCTGAGCTAATGAAATTAAACGACCCTATTTGATATCATACAGACTTTGCTATGCAACAGTAGACATCAAAGTTGTGATCCTGTCCAAATGAGGAAAGCTAGTGATATTTAACAAGTAAGAAGAGACCTTTAACCTCAATCTTGCGATGCAGAATCAGACACAATAATTCTCAGGCCTTGCAATAGTAGATTATTAAAGATGAATGTCTTAGCATTTCAAAGCAACAAGAAAAATGTCTTATTTTGGGAAATTGCAAACATCTTCAAATTAGCTGAGCTAATGAAATTTAACAACCACGAAGGGACTCGAACCCTCAATCTTCTGATTCGAAGTCAGACGCCTTATCCATTAGGCCACGCAGTCTACGTGATACATCCCTATTTGACATCATACAGACTTTGCTATGCAACAGTAGACATCAAAGTTGTGATCCTGTCCAAATGAGGAAAGCTAGTGATATTTAACAAGTACGAAGAGACTATTTCCCTCAATCTTGCGATGCAGAATCATACACAATATTTCTCAGGCCTTGCAGTCTAAGATTATTAAAGTTGAATAACAATGTCCAAGCAACAAGACCAATGCCTTAGTTTGGGAAATTGCACA
Organism: Oncorhynchus mykiss; assembly: GCF_013265735.2. NCBI lineage: Eukaryota > Metazoa > Chordata > Actinopteri > Salmoniformes > Salmonidae > Oncorhynchus > Oncorhynchus mykiss. The sequence continues at coordinate 541,655 of NW_023493666.1, read as the reverse complement.
CAAAGCAACAAGAACAATGCCTTATTTCTGGAAATTGCAAACATCTTCAAATTAGCTGAGCTAAGGAAATTTAACAACCACGAAGGGACTCAAACCCACAATTTTCAGATTCAAAGTCAGACACCTTATCCATTAGGCCACACAGTCTACTTAATACATCCCTATTTCACATCATACAGACATTGCTTAGCAACAACAGACATCAAAGTTGTGAACCTGTCCGAATGAGGAAAGCTAATGATATTTAACAAGTACAAAGATACTCTTTCCTTCAATCTTGCGATGCAGATTCAGACACAATAATTCTCAGGCCTTGCAGTCTAAGATTATTAAAGTTGAACAACAATGTCCAAGCTTTTCAAAGCAACAAGACCAATGCCATATTTAGGTCAATTGCAAACATGTACAAATTAGCTGAGCTAATGAAATTAAACGACCCTATTTGATATCATACAGACTTTGCTATGCAACAGTAGACATCAAAGTTGTGATCCTGTCCAAATGAGGAAAGCTAGTGATATTTAACAAGTAAGAAGAGACCTTTTCCCTCAATCTTGCGATGCAGAATCAGACACAATAATTCTCAGGCCTTGCAATATTAGATTATTAAAGATGAATAACAATGTCTTAGCATTTCAAAGCAACAAGAACAATGCCTTATTTCGGGAAATTGCAAACATGTCCATATTAGCTGATTTAATGAAATTAAACGACCACGAAAATGCCTCAAAAGCCCAATTTTCTGTTTCGAAGTCAGACGCCTTATTCACGAGGCAACACCTTCTACTCCATATTCTCCGATATAACATCAAACAGACGTTGCTTAGCAACAACAGACATCAAAGTTGTGATCCTGTCCAAATGAGGAAAGCTAGTGATATTTAACAAGTAAGAAGAGACCTTTTCCCTCAATCTTGCGATGCAGAATCAGACACAATAATTCTCAGGCCTTGCAATATTAGATTATTAAAGATGAATAACAATGTCTTAGCATTTCAAAGCAACAAGAACAATGCCTTATTTCGGGAAATTGCAAACATGTCCATATTAGCTGATTTAATTAAATTAAACGACCACGAAAATGCCTCAAAAGCCCAATTTTCTGTTTCGAAGTCAGACGCCTTATTCACGAGGCAACACCTTCTACTCCATATTCTCCGATATAACATCAAACAGACGTTGCTTAGCAACAACAGACATCAAAGTTGTGAACCTATCCGAATGAGGACAGCTAGTGATATTTTACAAGTACGAAAAGACTATGTCCCTCAATCTTGCGATGCCGAATCAGACACAATATTTCTCAGGCCTTGCAGTCTTAGATTATTAAAGTTAAACAACAATGTACAAGTTTTTCAAAGCAACAAGAACAATGCCTTATTTCGGGAAATTGCAAACATCTTCAAATTAGCTGAGGTAAGGAAATTTAACAACCACGAAGGGACTCAAACCCACAATTTTCATATTCAAAGTCAGACACCTTATCCATTAGGCCACACAGTCTACTTAATACATCCCTATTTCACATCATACAGACATTGCTTAGCAACAACAGACATCAAAGTTGTGAACCTGTCCGAATGAGGAAAGCTAATGATATTTGACAAGTACAAAGATACTCTTTCCTTCAATCTTGCGATGCAGATTCAGACACAATATTTCTCAGGCCTTGCAGTCTAAGATTATTAAAGTTGAATAACAATGTCCAAGCAACAAGACCAATGCCTTAGTTTGGGAAATTGCAAATATGTTCAAATTAGCTGAGCTAAATGAAACTAAACAACCACGAAGGGACTTGAACCCTCAATCTTCTGATTCGAAGTCAGACACCTTATCCATTAGGCTACGCAGTCTACGTGATACACCCCTATTTGACATCATACAGACATTGCTTAGCAACAACAGACATCAAAGTTGTGAACCTGTCCGAATGAGGAAAGCTAATGATATTTAACAAGTACAAAGATACTCTTTTCTTCAATCTTGCGATGCAGATTCAGACACAATAATTCTCAGGCCTTGCAGTCTTAGATTATTAAAGTTGAACAACAATGTCCAAGCTTTTCAAAGCAACAAGACCAATGCCATATTTAGGGAAATTGCAAACATGTAAAAATTAGCTGAGCTAATGAAATTAAACGACCCTATTTGATATCATACAGACTTTGCTATGCAACAGTAGACATCAAAGTTGTGATCCTGTCCAAATGAGGAAAGCTAGTGATATTTAACAAGTAAGAAGAGACCTTTTCCCTCAATCTTGCGATGCAGAATCAGACACAATATTTCTCAGGCCTTGCAGTCTAAGATTATTAAAGTTGAATAACAATGTCCAAGCAACAAGACCAATGCCTTAGTTTGGGAAATTGCAAACATGTTCAAATTAGCTGAGCTAATGAAATTAAACGACCCTATTTGATATCATACAGACTTTGCTATGCAACAGTAGACATCAAAGTTGTGATCCTGTCCAAATGAGGAAAGCTAGTGATATTTAACAAGTAAGAAGAGACCTTTAACCTCAATCTTGCGATGCAGAATCAGACACAATAATTCTCAGGCCTTGCAATAGTAGATTATTAAAGATGAATGTCTTAGCATTTCAAAGCAACAAGAAAAATGTCTTATTTTGGGAAATTGCAAACATCTTCAAATTAGCTGAGCTAATGAAATTTAACAACCACGAAGGGACTCGAACCCTCAATCTTCTGATTCGAAGTCAGACGCCTTATCCATTAGGCCACGCAGTCTACGTGATACATCCCTATTTGACATCATACAGACTTTGCTATGCAACAGTAGACATCAAAGTTGTGATCCTGTCCAAATGAGGAAAGCTAGTGATATTTAACAAGTACGAAGAGACTATTTCCCTCAATCTTGCGATGCAGAATCATACACAATATTTCTCAGGCCTTGCAGTCTAAGATTATTAAAGTTGAATAACAATGTCCAAGCAACAAGACCAATGCCTTAGTTTGGGAAATTGCAAACAAAGCAACAAGAACAATGCCTTATTTCTGGAAATTGCAAACATCTTCAAATTAGCTGAGCTAAGGAAATTTAACAACCACGAAGGGACTCAAACCCACAATTTTCAGATTCAAAGTCAGACACCTTATCCATTAGGCCACACAGTCTACTTAATACATCCCTATTTCACATCATACAGACATTGCTTAGCAACAACAGACATCAAAGTTGTGAACCTGTCCGAATGAGGAAAGCTAATGATATTTAACAAGTACAAAGATACTCTTTCCTTCAATCTTGCGATGCAGATTCAGACACAATAATTCTCAGGCCTTGCAGTCTAAGATTATTAAAGTTGAACAACAATGTCCAAGCTTTTCAAAGCAACAAGACCAATGCCATATTTAGGTCAATTGCAAACATGTACAAATTAGCTGAGCTAATGAAATTAAACGACCCTATTTGATATCATACAGACTTTGCTATGCAACAGTAGACATCAAAGTTGTGATCCTGTCCAAATGAGGAAAGCTAGTGATATTTAACAAGTAAGAAGAGACCTTTTCCCTCAATCTTGCGATGCAGAATCAGACACAATAATTCTCAGGCCTTGCAATATTAGATTATTAAAGATGAATAACAATGTCTTAGCATTTCAAAGCAACAAGAACAATGCCTTATTTCGGGAAATTGCAAACATGTCCATATTAGCTGATTTAATGAAATTAAACGACCACGAAAATGCCTCAAAAGCCCAATTTTCTGTTTCGAAGTCAGACGCCTTATTCACGAGGCAACACCTTCTACTCCATATTCTCCGATATAACATCAAACAGACGTTGCTTAGCAACAACAGACATCAAAGTTGTGAACCTATCCGAATGAGGACAGCTAGTGATATTTTACAAGTACGAAAAGACTATGTCCCTCAATCTTGCGATGCCGAATCAGACACAATATTTCTCAGGCCTTGCGGTCTTAGATTATTAAAGTTAAACAACAATGTACAAGTTTTTCAAAGCAACAAGAACAATGCCTTATTTCGGGAAATTGCAAACATCTTCAAATTAGCTGAGGTAAGGAAATTTAACAACCACGAAGGGACTCAAACCCACAATTTTCATATTCAAAGTCAGACACCTTATCCATTAGGCCACACAGTCTACTTAATACATCCCTATTTCACATCATACAGACATTGCTTAGCAACAACAGACATCAAAGTTGTGAACCTGTCCGAATGAGGAAAGCTAATGATATTTGACAAGTACAAAGATACTCTTTCCTTCAATCTTGCGATGCAGATTCAGACACAATAATTCTCAGGCCTTGCAGTCTAAGATTATTAAAGTTGAATAACAATGTCCAAGCAACAAGACCAATGCCTTAGTTTGGGAAATTGCAAATATGTTCAAATTAGCTGAGCTAAATGAAACTAAAAAACCACGAAGGGACTCGAACCCTCAATCTTCTGATTCGAAGTCAGACACCTTATCCATTAGGCTACGCAGTCTACGTGATACACCCCTATTTGACATCATACAGACATTGCTTAGCAACAACAGACATAAAAGTTGTGAACCTGTCCGAATGAGGAAAGCTAATGATATTTAACAAGTACAAAGATACTCTTTTCTTCAATCTTGCGATGCAGATTCAGACACAATAATTCTCAGGCCTTGCAGTCTTAGATTATTAAAGTTGAACAACAATGTCCAAGCTTTTCAAAGCAACAAGACCAATGCCATATTTAGGGAAATTGCAAACATGTAAAAATTAGCTGAGCTAATGAAATTAAACGACCCTATTTGATATCATACAGACTTTGCTATGCAACAGTAGACATCAAAGTTGTGATCCTGTCCAAATGAGGAAAGCTAGTGATATTTAACAAGTAAGAAGAGACCTTTTCCCTCAATCTTGCGATGCAGAATCAGACACAATATTTCTCAGGCCTTGCAGTCTAAGATTATTAAAGTTGAATAACAATGTCCAAGCAACAAGACCAATGCCTTAGTTTGGGAATTTGCAAACATGTTCAAATTAGCTGAGCTAATGAAATTAAACGACCCTATTTGATATCATACAGACTTTGCTATGCAACAGTAGACATCAAAGTTGTGATCCTGTCCAAATGAGGAAAGCTAGTGATATTTAACAAGTAAGAAGAGACCTTTAACCTCAATCTTGCGATGCAGAATCAGACACAATAATTCTCAGGCCTTGCAATAGTAGATTATTAAAGATGAATGTCTTAGCATTTCAAAGCAACAAGAAAAATGTTTTAATTTTGGGAAATTGCAAACATCTTCAAATTAGCTGAGCTAAGGAAATTTAACAACCACGAAGGGACTCGACCCCTCAATCTTCTGATTCGAAGTCAGACGCCTTATCCATTAGGCCACCAATCTACATGATACATCCCAATTTGACATCATACAGACATTGCTTAGCAACAACAGACATCAAAGTTGTGAACCTGTCCGAATGAGGAAAGCTAATGATATTTAACAAGTACAAAGATACTCTTTTCTTCAATCTTGCGATGCAGATTCAGACACAATAATTCTCAGGCCTTGCAGTCTTAGATTATTAAAGTTGAACAACAATGTCCAAGCTTTTCAAAGCAACAAGACCAATGCCATATTTAGGGAAATTGCAAACATGTAAAAATTAGCTGAGCTAATGAAATTAAACGACCCTATTTGATATCATACAGACTTTGCTATGCAACAGTAGACATCAAAGTTGTGATCCTGTCCAAATGAGGAAAGCTAGTGATATTTAACAAGTAAGAAGAGACCTTTTCCCTCAATCTTGCGATGCAGAATCAGACACAATATTTCTCAGGCCTTGCAGTCTAAGATTATTAAAGTTGAATAACAATGTCCAAGCAACAAGACCAATGCCTTAGTTTGGGAAATTGCAAACATGTTCAAATTAGCTGAGCTAATGAAATTAAACGACCCTATTTGATATCATACAGACTTTGCTATGCAACAGTAGACATCAAAGTTGTGATCCTGTCCAAATGAGGAAAGCTAGTGATATTTAACAAGTAAGAAGAGACCTTTAACCTCAATCTTGCGATGCAGAATCAGACACAATAATTCTCAGGCCTTGCAATAGTAGATTATTAAAGATGAATGTCTTAGCATTTCAAAGCAACAAGAAAAATGTCTTATTTTGGGAAATTGCAAACATCTTCAAATTAGCTGATCTAATGAAATTTAACAACCACGAAGGGACTCAAACCCTCAATCTTCTGATTCGAAGTCAGACGCCTTATCCATTAGGCCACGCAGTCTACGTGATACATCCCTATTTGACATCATACAGACATTGCTTAGCAACAACAGACATCAAAGTTGTGAACCTGTCCGAATGAGGAAAGCTAATGATATTTAACAAGTACAAAGATACTCTTTTCTTCAATCTTGCGATGCAGATTCAGACACAATAATTCTCAGGCCTTGCAGTCTTAGATTATTAAAGTTGAACAACATTGTCCAAGCTTTTCAAAGCAACAAGACCAATGCCATATTTAGGGAAATTGCAAACATGTACAAATTAGCTGAGTTAATGAAATTAAACGACCCTATTTGATATCATACAGACTTTGCTATGCAACAGTAGACATCAAAGTTGTGATCCTGTCCAAATGAGGAAAGCTAGTGATATTTAACAAGTACGAAGAGACTATTTCCCTCAATCTTGCGATGCAGAATCATACACAATATTTCTCAGGCCTTGCAGTCTAAGATTATTAAAGTTGAATAACAATGTCCAAGCAACAAGACCAATGCCTTAGTTTGGGAAATTGCAAACATGTTCAAATTAGCTGAGCTAATGAAATTAAACGACCCTATTTGATATCATACAGACTTTGCTATGCAACAGTAGACATCAAAGTTGTGATCCTGTCCAAATGAGGAAAGCTAGTGATATTAAACAAGTAAGAAGAGACCTTTAACCTCAATCTTGCGATGCAGAATCAGACACAATAATTCTCAGGCCTTGCAATAGTAGATTATTAAAGATGAATGTCTTAGCATTTCAAAGCAACAAGAAAAATGTCTTATTTTGGGAAATTGCAAACATCTTCAAATTAGCTGATCTAATGAAATTTAACAACCACGAAGGGACTCAAACCCTCAATCTTCTGATTCGAAGTCAGACGCCTTATCCATTAGGCTACGCAGTCTACGTGATGCACCCCTATTTGACATCATACAGACATTGCTTAGCAACAACAGACATCAAAGTTGTGAACCTGTCCGAATGAGGAAAGCTAATGATATTTAACAAGTACAAAGATACTCTTTTCTTCAATCTTGCGATGCAGATTCAGACACAATAATTCTCAGGCCTTGCAGTCTTAGATTATTAAAGTTGAACAACAATGTCCAAGCTTTTCAAAGCAACAAGACCAATGCCATATTTAGGGAAATTGCAAACATGTAAAAATTAGCTGAGCTAATGAAATTAAACGACCCTATTTGATATCATACAGACTTTGCTATGCAACAGTAGACATCAAAGTTGTGATCCTGTCCAAATGAGGAAAGCTAGTGATATTTAACAAGTACGAAGAGACTATTTCCCTCAATCTTGCGATGCAGAATCATACACAATATTTCTCAGGCCTTGCAGTCTAAGATTATTAAAGTTGAATAACAATGTCCAAGCAACAAGACCAATGCCTTAGTTTGGGAAATTGCAAACAAAGCAACAAGAACAATGCCTTATTTCTGGAAATTGCAAACATCTTCAAATTAGCTGAGCTAAGGAAATTTAACAACCACGAAGGGACTCAAACCCACAATTTTCAGATTCAAAGTCAGACACCTTATCCATTAGGCCACACAGTCTACTTAATACATCCCTATTTCACATCATACAGACATTGCTTAGCAACAACAGACATCAAAGTTGTGAACCTGTCCGAATGAGGAAAGCTAATGATATTTAACAAGTACAAAGATACTCTTTCCTTCAATCTTGCGATGCAGATTCAGACACAATAATTCTCAGGCCTTGCAGTCTAAGATTATTAAAGTTGAACAACAATGTCCAAGCTTTTCAAAGCAACAAGACCAATGCCATATTTAGGTCAATTGCAAACATGTACAAATTAGCTGAGCTAATGAAATTAAACGACCCTATTTGATATCATACAGACTTTGCTATGCAACAGTAGACATCAAAGTTGTGATCCTGTCCAAATGAGGAAAGCTAGTGATATTTAACAAGTAAGAAGAGACCTTTTCCCTCAATCTTGCGATGCAGAATCAGACACAATAATTCTCAGGCCTTGCAATATTAGATTATTAAAGATGAATAACAATGTCTTAGCATTTCAAAGCAACAAGAACAATGCCTTATTTCGGGAAATTGCAAACATGTCCATATTAGCTGATTTAATGAAATTAAACGACCACGAAAATGCCTCAAAAGCCCAATTTTCTGTTTCGAAGTCAGACGCCTTATTCACGAGGCAACACCTTCTACTCCATATTCTCCGATATAACATCAAACAGACGTTGCTTAGCAACAACAGACATCAAAGTTGTGAACCTATCCGAATGAGGACAGCTAGTGATATTTTACAAGTACGAAAAGACTATGTCCCTCAATCTTGCGATGCCGAATCAGACACAATATTTCTCAGGCCTTGCAGTCTTAGATTATTAAAGTTAAACAACAATGTACAAGTTTTTCAAAGCAACAAGAACAATGCCTTATTTCGGGAAATTGCAAAAATCTTCAAATTAGCTGAGGTAAGGAAATTTAACAACCACGAAGGGACTCAAACCCACAATTTTCATATTCAAAGTCAGACACCTTATACATTAGGCCACACAGTCTACTTAATAAATCCCTATTTCACATCATACAGACATTGCTTAGCAACAACAGACATCAAAGTTGTGAACCTGTCCGAATGAGGAAAGCTAATGATATTTGACAAGTACAAAGATACTCTTTCCTTCAATCTTGCGATGCAGATTCAGACACAATAATTCTCAGGCCTTGCAGTCTAAGATTATTAAAGTTGAATAACAATGTCCAAGCAACAAGACCAATGCCTTAGTTTGGGAAATTGCAAATATGTTCAAATTAGCTGAGCTAAATGAAACTAAAAAACCACGAAGGGACTCGAACCCTCAATCTTCTGATTCGAAGTCAGACACCTTATCCATTAGGCTACGCAGTCTACGTGATACACCCCTATTTGACATCATACAGACATTGCTTAGCAACAACAGACATCAAAGTTGTGAACCTGTCCGAATGAGGAAAGCTAATGATATTTAACAAGTACAAAGATACTCTTTTCCTCAATCTTGCGATGCAGATTCAGACACAATAATTCTCAGGCCTTGCAGTCTTAGATTATTAAAGTTGAACAACAATGTCCAAGCTTTTCAAAGCAACAAGACCAATGCCATATTTAGGGAAATTGCAAACATGTACAAATTAGCTGAGCTAATGAAATTAAACGACCCTATTTGATATCATACAGACTTTGCTATGCAACAGTAGACATCAAAGTTGTGATCCTGTCCAAATGAGGAAAGCTAGTGATATTTAACAAGTAAGAAGAGACCTTTTCCCTCAATCTTGCGATGCAGAATCAGACACAATATTTCTCAGGCCTTGCAGTCTAAGATTATTAAAGTTGAATAACAATGTCCAAGCAACAAGACCAATGCCTTAGTTTGGGAAATTGCAAACATGTTCAAATTAGCTGAGCTAATGAAATTAAACGACCCTATTTGATATCATACAGACTTTGCTATGCAACAGTAGACATCAAAGTTGTGATCCTGTCCAAATGAGGAAAGCTAGTGATATTTAACAAGTAAGAAGAGACCTTTAACCTCAATCTTGCGATGCAGAATCAGACACAATAATTCTCAGGCCTTGCAATAGTAGATTATTAAAGATGAATGTCTTAGCATTTCAAAGCAACAAGAAAAATGTTTTAATTTTGGGAAATTGCAAACATCTTCAAATTAGCTGAGCTAAGGAAATTTAACAACCACGAAGGGACTCAAACCCACAATTTTCAGATTCAAAGTCAGACACCTTATCCATTAGGCCACACAGTCTACTTAATACATCCCTATTTCACATCATACAGACATTGCTTAGCAACAACAGACATCAAAGTTGTGAACCTGTCCGAATGAGGAAAGCTAATGATATTTAACAAGTACAAAGATACTCTTTCCTTCAATCTTGCGATGCAGATTCAGACACAATAATTCTCAGGCCTTGCAGTCTAAGATTATTAAAGTTGAACAACAATGTCCAAGCTTTTCAAAGCAACAAGACCAATGCCATATTTAGGTCAATTGCAAACATGTACAAATTAGCTGAGCTAATGAAATTAAACGACCCTATTTGATATCATACAGACTTTGCTATGCAACAGTAGACATCAAAGTTGTGATCCTGTCCAAATGAGGAAAGCTAGTGATATTTAACAAGTAAGAAGAGACCTTTTCCCTCAATCTTGCGATGCAGAATCAGACACAATAATTCTCAGGCCTTGCAATATTAGATTATTAAAGATGAATAACAATGTCTTAGCATTTCAAAGCAACAAGAACAATGCCTTATTTCGGGAAATTGCAAACATGTCCATATTAGCTGATTTAATGAAATTAAACGACCACGAAAATGCCTCAAAAGCCCAATTTTCTGTTTCGAAGTCAGACGCCTTATTCACGAGGCAACACCTTCTACTCCATATTCTCCGATATAACATCAAACAGACGTTGCTTAGCAACAACAGACATCAAAGTTGTGAACCTATCCGAATGAGGACAGCTAGTGATATTTTACAAGTACGAAAAGACTATGTCCCTCAATCTTGCGATGCCGAATCAGACACAATATTTCTCAGGCCTTGCAGTCTTAGATTATTAAAGTTAAACAACAATGTACAAGTTTTTCAAAGCAACAAGAACAATGCCTTATTTCGGGAAATTGCAAAAATCTTCAAATTAGCTGAGGTAAGGAAATTTAACAACCACGAAGGGACTCAAACCCACAATTTTCATATTCAAAGTCAGACACCTTATACATTAGGCCACACAGTCTACTTAATACATCCCTATTTCACATCATACAGACATTGCTTAGCAACAACAGACATCAAAGTTGTGAACCTGTCCGAATGAGGAAAGCTAATGATATTTGACAAGTACAAAGATACTCTTTCCTTCAATCTTGCGATGCAGATTCAGACACAATAATTCTCAGGCCTTGCAGTCTAAGATTATTAAAGTTGAATAACAATGTCCAAGCAACAAGACCAATGCCTTAGTTTGGGAAATTGCAAATATGTTCAAATTAGCTGAGCTAAATGAAACTAAACAACCACGAAGGGACTCGAACCCTCAATCTTCTGATTCGAAGTCAGACACCTTATCCATTAGGCTACGCAGTCTACGTGATACACCCCTATTTGACATCATACAGACATTGCTTAGCAACAACAGACATCAAAGTTGTGAACCTGTCCGAATGAGGAAAGCTAATGATATTTAACAAGTACAAAGATACTCTTTTCCTCAATCTTGCGATGCAGATTCAGACACAATAATTCTCAGGCCTTGCAGTCTTAGATTATTAAAGTTGAACAACAATGTCCAAGCTTTTCAAAGCAACAAGACCAATGCCATATTTAGGGAAATTGCAAACATGTACAAATTAGCTGAGCTAATGAAATTAAACGACCCTATTTGATATCATACAGACTTTGCTATGCAACAGTAGACATCAAAGTTGTGATCCTGTCCAAATGAGGAAAGCTAGTGATATTTAACAAGTAAGAAGAGACCTTTTCCCTCAATCTTGCGATGCAGAATCAGACACAATATTTCTCAGGCCTTGCAGTCTAAGATTATTAAAGTTGAATAACAATGTCCAAGCAACAAGACCAATGCCTTAGTTTGGGAAATTGCAAACATGTTCAAATTAGCTGAGCTAATGAAATTAAACGACCCTATTTGATATCATACAGACTTTGCTATGCAACAGTAGACATCAAAGTTGTGATCCTGTCCAAATGAGGAAAGCTAGTGATATTTAACAAGTAAGAAGAGACCTTTAACCTCAATCTTGCGATGCAGAATCAGACACAATAATTCTCAGGCCTTGCAATAGTAGATTATTAAAGATGAATGTCTTAGCATTTCAAAGCAACAAGAAAAATGTTTTAATTTTGGGAAATTGCAAACATCTTCAAATTAGCTGAGCTAATGAAATTTAACAACCACGAAGGGACTCGAACCCTCAATCTTCTGATTCGAAGTCAGACGCCTTATCCATTAGGCCACCAATCTACGTGATACATCCCTATTTGACATCTTACAGACATTGCTTAGCAACAACAGACATCAAAGTTGTGAACCTGTCCGAATGAGGAAAGCTAATGATATTTAACAAGTACAAAGATACTCTTTTCTTCAATCTTGCGATGCAGATTCAGACACAATAATTCTCAGGCCTTGCAGTCTAAGATTATTAAAGTTGAATAACAATGTCCAAGCAACAAGACCAATGCCTTAGTTTGGGAAATTGCAAATATGTTCAAATTAGCTGAGCTAAATGAAACTAAACAACCACGAAGGGACTCGAACCCTCAATCTTCTGATTCGAAGTCAGACACCTTATCCATTAGGCTACGCAGTCTACGTGATACACCCCTATTTGACATCATACAGACATTGCTTAGCAACAACAGACATCAAAGTTGTGAACCTGTCCGAATGAGGAAAGCTAATGATATTTAACAAGTACAAAGATACTCTTTTCTTCAATCTTGCGATGCAGATTCAGACACAATAATTCTCAGGCCTTGCAGTCTTAGATTATTAAAGTTGAACAACAATGTCCAAGCTTTTCAAAGCAACAAGACCAATGCCATATTTAGGGAAATTGCAAACATGTAAAAATTAGCTGAGCTAATGAAATTAAACGACCCTATTTGATATCATACAGACTTTGCTATGCAACAGTAGACATCAAAGTTGTGATCCTGTCCAAATGAGGAAAGCTAGTGATATTTAACAAGTAAGAAGAGACCTTTTCCCTCAATCTTGCGATGCAGAATCAGACACAATATTTCTCAGGCCTTGCAGTCTAAGATTATTAAAGTTGAATAACAATGTCCAAGCAACAAGACCAATGCCTTAGTTTGGGAAATTGCAAACATGTTCAAATTAGCTGAGCTAAATGAAACTAAACAACCACGAAGGGACTCGAACCCTCAATCTTCTGATTCGAAGTCAGACGCCTTATCCATTAGGCCACGCAGTCTACGTGATACATCCCTATTTAAACAACAATGTGTACATTTTTCAAAGCAACAAGAACAATGCCTTATTTCTGGAAATTGCAAACATCTTCAAATTAGCTGAGCTAAGGAAATTTAACAACCACGAAGGGACTCAAACCCACAATTTTCAGATTCAAAGTCAGACACCTTATCCATTAGGCCACACAGTCTACTTAATACATCCCTATTTCACATCATACAGACATTGCTTAGCAACAACAGACATCAAAGTTGTGAACCTGTCCGAATGAGGAAAGCTAATGATATTTAACAAGTACAAAGATACTCTTTCCTTCAATCTTGCGATGCAGATTCAGACACAATAATTCTCAGGCCTTGCAGTCTAAGATTATTAAAGTTGAACAACAATGTCCAAGCTTTTCAAAGCAACAAGACCAATGCCATATTTAGGTCAATTGCAAACATGTACAAATTAGCTGAGCTAATGAAATTAAACGACCCTATTTGATATCATACAGACTTTGCTATGCAACAGTAGACATCAAAGTTGTGATCCTGTCCAAATGAGGAAAGCTAGTGATATTTAACAAGTAAGAAGAGACCTTTTCCCTCAATCTTGCGATGCAGAATCAGACACAATAATTCTCAGGCCTTGCAATATTAGATTATTAAAGATGAATAACAATGTCTTAGCATTTCAAAGCAACAAGAACAATGCCTTATTTCGGGAAATTGCAAACATGTCCATATTAGCTGATTTAATGAAATTAAACGACCACGAAAATGCCTCAAAAGCCCAATTTTCTGTTTCGAAGTCAGACGCCTTATTCACGAGGCAACACCTTCTACTCCATATTCTCCGATATAACATCAAACAGACGTTGCTTAGCAACAACAGACATCAAAGTTGTGAACCTATCCGAATGAGGACAGCTAGTGATATTTTACAAGTACGAAAAGACTATGTCCCTCAATCTTGCGATGCCGAATAAGACACAATATTTCTCAGGCCTTGCGGTCTTAGATTATTAAAGTTAAACAACAATGTACAAGTTTTTCAAAGCAACAAGAACAATGCCTTATTTCGGGAAATTGCAAACATCTTCAAATTAGCTGAGGTAAGGAAATTTAACAACCACGAAGGGACTCAAACCCACAATTTTCATATTCAAAGTCAGACACCTTATCCATTAGGCCACACAGTCTACTTAATACATCCCTATTTCACATCATACAGACATTGCTTAGCAACAACAGACATCAAAGTTGTGAACCTGTCCGAATGAGGAAAGCTAATGATATTTGACAAGTACAAAGATACTCTTTCCTTCAATCTTGCGATGCAGATTCAGACACAATAATTCTCAGGCCTTGCAGTCTAAGATTATTAAAGTTGAATAACAATGTCCAAGCAACAAGACCAATGCCTTAGTTTGGGAAATTGCAAATATGTTCAAATTAGCTGAGCTAAATGAAACTAAACAACCACGAAGGGACTCGAACCCTCAATCTTATGATTCGAAGTCAGACACCTTATCCATTAGGCTACGCAGTCTACGTGATACACCCCTATTTGACATCATACAGACATTGCTTAGCAACAACAGACATCAAAGTTGTGAACCTGTCCGAATGAGGAAAGCTAATGATATTTAACAAGTACAAAGATACTCTTTTCTTCAATCTTGCGATGCAGATTCAGACACAATAATTCTCAGGCCTTGCAGTCTTAGATTATTAAAGTTGAACAACAATGTCCAAGCTTTTCAAAGCAACAAGACCAATGCCATATTTAGGGAAATTGCAAACATGTAAAAATTAGCTGAGCTAATGAAATTAAACGACCCTATTTGATATCATACAGACTTTGCTATGCAACAGTAGACATCAAAGTTGTGATCCTGTCCAAATGAGGAAAGCTAGTGATATTTAACAAGTAAGAAGAGACCTTTTCCCTCAATCTTGCGATGCAGAATCAGACACAATATTTCTCAGGCCTTGCAGTCTAAGATTATTAAAGTTGAATAACAATGTCCAAGCAACAAGACCAATGCCTTAGTTTGGGAAATTGCAAACATGTTCAAATTAGCTGAGCTAATGAAATTAAACGACCCTATTTGATATCATACAGACTTTGCTATGCAACAGTAGACATCAAAGTTGTGATCCTGTCCAAATGAGGAAAGCTAGTGATATTTAACAAGTAAGAAGAGACCTTTAACCTCAATCTTGCGATGCAGAATCAGACACAATAATTCTCAGGCCTTGCAATAGTAGATTATTAAAGATGAATGTCTTAGCATTTCAAAGCAACAAGAAAAATGTCTTATTTTGGGAAATTGCAAACATCTTCAAATTAGCTGAGCTAATGAAATTTAACAACCACGAAGGGACTCGAACCCTCAATCTTCTGATTCGAAGTCAGACGCCTTATCCATTAGGCCACGCAGTCTACGTGATGCATCCCTATTTGACATCATACAGACTTTGCTATGCAACAGTAGACATCAAAGTTGTGATCCTGTCCAAATGAGGAAAGCTAGTGATATTTAACAAGTACGAAGAGACTATTTCCCTCAATCTTGCGATGCAGAATCATACACAATATTTCTCAGGCCTTGCAGTCTAAGATTATTAAAGTTGAATAACAATGTCCAAGCAACAAGACCAATGCCTTAGTTTGGGAAATTGCAAATATGTTCAAATTAGCTGAGCTAAATGAAACTAAACAACCACGAAGGGACTTGAACCCTCAATCTTCTGATTCGAAGTCAGACACCTTATCCATTAGGCTACGCAGTCTACGTGATACACCCCTATTTGACATCATACAGACATTGCTTAGCAACAACAGACATCAAAGTTGTGAACCTGTCCGAATGAGGAAAGCTAATGATATTTAACAAGTACAAAGATACTCTTTTCTTCAATCTTGCGATGCAGATTCAGACACAATAATTCTCAGGCCTTGCAGTCTTAGATTATTAAAGTTGAACAACAATGTCCAAGCTTTTCAAAGCAACAAGACCAATGCCATATTTAGGGAAATTGCAAACATGTAAAAATTAGCTGAGCTAATGAAATTAAACGACCCTATTTGATATCATACAGACTTTGCTATGCAACAGTAGACACCAAAGTTGTGATCCTGTCCAAATGAGGAAAGCTAGTGATATTTAACAAGTAAGAAGAGACCTTTTCCCTCAATCTTGCGATGCAGAATCAGACACAATAATTCTCAGGCCTTGCAATATTAGATTATTAAAGATGAATAACAATGTCTTAGCATTTCAAAGCAACAAGAACAATGCCTTATTTCGGGAAATTGCAAACATGTCCATATTAGCTGATTTAATGAAATTAAACGACCACGAAAATGCCTCAAAAGCCAATTTTCTGTTTCGAAGTCAGACGCCTTATTCACGAGGCAACACCTTCTACTCCATATTCTCCGATATAACATAAAACAGACGTTGCTTAGCAACAACAGACATCAAAGTTGTGAACCTATCCGAATGAGGACAGCTAGTGATATTTTACAAGTACGAAAAGACTATGTCCCTCAATCTTGCGATGCGGAATCAGACACAATATTTCTCAGGCCTTGCAGTCTTAGATTATTAAAGTTAAACAACAATGTACAAGTTTTTCAAAGCAACAAGAACAATGCCTTATTTCGGGAAATTGCAAACATCTTCAAATTAGCTGAGCTAAGGAAATTTAACAACCACGAAGGGACTCAAACCCACAATTTTCAGATTCAAAGTCAGACACCTTATCCATTAGGCCACACAGTCTACTTAATACATCCCTATTTCACATCATACAGACATTGCTTAGCAACAACAGACATCAAAGTTGTGAACCTGTCCGAATGAGGAAAGCTAATGATATTTAACAAGTACAAAGATAATCTTTCCTTCAATCTTGCGATGCAGATTCAGACACAATAATTCTCAGGCCTTGCAGTCTAAGATTATTAAAGTTCAATAACAATGTCCAAGCAACAAGACCAATGCCTTAGTTTGGGAAATTGCAAATATGTTCAAATTAGCTGAGCTAAATGAAACTAAACAACCACGAAGGGACTCGAACCCTCAATCTTCTGATTCGAAGTCAGACGCCTTATCCATTAGGCCACACAGTCTACGTGATACATCCCTATTTAAACAACAATGTATACGTTTTTCAAAGCAACAAGAACAATGCCTTATTTCGGGAAATTGCAAACATCTTCAAATTAGCTGAGCTAAGGAAATTTAACAACCACGAAGGGACTCAAACCCACAATTTTCAGATTCAAAGTCAGACACCTTATCCATTAGGCCACACAGTCTACTTAATACATCCCTATTTCACATCATACAGACATTGCTTAGCAACAACAGACATCAAAGTTGTGAACCTGTCCGAATGAGGAAAGCTAATGATATTTAACCTTTCTGATCTCCCCATCCCGGATCCGGGTTCGTGAATACAGACTCAAGCTCATTACCATAACGCAACGTTAACTATTCATGAAAATCGCAAATGAAATGAAATAAATATGCTAGCTCTCAAGCTTAGCCTTTTGTTAACAACACTGTCATCTCAGATTTTCAAAATATGCTTCTCAACCATTGCAAAACAATCATTTGTGTAACAGTATTGATGGCTAACGTAGCATTTAGCATTAGCATTCAGCTGGCAACATTTACACAAAAAAACAGAAAAGCATTCAAAAAAATCATTTACCTTTGAAGAACTTCAGATGTTTTCATTGAGGAGACTCTCAGATAGCAAATGTTCAGTTTTTCCTGAAAGATTATTTGTTTAGGACAAATCGCTCCGTTTTCTGCGTCACGTTTAGCTATGAAAAAACCCCTGTATCCAGGATTGTGTAAATCTATCAGCAAGCTCATTAGCATAACACAACGTTAACTATTTATGAAAATCGCAAATGAAATGAAATAAATATGCCATCTCTCAAGCTTAGCCTTTTGTAAACAACACTGTCATCTCAGATTTTCAAAATATGCTTCTCAACCATAGGAAAACAATCATTTGTGTAAAAGTAGCTAGCTAGAGTTAGCATTTCGCGTTAGCATTTAGCGTTAGCATTAGCGTTAGCATCCAGCACGCAACATTAACAAAAACATAAAAGCCTTCAAATAAAATCATTTACCTTTGAAGAACTTCTGATGTTTTCAATGAGGATACTCTCAGTTAGATAGCAGATGCTCAGTTTTTCCAAAAAGATTCCTTGTGTATTAGAAATAGCTCCGTTTTATACATCACATTTGGCTACCAAAAAAAAATCCATAAATTCAGTCCTCAAAACGCAAACTTTTTTCCAAATTAACTCCATAATATCGACTGAAAACATGGCAAACGTTGTTTAGAATCAATCCTCAAGGTGTTTTTCACATATCTCTTCATTGATACATCGTTCTTGGAAACATGCTTTCTCTCCTGAATCCCAGGAGAAAATGCCTGCACCTGAAGATTACGCACAAATTTAGACAAAGGACACCGGGCGGACCTCTGGAAAATGTAGTCTCTTATGGCCAATCTTCCAATGATATGCCTACAAATACGTCACAATGCTGCTAAGACCTTGGGCGAACGACAGAAAGTGTAGGCTCATTCCTTGCGCAATCACAGCCATATAAGGAGAGAATGGAAAACAGAGCTTCAGAAATTCTGCTAATTCCTGGGTGATGCATCATCTTGGTTTCGCCTGTAGAATGAGTTCTGGGGCACTTACAGACAAAATCTTTGCAGATTCTGAAACTTCAGAGTGTTTTCTTTCCAAAACTGTCAAGAATATGCAAGAATATGCAGCATCTTTTCGTGACAAAATATCGCGCTTAAAACGGGAACGTTTTTTATCCAAAAATGAAATAGCGCCCCTAGAGCTCTAACTGGTTAACAAGTACAAAGATACTATTTTCTTCAATCTTGCGATGCAGATTCAGACACAATAATTCTCAGGCCTTGCAGTCTTAGATTATTAAAGTTGAACAACAATGTCCAAGCTTTTCAAAGCAACAAGACCAATGCCATATTTAGGGAAATTGCAAACATGTACAAATTAGCTGAGCTAATGAAATTAAACGACCCTATTTGATATCATACAGACTTTGCTATGCAACAGTAGACATCAAAGTTGTGATCCTGTCCAAATGAGGAAAGCTAGTGATATTTAACAAGTACGAAGAGACTATTTCCCTCAATCTTGCGATGCAGAATCATACACAATATTTCTCAGGCCTTGCAGTCTAAGATTATTAAAGTTGAATAACAATGTCCAAGCAACAAGACCAGTGCCTTAGTTTGGGAAATTGCAAACATGTTCAAATTAGCTGAGCTAAATGAAACTAAACAACCACGAAGGGACTTGAACCCTCAATCTTCTGATTCGAAGTCAGACACCTTATCCATTAGGCTACGCAGTCTACGTGATACACCCCTATTTGACATCATACAGACATTGCTTAGCAACAACAGACATCAAAGTTGTGAACCTGTCCGAATGAGGAAAGCTAATGATATTTAACAAGTACAAAGATACTCTTTTCTTCAATCTTGCGATGCAGATTCAGACACAATAATTCTCAGGCCTTGCAGTCTTAGATTATTAAAGTTGAACAACAATGTCCAAGCTTTTCAAAGCAACAAGACCAATGCCATATTTAGGGAAATTGCAAACATGTAAAAATTAGCTGAGCTAATGAAATTAAACGACCCTATTTGATATCATACAGACTTTGCTATGCAACAGTAGACACCAAAGTTGTGATCCTGTCCAAATGAGGAAAGCTAGTGATATTTAACAAGTAAGAAGAGACCTTTTCCCTCAATCTTGCGATGCAGAATCAGACACAATAATTCTCAGGCCTTGCAATATTAGATTATTAAAGATGAATAACAATGTCTTAGCATTTCAAAGCAACAAGAACAATGCCTTATTTCGGGAAATTGCAAACATGTCCATATTAGCTGATTTAATGAAATTAAACGACCACGAAAATGCCTCAAAAGCCAATTTTCTGTTTCGAAGTCAGACGCCTTATTCACGAGGCAACACCTTCTACTCCATATTCTCCGATATAACATAAAACAGACGTTGCTTAGCAACAACAGACATCAAAGTTGTGAACCTATCCGAATGAGGACAGCTAGTGATATTTTACAAGTACGAAAAGACTATGTCCCTCAATCTTGCGATGCGGAATCAGACACAATATTTCTCAGGCCTTGCAGTCTTAGATTATTAAAGTTAAACAACAATGTACAAGTTTTTCAAAGCAACAAGAACAATGCCTTATTTCGGGAAATTGCAAACATCTTCAAATTAGCTGAGCTAAGGAAATTTAACAACCACGAAGGGACTCAAACCCACAATTTTCAGATTCAAAGTCAGACACCTTATCCATTAGGCCACACAGTCTACTTAATACATCCCTATTTCACATCATACAGACATTGCTTAGCAACAACAGACATCAAAGTTGTGAACCTGTCCGAATGAGGAAAGCTAATGATATTTAACAAGTACAAAGATAATCTTTCCTTCAATCTTGCGATGCAGATTCAGACACAATAATTCTCAGGCCTTGCAGTCTAAGATTATTAAAGTTCAATAACAATGTCCAAGCAACAAGACCAATGCCTTAGTTTGGGAAATTGCAAATATGTTCAAATTAGCTGAGCTAAATGAAACTAAACAACCACGAAGGGACTCGAACCCTCAATCTTCTGATTCGAAGTCAGACGCCTTATCCATTAGGCCACACAGTCTACGTGATACATCCCTATTTAAACAACAATGTATACGTTTTTCAAAGCAACAAGAACAATGCCTTATTTCGGGAAATTGCAAACATCTTCAAATTAGCTGAGCTAAGGAAATTTAACAACCACGAAGGGACTCAAACCCACAATTTTCAGATTCAAAGTCAGACACCTTATCCATTAGGCCACACAGTCTACTTAATACATCCCTATTTCACATCATACAGACATTGCTTAGCAACAACAGACATCAAAGTTGTGAACCTGTCCGAATGAGGAAAGCTAATGATATTTAACCTTTCTGATCTCCCCATCCCGGATCCGGGTTCGTGAATACAGACTCAAGCTCATTACCATAACGCAACGTTAACTATTCATGAAAATCGCAAATGAAATGAAATAAATATGCTAGCTCTCAAGCTTAGCCTTTTGTTAACAACACTGTCATCTCAGATTTTCAAAATATGCTTCTCAACCATTGCAAAACAATCATTTGTGTAACAGTATTGATGGCTAACGTAGCATTTAGCATTAGCATTCAGCTGGCAACATTTACACAAAAAAACAGAAAAGCATTCAAAAAAATCATTTACCTTTGAAGAACTTCAGATGTTTTCATTGAGGAGACTCTCAGATAGCAAATGTTCAGTTTTTCCTGAAAGATTATTTGTTTAGGACAAATCGCTCCGTTTTCTGCGTCACGTTTAGCTATGAAAAAACCCCTGTATCCAGGATTGTGTAAATCTATCAGCAAGCTCATTAGCATAACACAACGTTAACTATTTATGAAAATCGCAAATGAAATGAAATAAATATGCCATCTCTCAAGCTTAGCCTTTTGTAAACAACACTGTCATCTCAGATTTTCAAAATATGCTTCTCAACCATAGGAAAACAATCATTTGTGTAAAAGTAGCTAGCTAGAGTTAGCATTTCGCGTTAGCATTTAGCGTTAGCATTAGCGTTAGCATCCAGCACGCAACATTAACAAAAACATAAAAGCCTTCAAATAAAATCATTTACCTTTGAAGAACTTCTGATGTTTTCAATGAGGATACTCTCAGTTAGATAGCAGATGCTCAGTTTTTCCAAAAAGATTCCTTGTGTATTAGAAATAGCTCCGTTTTATACATCACATTTGGCTACCAAAAAAAAATCCATAAATTCAGTCCTCAAAACGCAAACTTTTTTCCAAATTAACTCCATAATATCGACTGAAAACATGGCAAACGTTGTTTAGAATCAATCCTCAAGGTGTTTTTCACATATCTCTTCATTGATACATCGTTCTTGGAAACATGCTTTCTCTCCTGAATCCCAGGAGAAAATGCCTGCACCTGAAGATTACGCACAAATTTAGACAAAGGACACCGGGCGGACCTCTGGAAAATGTAGTCTCTTATGGCCAATCTTCCAATGATATGCCTACAAATACGTCACAATGCTGCTAAGACCTTGGGCGAACGACAGAAAGTGTAGGCTCATTCCTTGCGCAATCACAGCCATATAAGGAGAGAATGGAAAACAGAGCTTCAGAAATTCTGCTAATTCCTGGGTGATGCATCATCTTGGTTTCGCCTGTAGAATGAGTTCTGGGGCACTTACAGACAAAATCTTTGCAGATTCTGAAACTTCAGAGTGTTTTCTTTCCAAAACTGTCAAGAATATGCAAGAATATGCAGCATCTTTTCGTGACAAAATATCGCGCTTAAAACGGGAACGTTTTTTATCCAAAAATGAAATAGCGCCCCTAGAGCTCTAACTGGTTAACAAGTACAAAGATACTATTTTCTTCAATCTTGCGATGCAGATTCAGACACAATAATTCTCAGGCCTTGCAGTCTTAGATTATTAAAGTTGAACAACAATGTCCAAGCTTTTCAAAGCAACAAGACCAATGCCATATTTAGGGAAATTGCAAACATGTACAAATTAGCTGAGCTAATGAAATTAAACGACCCTATTTGATATCATACAGACTTTGCTATGCAACAGTAGACATCAAAGTTGTGATCCTGTCCAAATGAGGAAAGCTAGTGATATTTAACAAGTACGAAGAGACTATTTCCCTCAATCTTGCGATGCAGAATCATACACAATATTTCTCAGGCCTTGCAGTCTAAGATTATTAAAGTTGAATAACAATGTCCAAGCAACAAGACCAGTGCCTTAGTTTGGGAAATTGCAAACATGTTCAAATTAGCTGAGCTAAATGAAACTAAACAACCACGAAGGGACTTGAACCCTCAATCTTCTGATTCGAAGTCAGACACCTTATCCATTAGGCTACGCAGTCTACGTGATACACCCCTATTTGACATCATACAGACATTGCTTAGCAACAACAGACATCAAAGTTGTGAACCTGTCCGAATGAGGAAAGCTAATGATATTTAACAAGTACAAAGATACTCTTTTCTTCAATCTTGCGATGCAGATTCAGACACAATAATTCTCAGGCCTTGCAGTCTTAGATTATTAAAGTTGAACAACAATGTCCAAGCTTTTCAAAGCAACAAGACCAATGCCATATTTAGGGAAATTGCAAACATGTAAAAATTAGCTGAGCTAATGAAATTAAACGACCCTATTTGATATCATACAGACTTTGCTATGCAACAGTAGACACCAAAGTTGTGATCCTGTCCAAATGAGGAAAGCTAGTGATATTTAACAAGTAAGAAGAGACCTTTTCCCTCAATCTTGCGATGCAGAATCAGACACAATAATTCTCAGGCCTTGCAATATTAGATTATTAAAGATGAATAACAATGTCTTAGCATTTCAAAGCAACAAGAACAATGCCTTATTTCGGGAAATTGCAAACATGTCCATATTAGCTGATTTAATGAAATTAAACGACCACGAAAATGCCTCAAAAGCCAATTTTCTGTTTCGAAGTCAGACGCCTTATTCACGAGGCAACACCTTCTACTCCATATTCTCCGATATAACATAAAACAGACGTTGCTTAGCAACAACAGACATCAAAGTTGTGAACCTATCCGAATGAGGACAGCTAGTGATATTTTACAAGTACGAAAAGACTATGTCCCTCAATCTTGCGATGCGGAATCAGACACAATATTTCTCAGGCCTTGCAGTCTTAGATTATTAAAGTTAAACAACAATGTACAAGTTTTTCAAAGCAACAAGAACAATGCCTTATTTCGGGAAATTGCAAACATCTTCAAATTAGCTGAGCTAAGGAAATTTAACAACCACGAAGGGACTCAAACCCACAATTTTCAGATTCAAAGTCAGACACCTTATCCATTAGGCCACACAGTCTACTTAATACATCCCTATTTCACATCATACAGACATTGCTTAGCAACAACAGACATCAAAGTTGTGAACCTGTCCGAATGAGGAAAGCTAATGATATTTAACAAGTACAAAGATAATCTTTCCTTCAATCTTGCGATGCAGATTCAGACACAATAATTCTCAGGCCTTGCAGTCTAAGATTATTAAAGTTCAATAACAATGTCCAAGCAACAAGACCAATGCCTTAGTTTGGGAAATTGCAAATATGTTCAAATTAGCTGAGCTAAATGAAACTAAACAACCACGAAGGGACTCGAACCCTCAATCTTCTGATTCGAAGTCAGACGCCTTATCCATTAGGCCACACAGTCTACGTGATACATCCCTATTTAAACAACAATGTATACGTTTTTCAAAGCAACAAGAACAATGCCTTATTTCGGGAAATTGCAAACATCTTCAAATTAGCTGAGCTAAGGAAATTTAACAACCACGAAGGGACTCAAACCCACAATTTTCAGATTCAAAGTCAGACACCTTATCCATTAGGCCACACAGTCTACTTAATACATCCCTATTTCACATCATACAGACATTGCTTAGCAACAACAGACATCAAAGTTGTGAACCTGTCCGAATGAGGAAAGCTAATGATATTTAACCTTTCTGATCTCCCCATCCCGGATCCGGGTTCGTGAATACAGACTCAAGCTCATTACCATAACGCAACGTTAACTATTCATGAAAATCGCAAATGAAATGAAATAAATATGCTAGCTCTCAAGCTTAGCCTTTTGTTAACAACACTGTCATCTCAGATTTTCAAAATATGCTTCTCAACCATTGCAAAACAATCATTTGTGTAACAGTATTGATGGCTAACGTAGCATTTAGCATTAGCATTCAGCTGGCAACATTTACACAAAAAAACAGAAAAGCATTCAAAAAAATCATTTACCTTTGAAGAACTTCAGATGTTTTCATTGAGGAGACTCTCAGATAGCAAATGTTCAGTTTTTCCTGAAAGATTATTTGTTTAGGACAAATCGCTCCGTTTTCTGCGTCACGTTTAGCTATGAAAAAACCCCTGTATCCAGGATTGTGTAAATCTATCAGCAAGCTCATTAGCATAACACAACGTTAACTATTTATGAAAATCGCAAATGAAATGAAATAAATATGCCATCTCTCAAGCTTAGCCTTTTGTAAACAACACTGTCATCTCAGATTTTCAAAATATGCTTCTCAACCATAGGAAAACAATCATTTGTGTAAAAGTAGCTAGCTAGAGTTAGCATTTCGCGTTAGCATTTAGCGTTAGCATTAGCGTTAGCATCCAGCACGCAACATTAACAAAAACATAAAAGCCTTCAAATAAAATCATTTACCTTTGAAGAACTTCTGATGTTTTCAATGAGGATACTCTCAGTTAGATAGCAGATGCTCAGTTTTTCCAAAAAGATTCCTTGTGTATTAGAAATAGCTCCGTTTTATACATCACATTTGGCTACCAAAAAAAAATCCATAAATTCAGTCCTCAAAACGCAAACTTTTTTCCAAATTAACTCCATAATATCGACTGAAAACATGGCAAACGTTGTTTAGAATCAATCCTCAAGGTGTTTTTCACATATCTCTTCATTGATACATCGTTCTTGGAAACATGCTTTCTCTCCTGAATCCCAGGAGAAAATGCCTGCACCTGAAGATTACGCACAAATTTAGACAAAGGACACCGGGCGGACCTCTGGAAAATGTAGTCTCTTATGGCCAATCTTCCAATGATATGCCTACAAATACGTCACAATGCTGCTAAGACCTTGGGCGAACGACAGAAAGTGTAGGCTCATTCCTTGCGCAATCACAGCCATATAAGGAGAGAATGGAAAACAGAGCTTCAGAAATTCTGCTAATTCCTGGGTGATGCATCATCTTGGTTTCGCCTGTAGAATGAGTTCTGGGGCACTTACAGACAAAATCTTTGCAGATTCTGAAACTTCAGAGTGTTTTCTTTCCAAAACTGTCAAGAATATGCAAGAATATGCAGCATCTTTTCGTGACAAAATATCGCGCTTAAAACGGGAACGTTTTTTATCCAAAAATGAAATAGCGCCCCTAGAGCTCTAACTGGTTAACAAGTACAAAGATACTATTTTCTTCAATCTTGCGATGCAGATTCAGACACAATAATTCTCAGGCCTTGCAGTCTTAGATTATTAAAGTTGAACAACAATGTCCAAGCTTTTCAAAGCAACAAGACCAATGCCATATTTAGGGAAATTGCAAACATGTACAAATTAGCTGAGCTAATGAAATTAAACGACCCTATTTGATATCATACAGACTTTGCTATGCAACAGTAGACATCAAAGTTGTGATCCTGTCCAAATGAGGAAAGCTAGTGATATTTAACAAGTACGAAGAGACTATTTCCCTCAATCTTGCGATGCAGAATCATACACAATATTTCTCAGGCCTTGCAGTCTAAGATTATTAAAGTTGAATAACAATGTCCAAGCAACAAGACCAGTGCCTTAGTTTGGGAAATTGCAAACATGTTCAAATTAGCTGAGCTAAATGAAACTAAATAACCATGAAGGGACTCGAACCCTCAATCTTCTGATTCGAAGTCAGACGCCTTATCCATTAGGCCACTCAGTCTACGTGACACATCCCTATTTGACATTATACAGACATTGCTTAGCAACAACAGACATCAGAGTTGTGATCCTGTCCAAATGAGGAAAGCTAGTGATATTTAACAAGTACGAAGATACTCTTTTCTTCAATCTTGCGATGCAGATTCAGACACAATAATTCTCAGGCCTTGCAGTCTTAGATTATTAAAGTTGAACAACAATGTCCAAGCTTTTCAAAGCAACAAGACCAATGCCATATTTAGGGAAATTGCAAACATGTACAAATTAGCTGAGCTAATGAAATTAAACGACCCTATTTGATATCATACAGACTTTGCTATGCAACAGTAGACATCAAAGTTGTGATCCTGTCCAAATGAGGAAAGCTAGTGATATTTAACAAGTAAGAAGAGACCTTTTCCCTCAATCTTGCGATGCAGAATCAGACACAATATTTCTCAGGCCTTGCAGTCTAAGATTATTCAAGTTGAATAACAATGTCCAAGCAACAAGACCAATGCCTTAGTTTGGGAAATTGCAAACATCTTCAAATTAGCTGAGCTAAGGAAATTTAACAACCACGAAGGGACTCAAACCCACAATTTTCAGATTCAAAGTCAGACACCTTATCCATTAGGCCACACAGTCTACTTAACACATCCCTATTTCACATCATACAGACATTGCTTAGCAACAACAGACATCAAAGTTGTGAACCTGTCCGAATGAGGAAAGCTAATGATATTTAACAAGTACAAAGATACTCTTTCCTTCAATCTTGCGATGCAGATTCAGACACAATAATTCTCAGGCCTTGCAGTCTTAGATTATTAAAGTTGAACAACAATG
The DNA here is from genome assembly GCF_013265735.2 of Oncorhynchus mykiss. Lineage (NCBI taxonomy): Eukaryota > Metazoa > Chordata > Actinopteri > Salmoniformes > Salmonidae > Oncorhynchus > Oncorhynchus mykiss. Next base: position 513,833 of record NW_023493666.1, on the reverse strand, counting down.
TCCAAGCTTTTCAAAGCAACAAGACCAATGCCATATTTAGGGAAATTGCAAACATGTACAAATTAGCTGAGCTAATGAAATTAAACGACCCTATTTGATATCATACAGACTTTGCTATGCAACAGTAGACATCAAAGTTGTGATCCTGTCCAAATGAGGAAAGCTAGTGATATTTAACAAGTACGCAGAGACTATTTCCCTCAATCTTGCGATGCAGAATCATACACAATATTTCTCAGGCCTCGCAGTCTAAGATTATTAAAGTTGAATAACAATGTCCAAGCAACAAGACCAATGCCTTAGTTTGGGAAATTGCAAACATCTTCAAATTAGCTGAGCTAAATGAAACCAAACAACCACGAAGGGACTCGAACCCTCAATCTTCTGATTCGAAGTCAGACGCCTTATCCATTAGGCCACGCAGTCTACGTGATACATCCCTATTTGACATCATACAGACATTGCTTAGCAACAACAGACATCAAAGTTGTGAACCTGTCCGAATGAGGAAAGCTAATGATATTTAACAAGTACAAAGATACTCTTTTCTTCAATCTTGCGATGCAGATTCAGACACAATAATTCTCAGGCCTTGCAGTCTTAGATTATTAAAGTTGAACAACAATGTCCAAGCTTTTCAAAGCAACAAGACCAATGCCATATTTAGGGAAATTGCAAACATGTACAAATTAGCTGAGCTAATGAAAATAAACGACCCTATTTGATATCATACAGACTTTGCTATGCAACAGTAGACATCAAAGTTGTGATCCTGTCCAAATGAGGAAAGCTAGTGATATTTAACAAGTACGAAGAGACTATTTCCCTCAATCTTGCGATGCAGAATCATACACAATATTTCTCAGGCCTCGCAGTCTAAGATTATTAAAGTTGAATAACAATGTCCAAGCAACAAGACCAATGCCTTAGTTTGGGAAATTGCAAACATCTTCAAATTAGCTGAGCTAAATGAAACCAAACAACCACGAAGGGACTCGAACCCTCAATCTTCTGATTCGAAGTCAGACGCCTTATCCATTAGGCCACGCAGTCTACGTGATACATCCCTATTTGACATCATACAGACATTGCTTAGCAACAACAGACATCAAAGTTGTGAACCTGTCCGAATGAGGAAAGCTAATGATATTTAACAAGTACAAAGATACTCTTTTCTTCAATCTTGCGATGCAGATTCAGACACAATAATTCTCAGGCCTTGCAGTCTTAGATTATTAAAGTTGAACAACAATGTCCAAGCTTTTCAAAGCAACAAGACCAATGCCATATTTAGGGAAATTGCAAACATGTACAAATTAGCTGAGCTAATGAAATTAAACGACCCTATTTGATATCATACAGACTTTGCTATGCAACAGTAGACATCAAAGTTGTGATCCTGTCCAAATGAGGAAAGCTAGTGATATTTAACAAGTAAGAAGAGACCTTTTCCCTCAATCTTGCGATGCAGAATCAGACACAATATTTCTCAGGCCTTGCAGTCTAAGATTATTCAAGTTGAATAACAATGTCCAAGCAACAAGACCAATGCCTTAGTTTGGGAAATTGCAAACATCTTCAAATTAGCTGAGCTAAGGAAATTTAACAACCACGAAGGGACTCAAACCCACAATTTTCAGATTCAAAGTCAGACACCTTATCCATTAGGCCACACAGTCTACTTAATACATCCCTATTTCACATCATACAGACATTGCTTAGCAACAACAGACATCAAAGTTGTGAACCTGTCCGAATGAGGAAAGCTAATGATATTTAACAAGTACAAAGACACTCTTTCCTTCAATCTTGCGATGCAGATTCAGACACAATAATTCTCAGGCCTTGCAGTCTTAGATTATTAAAGTTGAACAACAATGTCCAAGCTTTTCAAAGCAACAAGACCAATGCCATATTTAGGGAAATTGCAAACATGTACAAATTAGCTGAGCTAATGAAATTAAACGACCCTATTTGATATCATACAGACTTTGCTATGCAACAGTAGACATCAAAGTTGTGATCCTGTCCAAATGAGGAAAGCTAGTGATATTTAACAAGTACGAAGAGACTATTTCCCTCAATCTTGCGATGCAGAATCATACACAATATTTCTCAGGCCTCGCAGTCTAAGATTATTAAAGTTGAATAACAATGTCCAAGCAACAAGACCAATGCCTTAGTTTGGGAAATTGCAAACATCTTCAAATTAGCTGAGCTAAATGAAACTAAACAACCACGAAGGGACTCGAACCCTCAATCTTCTGATTCGAAGTCAGACGCCTTATCCATTAGGCCACGCAGTCTACGTGATGCATCCCTATTTGACATCATACAGACATTGCTTAGCAACAACAGACATCAAAGTTGTGAACCTGTCCGAATGAGGAAAGCTAATGATATTTAACAAGTACAAAGATACTCTTTTGTTCAATCTTGCGATGCAGATTCAGACACAATAATTCTCAAGCCTTGCAGTCTTAGATTATTAAAGTTGAACAACAATGTCCAAGCTTTTCAAAGCAACAAGACCAATGCCATATTTAGGGAAATTGCAAACATGTACAAATTAGCTGAGCTAATGAAATTAAACGACCCTATTTGATATCATACAGACTTTGCTATGCAACAGTAGACATCAAAGTTGTGATCCTGTCCAAATGAGGAAAGCTAGTGATATTTAACAAGTAAGAAGAGACCTTTTCCCTCAATCTTGCGATGCAGAATCAGACACAATATTTCTCAGGCCTTGCAGTCTAAGATTATTAAAGTTGAATAACAATGTCCAAGCAACAAGACCAATGCCTTAGTTTGGGAAATTGCAAACATCTTCAAATTAGCTGAGCTAAGGAAATTTAACAACCACGAAGGGACTCAAAACCACTATTTTCAGATTCAAAGTCAGACACCTTATCCATTAGGCCACACAGTCTACTTAATATATCCCTATTTCACATCATACAGACATTGCTTAGCAACAACAGACATCAAAGTTGTGAACCTGTCCGAATGAGGAAAGCTAATGATATTTAACAAGTACAAAGATACTCTTTCCTTCAATCTTGCGATGCAGATTCAGACACAATAATTCTCAGGCCTTGCAGTCTTAGATTATTAAAGTTGAACAACAATGTCCAAGCTTTTCAAAGCAACAAGACCAATGCCATATTTAGGGAAATTGCAAACATGTACAAATTAGCTGAGCTAATGAAATTAAACGACCCTATTTGATATCATACAGACTTTGCTATGCAACAGTAGACATCAAAGTTGTGATCCTGTCCAAATGAGGAAAGCTAGTGATATTTAACAAGTAAGAAGAGACCTTTTCCCTCAATCTTGCGATGCAGAATCAGACACAATATTTCTCAGGCCTTGCAGTCTAAGATTATTCAAGTTGAATAACAATGTCCAAGCAACAAGACCAATGCCTTAGTTTGGGAAATTGCAAACATCTTCAAATTAGCTGAGCTAAGGAAATTTAACAACCACGAAGGGACTCAAACCCACAATTTTCGGATTCAAAGTCAGACACCTTATCCATTAGGCCACACAGTCTACTTAATACCTCCCTATTTCACATCATACAGACATTGCTTAGCAACAACAGACATCAAAGTTGTGAACCTGTCCGAATGAGGAAAGCTAATGATATTTAACAAGTACAAAGATACTCTTTCCTTCAATCTTGCGATGCAGATTCAGACACAATAATTCTCAGGCCTTGCAGTCTTAGATTATTAAAGTTGAACAACAATGTCCAAGCTTTTCAAAGCAACAAGACCAATGCCATATTTAGGGAAATTGCAAACATGTACAAATTAGCTGAGCTAATGAAATTAAACGACCCTATTTGATATCATACAGACTTTGCTATGCAACAGTAGACATCAAAGTTGTGATCCTGTCCAAATGAGGAAAGCTAGTGATATTTAACAAGTACGAAGAGACTATTTCCCTCAATCTTGCGATGCAGAATCATACACAATATTTCTCAGGCCTCGCAGTCTAAGATTATTAAAGTTGAATAACAATGTCCAAGCAACAAGACCAATGCCTTAGTTTGGGAAATTGCAAACATCTTCAAATTAGCTGAGCTAAATGAAACTAAACAACCACGAAGTGACTCGAACCCTCAATCTTCTGATTCGAAGTCAGACACCTTATCCATTAGGCCACGCAGTCTACGTGATACATCCCTATTTGACATCATACAGACATTGCTTAGCAACAACAGACATCAAAGTTGTGAACCTGTCCGAATGAGGAAAGCTAATGATATTTAACAAGTACAAAGATACTCTTTTCTTCAATCTTGCGATGCAGATTCAGACACAATAATTCTCAGGCCTTGCAGTCTTAGATTATTAAAGTTGAACAACAATGTCCAAGCTTTTCAAAGCAACAAGACCAATGCCATATTTAGGGAAATTGCAAACATGTACAAATTAGCTGAGCTAATGAAATTAAACGACCCTATTTGATATCATACAGACTTTGCTATGCAACAGTAGACATCAAAGTTGTGATCCTGTCCAAATGAGGAAAGCTAGTGATATTTAACAAGTAAGAAGAGACCTTTTCCCTCAATCTTGCGATGCAGAATCAGACACAATATTTCTCAGGCCTTGCAGTCTAAGATTATTAAAGTTGAATAACAATGTCCAAGCAACAAGACCAATGCCTTAGTTTGGGAAATTGCAAACATCTTCAAATTAGCTGAGCTAAGGAAATTTAACAACCACGAAGGGACTCAAACCCACTATTTTCAGATTCAAAGTCAGACACCTTATCCATTAGTCCACACAGTCTACTTAATATATCCCTATTTCACATCATACAGACATTGCTTAGCAACAACAGACATCAAAGTTGTGAACCTGTCCGAATGAGGAAAGCTAATGATATTTAACAAGTACAAAGATACTCTTTCCTTCAATCTTGCGATGCAGATTCAGACACAATAATTCTCAGGCCTTGCAGTCTTAGATTATTAAAGTTGAACAACAATGTCCAAGCTTTTCAAAGCAACAAGACCAATGCCATATTTAGGGAAATTGCAAACATGTACAAATTAGCTGAGCTAATGAAATTAAACGACCCTATTTGATATCATACAGACTTTGCTATGCAACAGTAGACATCAAAGTTGTGATCCTGTCCAAATGAGGAAAGCTAGTGATATTTAACAAGTACGAAGAGACTATTTCCCTCAATCTTGCGATGCAGAATCATACACAATATTTCTCAGGCCTTGCAGTCTAAGATTATTCAAGTTGAATAACAATGTCCAAGCAACAAGACCAATGCCTTAGTTTGGGAAATTGCAAACATCTTCAAATTAGCTGAGCTAAGGAAATTTAACAACCACGAAGGGACTCAAACCCACAATTTTCGGATTCAAAGTCAGACACCTTATCCATTAGGCCACACAGTCTACTTCATACCTCCCTATTTCACATCATACAGACATTGCTTAGCAACAACAGACATCAAAGTTGTGAACCTGTCCGAATGAGGAAAGCTAATGATATTTAACAAGTACAAAGATACTCTTTCCTTCAATCTTGCGATGCAGATTCAGACACAATAATTCTCAGGCCTTGCAGTCTTAGATTATTAAAGTTGAACAACAATGTCCAAGCAACAAGACCATTGCCTTAGTTTGGGAAATTGCAAACATCTTCAAATTAGCTGAGCTAATGAAATTAAACGACCCTATTTGATATCATACAGACTTTGCTATGCAACAGTAGACATCAAAGTTGTGATCCTGTCCAAATGAGGAAAGCTAGTGATATTTAACAAGTACGAAGAGACTATTTCCCTCAATCTTGCGATGCAGAATCATACACAATATTTCTCAGGCCTCGCAGTCTAAGATTATTAAAGTTGAATAACAATGTCCAAGCAACAAGACCAATGCCTTAGTTTGGGAAATTGCAAACATCTTCAAATTAGCTGAGCTAAATGAAACTAAACAACCACGAAGGGACTCGAACCCTCAATCTTCTGATTCGAAGTCAGACGCCTTATCCATTAGGCCACGCAGTCTACGTGATACATCCCTATTTGACATCATACAGACATTGCTTAGCAACAACAGACATCAAAGTTGTGAACCTGTCCGAATGAGGAAAGCTAATGATATTTAACAAGTACAAAGATACTCTTTTCTTCAATCTTGCGATGCAGATTCAGACACAATAATTCTCAGGCCTTGCAGTCTTAGATTATTAAAGTTGAACAACAATGTCCAAGCTTTTCAAAGCAACAAGACCAATGCCATATTTAGGGAAATTGCAAACATGTACAAATTAGCTGAGCTAATGAAATTAAACGACCCTATTTGATATCATACAGACTTTGCTATGCAACAGTAGACATCAAAGTTGTGATCCTGTCCAAATGAGGAAAGCTAGTGATATTTAACAAGTAAGAAGAGACCTTTTCCCTCAATCTTGCGATGCAGAATCAGACACAATATTTCTCAGGCCTTGCAGTCTAAGATTATTAAAGTTGAATAACAATGTCCAAGCAACAAGACCAATGCCTTAGTTTGGGAAATTGCAAACATCTTCAAATTAGCTGAGCTAAATGAAACTAAACAACCACGAAGGGACTCGAACCCTCAATCTTCTGATTCGAAGTCAGACGCCTTATCCATTAGGCCACGCAGTCTACGTGATACATCCCTATTTGACATCATACAGACATTGCTTAGCAACAACAGACATCAAAGTTGTGAACCTGTCCGAATGAGGAAAGCTAATGATATTTAACAAGTACAAAGATACTCTTTTCTTCAATCTTGCGATGCAGATTCAGACACAATAATTCTCAGGCCTTGCAGTCTTAGATTATTAAAGTTGAACAACAATGTCCAAGCTTTTCAAAGCAACAAGACCAATGCCATATTTAGGGAAATTGCAAACATGTACAAATTAGCTGAGCTAATGAAATTAAACGACCCTATTTGATATCATACAGACTTTGCTATGCAACAGTAGACATCAAAGTTGTGATCCTGTCCAAATGAGGAAAGCTAGTGATATTTAACAAGTAAGAAGAGACCTTTTCCCTCAATCTTGCGATGCAGAATCATACACAATATTTCTCAGGCCTTGCAGTCTAAGATTATTAAAGTTGAATAACAATGTCCAAGCAACAAGACCAATGCCTTAGTTTGGGAAATTGCAAACATCTTCAAATTAGCTGAGCTAAGGAAATTTAACAACCACGAAGGGACTCAAACCCACTATTTTCAGATTCAAAGTCAGACACCTTATCCATTAGTCCACACAGTCTACTTAATATATCCCTATTTCACATCATACAGACATTGCTTAGCAACAACAGACATCAAAGTTGTGAACCTGTCCGAATGAGGAAAGCTAATGATATTTAACAAGTACAAAGATACTCTTTCCTTCAATCTTGCGATGCAGATTCAGACACAATAATTCTCAGGCCTTGCAGTCTTAGATTATTAAAGTTGAACAACAATGTCCAAGCTTTTCAAAGCAACAAGACCAATGCCATATTTAGGGAAATTGCAAACATGTACAAATTAGCTGAGCTAATGAAATTAAACGACCCTATTTGATATCATACAGACTTTACTATGCAACAGTAGACATCAAAGTTGTGATCCTGTCCAAATGAGGAAAGCTAGTGATATTTAACAAGTAAGAAGAGACCTTTTCCCTCAATCTTGCGATGCAGAATCATACACAATATTTCTCAGGCCTTGCAGTCTAAGATTATTAAAGCTGAATAACAATGTCCAAGCAACAAGACCAATGCCTTAGTTTGGGAAATTGCAAACATCTTCAAATTAGCTGAGCTAAGGAAATTTAACAACCACGAAGGGACTCAAACCCACAATTTTCAGATTCAAAGTCAGACACCTTATCCATTAGGCAACACAGTCTACTTAATACATCCCTATTTCACAACATACAGACATTGCTTAGCAACAACAGACATCAAAGTTGTGAACCTGTCCGAATGAGGAAAGCTAATGATATTTAACAAGTACAAAGATACTCTTTCCTTCAATCTTGCGATGCAGATTAAGACACAATAATTCTCAGGCCTTGCAGTCTTAGATTATTAAAGTTGAACAACAATGTCCAAGCTTTTCAAAGCAACAAGACCAATGCCATATTTAGGGAAATTGCAAACATGTACAAATTAGCTGAGCTAATGAAATTAAACGACCCTATTTGATATCATACAGACTTTGCTATGCAACAGTAGACATCAAAGTTGTGATCCTGTCCAAATGAGGAAAGCTAGTGATATTTAACAAGTACGAAGAGACTATTTCCCTCAATCTTGCGATGCAGAATCATACACAATATTTCTCAGGCCTTGCAGTCTAAGATTATTAAAGTTGAATAACAATGTCCAAGCAACAAGACCAATGCCTTAGTTTGGGAAATTGCAAACATGTTCAAATTAGCTGAGCTAAATTAAACTAAACAACCACGAAGGGACTCGAACCCTCAATCTTCTGATTCGAAGTCAGACGCCTTATCCATTAGGCCACGCAGTCTACATGATACATCCCTATTTGACATCATACAGACATTGCTTAGCAACAACAGACATCAAAGTTGTGAACCTGTCCGAATGAGGAAAGCTAATGATATTTAACAAGTACAAAGATACTCTTTTCTTCAATCTTGCGATGCAGATTCAGACACAATAATTCTCAGGCCTTGCAGTCTTAGATTATTAAAGTTGAACAACAATGTCCAAGCTTTTCAAAGCAACAAGACCAATGCCATATTTAGGGAAATTGCAAACATGTACAAATTAGCTGAGCTAATGAAATTAAACAACCCTATTTCATATCATACAGACTTTGCTATGCAACAGTAGACATCAAAGTTGTGATCCTGTCCAAATGAGGAAAGCTAGTGATATTTAACAAGTAAGAAGAGACCTTTTCCCTCAATCTTGCGATGCAGAATCATACACAATATTTCTCAGGCCTTGCAGTCTAAGATTATTAAAGTTGAATAACAATGTCCAAGCAACAAGACCAATGCCTTAGTTTGGGAAATTGCAAACATCTTCAAATTAGCTGAGCTAAGGAAATTTAACAACCACGAAGGGACTCAAACCCACAATTTTCAGATTCAAAGTCAGACACCTTATCCATTAGGCAACACAGTCTACTTAATACATCCCTATTTCACATCATACAGACATTGCTTAGCAACAACAGACATCAAAGTTGTGATCCTGTCCAAATGAGGAAAGCTAGTGATATTTAACAAGTACGAAGAGACCTTTTCCCTCAATCTTGCGATGCAGAATCATACACAATATTTCTCAGGCCTTGCAGTCTAAGATTATTAAAGTTGAATAACAATGTCCAAGCAACAAGACCAATGCCTTAGTTTGGGAAATTGCAAACATCTTCAAATTAGCTGAGCTAAGGAAATTTAACAACCACGAAGGGACTCAAACCCACAATTTTCAGATTCAAAGTCAGACACCTTATCCATTAGGCAACACAGTCTACTTAATACATCCCTATTTCACATCATACAGACATTGCTTAGCAACAACAGACATCAAAGTTGTGAACCTGTCCGAATGAGGAAAGCTAATGATATTTAACAAGTACAAAGATACTCTTTCCTTCAATCTTGCGATGCAGATTAAGACACAATAATTCTCAGGCCTTGCAGTCTTAGATTATTAAAGTTGAACAACAATGTCCAAGCTTTTCAAAGCAACAAGACCAATGCCATATTTAGGGAAATTGCAAACATGTACAAATTAGCTGAGCTAATGAAATTAAACGACCCTATTTGATATCATACAGACTTTGCTATGCAACAGTAGACATCAAAGTTGTGATCCTGTCCAAATGAGGAAAGCTAGTGATATTTAACAAGTACGAAGAGACTATTTCCCTCAATCTTGCGATGCAGAATCATACACAATATTTCTCAGGCCTTGCAGTCTAAGATTATTAAAGTTGAATAACAATGTCCAAGCAACAAGACCAATGCCTTAGTTTGGGAAATTGCAAACATCTTCAAATTAGCTGAGCTAAATTAAACTAAACAACCACGAAGGGACTCGAACCCTCAATCTTCTGATTCGAAGTCAGACGCCTTATCCATTAGGCCACGCAGTCTACATGATACATCCCTATTTGACATCATACAGACATTGCTTAGCAACAACAGACATCAAAGTTGTGAACCTGTCCGAATGAGGAAAGCTAATGATATTTAACAAGTATAAAGATACTCTTTCCTTCAATCTTGCGATGCAGATTCAGACACAATAATTCTCAGGCCTTGCAGTCTTAGATTATTAAAGTTGAACAACAATGTCCAAGCTTTTCAAAGCAACAAGACCAATGCCATATTTAGGGAAATTGCAAACATGTACAAATTAGCTGAGCTAATGAAATTAAACGACCCTATTTGATATCATACAGACTTTGCTATGCAACAGTAGACATCAAAGTTGTGATCCTGTCCAAATGAGGAAAGCTAGTGATATTTAACAAGTACGAAGAGACTATTTCCCTCAATCTTGCGATGCAGAATCATACACAATATTTCTCAGGCCTTGCAGTCTAAGATTATTAAAGTTGAATAACAATGTCCAAGCAACAAGACCAATGCCTTAGTTTGGGAAATTGCAAACATCTTCAAATTAGCTGAGCTAAATGAAACTAAACAACCACGAAGGGACTCGAAGCCTCAATCTTCTGATTCGAAGTCAGACGCCTTATCCATTAGGCCACGCAGTCTACGTGATACAACCCTATTTGACATCATACAGACATTGCTTAGCAACAACAGACATCAAAGTTGTGAACCTGTCCGAATGAGGAAAGCTAATGATATTTAACAAGTACAAAGATACTCTTTTCTTCAATCTTGCGATGCAGATTCAGACACAATAATTCTCAGGCCTTGCAGTCTTAGATTATTAAAGTTGAACAACAATGTCCAAGCTTTTCAAAGCAACAAGACCAATGCCATATTTAGGGAAATTGCAAACATGTACAAATTAGCTGAGCTAATGAAATTAAACAACCCTATTTGATATCATACAGACTTTGCTATGCTACAGTAGACATCAAAGTTGTGATCCTGTCCAAATGAGGAAAGCTAGTGATATTTAACAAGTAAGAAGAGACCTTTTCCCTCAATCTTGCGATGCAGAATCAGACACAATATTTCTCAGGCCTTGCAGTCTAAGATTATTAAAGTTGAATAACAATGTCCAAGCAACAAGACCAATGCCTTAGTTTGGGAAATTGCAAACATCTTCAAATTAGCTGAGCTAAGGAAATTTAACAACCACGAAGGGACTCAAACCCACAATTTTCAGATTCAAAGTCAGACACCTTATCCATTAGGCAACACAGTCTACTTAATACATCCCTATTTCACATCATACAGACATTGCTTAGCAACAACAGACATCAAAGTTGTGAACCTGTCCGAATGAGGAAAGCTAATGATATTTAACAAGTACAAAGATACTCTTTCCTTCAATCTTGCGATGCAGATTAAGACACAATAATTCTCAGGCCTTGCAGTCTTAGATTATTAAAGTTGAACAACAATGTCCAAGCTTTTCAAAGCAACAAGACCAATGCCATATTTAGGGAAATTGCAAACATGTACAAATTAGCTGAGCTAATGAAATTAAACGACCCTATTTGATATCATACAGACTTTGCTATGCAACAGTAGACATCAAAGTTGTGATCCTGTCCAAATGAGGAAAGCTAGTGATATTTAACAAGTACGAAGAGACTATTTCCCTCAATCTTGCGATGCAGAATCATACACAATATTTCTCAGGCCTTGCAGTCTAAGATTATTAAAGTTGAATAACAATGTCCAAGCAACAAGACCAATGCCTTAGTTTGGGAAATTGCAAACATGTTCAAATTAGCTGAGCTAAATTAAACTAAACAACCACGAAGGGACTCGAACCCTCAATCTTCTGATTTGAAGTCAGACACCTTATCCATTAGGCCACACAGTCTACTTAATACATCCCTATTTCACATCATACAGACATTGCTTAGCAACAACAGACATCAAAGTTGTGAACCTGTCCGAATGAGGAAAGCTAATGATATTTAACAAGTACAAAGATACTCTTTCCTTCAATCTTGCGATGCAGATTCAGACACAATAATTCTCAGGCCTTGCAGTCTTAGATTATTAAAGTTGAACAACAATGTCCAAGCTTTTCAAAGCAACAAGACCAATGCCATATTTAGGGAAATTGCAAACATGTACAAATTAGCTGAGCTAATGAAATTAAACGACCCTATTTGATATCATACAGACTTTGCTATGCAACAGTAGACATCAAAGTTGTGATCCTGTCCAAATGAGGAAAGCTAGTGATATTTAACAAGTACGAAGAGACTATTTCCCTCAATCTTGCGATGCAGAATCATACACAATATTTCTCAGGCCTTGCAGTCTTAGATTATTAAAGTTGAACAACAATGTCAAAGCTTTTCAAAGCAACAAGACCAATGCCATATTTAGGGAAATTGCAAACATGTACAAATTAGCTGAGCTAATGAAATTAAACAACCCTATTTGATATCATACAGACATTGCTTAGCAACAACAGACATCAAAGTTGTGAACCTGTCCGAATGAGGAAAGCTAATGATATTTAACAAGTACAAAGATACTCTTTTCTTCAATCTTGCGATGCAGATTCAGACACAATAATTCTCAGGCCTTGCAGTCTTAGATTATTAAAGTTGAACAACAATGTCCAAGCTTTTCAAAGCAACAAGACCAATGCCTTATTTCGGGAAATTGCAAACATGTCCATATTAGCTGATTTAATGAAATTAAACGACCACGAAAATGCCTCAAAAGCCCAATTTTCTGTTTCGAAGTCAGACGCCTTATTCACGATGCAACACCTTCTACTCCATATTCTCCGATATAACATCAAACAGACATTGCTTAGCAACAACAGACATCAAAGTTGTGAACCTATCCGAATGAGGACAGCTAGTGATATTTTACAAGTACGAAAATAATATGTCCCTCAATCTTGCGAGTTCGAATCAGACACAATATTTCTGAGGCCTTGCAGTCTTAGATTATTAAAGTTAAACAACAATGTCCAAGTTTTTCAAAGCAACAAGAACAATGCCTTATTTCGGGAAATTGCAAACATGTTCAAATTAGCTGAGCTAATGAAATTTAACAACCACGAAGGGACTCAAACCCACAATTTTCTGATTCAAAGTCAGACACCTTATCCATTAGGCCACACAGTCTACTTAATACATCCCTATTTCACATCATACAGATATTGCTTAGCAACAACAGACATCAAAGTTGTGAACCTGTCCGAATGAGGAAAGCTAATGATATTTAACAAGTACAAAGATACTCTTTCCTTCAGTCATGCGATGCGGAATCAGACACAATAATTCTCAGGCCTTGCAATATTAGATTATTAAAGATGAATAACAATTTGCTAGCTTTTCAAAGCAATAAGAACAATGCCTTATTTTGGGAAATTGCAACTTGTCCATATTAGTTGAGTTATTGAAATTAACGAGCCTCTGCAAGTGCTGGCGTGTAAACTAACAAGTCCACCAACAGCATAGCCTGACAAGACTGGACACTTTTGGTTGCTCCTTGTAGCAAATCCTACCTGCTGGGGAAGTATCTCAAATGGTAGAATGCTTGCTTATCATGAGAGAGGTAGTGGGATCGATGCTGGAATTCTCCAAAAACACTTTCTTTCTTGGATCCAAGAAAGCTCCAGTTCACACTTCATGCAGCCTTGTCTTACAACAACTGACTGTCATGTAACAATGACAAGTAATGCTGATGTCACAATGTCAGATGAAAAAGAAAGACATTACTTACTTTCAGCGGTGCAGCGTAGCACACACTATTGAGGCCCACAAACAAAGCTGTGGGCAGTTTCCTTGAAGCCAAAGCAGAGCATAAAGAAAGAACAACAACTAATCCCAAAATCCAGGATCAAACCAGGGACCTTAAAATGTTCAGTCTCACTCTCTCCGAACTGAGATATTTCTGCAAGTAGCTGAACTTATTTCTGTGGCACTCTTGACGAAACACACGCATGTGAGTCACAATTTGACACTTAAAATGTACCTCATGGCCAGTACTGGGATCGAAACAACACCATTGGCGTTATTAACACCACGCTCTAACCAACTAAGCTAACCGGCCACTGGCTATGGAGCACAATTGTTGAGATGCACCGAGCCCCTGCAAGTGCTGTCGCGGAAACTAACAAGTCCACCAACAGCATAGCCTGACAAGACTGGACCCTCTTGGTTGCTCCTTGTGGCAATTACAACCGGCTGGGGAATTAGCTCAAATGGTAGAGTGCTTGCTTAGCATGCGTGAGGTAGTGGAATCGATCTGCGCATTCTCCAAAAACACTTTGTTTTTGTGGATCCAAGCAAGCTCCTGTTCACACTTCATGCAGCCTTGTCTTACAACAACCGACTGTCATGTAACAATGACAAGCAACTTTCATGTAACACTGATGTCACAATATCAGATGAAAAAGAAAGACATAACTTACTTTCAGAGGAGCAACGAAGCACACACGATTGAGGCCCACAAACAAAGCTGTTGGCAGTTTCCTTGAATGCCCTGCTAGACCGTAGCTTGCTCGGTCTGAGCTCAGCGACTATGAAAAAAGTACGCCTATAATGAAGCCTGGCCCTAAATTGCAGGTGCTTTTGGGTGACAATGGAAGAACATTTAGGGTTAGAAGCACAATTCGACCTTGGGAACATTCCTGATGTCCTCCCGATCCGTGCAAGCCTAACCGTGACCGTGTGGCATTAACCCTTAACAGTTAAAATAAGGTGTTTACATCAAACAGTTTTCAATGATTTCTCTCCCCATAGGAATACATTGCCTGCTCCCCTAAATTCAACCTGAAGCCGATGTGGGTTATGAATACCTTATGAACCTGACTTTGATAACAATCCATAACAAACCAACCAAAATCATTTTATTCTCAAACCAGTTAAGAAAAAACTAGACTTATTTTTAAATCGTTTATCTTTGTTGTTCCATAAAAAGTATTTGTGAGGGGAAAAATTGTGTTTATACGCTAACATCCAAGCTAAAATTGTTTGCTTTGGCCCACTTTACTGAGATTTTATCAATATCAAAATTACATTGAAGCAAAAATTCTAAACCACCAACAGAGTCAAATAAATACTTAGGGAAGACATTCCAAATACTGATATGCTTCTTAACATACTTCAGAATCCAAGAACGAACTTGGTATAAACAGAGTCGTTTAATAAATGCTCACAAAAAACTCCAAAACCAAAATATATAAAAAGGGGTACAAAACCCCTCGCGCACCAACACATAACTAGCACAAACATACAATCAAATAATCTCCGACAAGGACATGAGGGGAAACTACACAACATGTAAAATACACAACATGTTAAATACACAACATGTAATTGATGGGATTGGTCCCAGGTGTGAAGGTAGACAAAACCAATGGATCAGTGATGGCTAGAAGGTCGGTGACGTTGACCGCCGAACACCGCCCAAATAAGGAGAGGGACCGACTTCGGCGGAAGTCGTGACAGAAATCTAAAACCTCAAGACCGCCTTGTTCTCGGGTATTAGTGAGAATATATTTTCGTAGATAGTGAGGCTTGTTCCTCCAAAAAAATTGTAAAGAATCTTATGTAAGTCCTTTACAATTTTAGGGGGTAAGTCAAGTGATAATGAGACATAAACCGATCTGGATAACCCTTCAGCTTTGGATAATAAAACCCAACCATATAACGAAATATCTCTCATCAACCAGAGGTTAAATTTCTTCTTTGTTTTCTCAATTGAGTTAAAGTTCAATTCACTCCTTTGTTTTTCATCCTCGCATATAACAATTCCAAGATAAGGTTACTTATCTTTAAGTGGGATACCATATAATTAATTCCTGTAAAACACAATCCTTTAGTGGAAATAAGACTGACTTATTGATATTAATTTTCAAACCCAAAACTAAGGAAAAGTCTTCAATACAGGAAACTGCTTTAGAAACCTCATTCCTGTCTCTTTAAAATATGGTGGTATCATCAGCCAGTTGACATAGTTTAAATTCCTTGCCAATTGCTGAAACACCTTGAAAATTCCCTTTCTTGATTTGAAGAGCCATAATCTGAGTAACCAATAAAAATCTAAATGGACTAATTGGGCAGCCCTGCCTAATGCCACGGCCAATATCAAATCTTTGGGATGTCCCGTGAGCTAATTTTACAGAGCTAGTACAACCACTATATAAAGTCACCAAACCCCAAAAAACTTATTGTTTTGAACATACACTCATGTTCTACAGTGTCAAAAGCTTTATAAAAATCAACAAACATAAGAAAACTATCAAGGATGAGGTCATTATAGTCAATCATATCTAAGATCTAAGATCAAACTGATGTTATTACTAATGTGTCGACCATGCATAAAACTAGATTCTTCATCAATTATATGATGCAAGCCTTGTTTCAACCTCTTAGCAAATAATTTCCCATCATTATTCAACAGGCTAATGGGTCTCCAGTTGTCTATATAAAGAGTATCCTTATTAAGTTTGGGAATCAAAGTAATTACACCTTGCTTTAAGGAAGCCGGTAACTCCCCATTTCCTATTGATTCATGAAACATAGCAAGAATGAAAGGAATCAATTTATCATTGAATGCTTTATAAAACTTGCTTATTAAACCATCATTTCCAGGGGACCTATTGTCCTTAAGGCTTTTAATACAGTCTTTTATCTCAATTTCAGATAACTCATCATCACAAAAATCCCTGAAATCATTATCTATCTTCTTAGCAATGTTTGCAACACGTCATGCTCTATCAACTGAGCTACGAAGGAGCACGTCGACGTCACTAGAATGATGACAAGCAATTTTAACGGATTATAAAGGGAATCATACAATCCCAAACTCATTTCTATGGCAACACATTATCGAACGTGTGTTGTCAAGAGACATCTAACCAACGTTCTATGGAACATTTTCTGTGCGAAAACAACAACTTTAGTTTGCTGCTGACAACAAACTTGTTTGATTTTTGAGACCTGAGAACAATCGACTGAAATGCCTGGGTGCTTTTCAAGACTGGAGGAGAGAGTGCGTGGACGTCGGCGTCCTACTGCGTCAACAGGTTGTTCAAATTCATTTGTGGCTTGTTTTTCGCCTTTTTCTGTTTTGCAGGGTTCGTGATCGTCGACAGGTGGACAGCGACTTCAAAGAGGGTATGTGGAGTTTACAACTCTTCTTTTACTACATTTAACAATGTCATTATAATTTTCAAAATGTGTATTTCTATCATTCAGACTTGGCAAAAATGTTTGTGCTAGAGATGTTGTAGCTAGCCAGCTTGCTAGCGAACATTAACTTTAGTAACTGTTGCTAAGCGATCAACTTTTGCTACCTAGCTAACTAGTATTAGCAATCTTGCTACGTTTTAGCGACTCAACTGGTCTGGGCCATCTCCAAGGAGACAGCCAGGCTTAGTCCAGAGGGCATCCCCTACTGTGCCACCAAAGTGCAGTCCATCACTTGGATCCAGGTAAGGCGTAAATACTACTGAAATAGTATTAGATTAGGCTTTTCTTCACTTATTCCATTTGGCCTTAACATGTATTCTCTCTCTGTCAGCGTATGGCTGGCAGGGTGACCCACTATGCGTCTCACCTCCGCCACGAGACGTCTGTGGACGTGACGCTTGGCTGCTACCAGGTAAGTAAACTATTTCCTATGTATATAGACTAGACATTACTGGGCATTTTTTAAATAGATTTGGTGTGTTTTCTAATAACGTGTGTGTGGTAAACAGGTGTGTTGTGTGTGTTTTGAGCAGCAGACTGATGTCTCAGTGGTGTACGCCACTCTCCACATGGAATGACCATAATTCATTGCCTTGTCTGTGTTTCTTTTACACCTGCTATGTAAAAGAGACAGAAGAATGCACGATGGTCAATGCTATCTGGGATCCTTGGGACATCCCTATCCTAAACCCTACCTTAACCCTTTTAAATGTCAACTTCAATGGGCTAGGGACGTCCCAAGGATGTATCTCTACCTGAAAATACATGATCTAAGTGATTGATAGTTGGTATTCAGCAGTCTTAAAGCCTTATTTACTTGAATGAACTACTAAAATAGTGATTTTGTCAGAGAGAATAAACAGCAGAGCTACACGTTATTCACTGACTGATCCATTCATCCTTCCATCCCTCCTCAGCCTTCCTCTCCTCTGAAGACCCACTGAGGGTGGAGCTCAGTCAGAGAGCTGTTGAGGGACTGGTTAGGAAGAACACTTCTATAGCCAGAAAGGTGAGAGGTCACACGTGGTTTAGATGGTAAATATTTATGTCCCCTTAGCGGTTCATCACGTAAGCAAAAGGGAAAATGTTCCATCATCTATGTTTATTTACATTCGTGCAAATTGTCCACTGATATTGGTGTAATTTCCCCTCAGGCACACACATTTGTTCTTTGATATTATGAAGGTCATTTGTGTAGAATGTACTTTTCCCCACTCATTCACCCCATCTCTTTACATTGCTTATTTATATTCAGTGGCCAGCCTCAAATTCCGAACACAATGCCCAGCCTGGTAGATCTGAACCTAATGCAGCTTGGAGGGATCAGATGACAGAAGTCACATTTAGATGCTCCATATCCACTACTTTGAGTGTTTTATATAATATGACTAAATATGTTTATTTCTGTGTTGCAGGTACAGTCAAGAAATGGAACGGCAAGGCCACAGAGCATGACATAAGCAGAGCTGTGGGAGACCACCTCAATCCCCTGGTAGAGCTGGGGGTGGTGTTTACCACTCCACCACGCCTTCAGCAGGCTGGAAAAGTGATGCTGTTTTTCATAGTAAGATGGACCAAGAGTCTGTTGATTGTCGGTCATTGGGTTCATTTGTTTTGTAAGATGTTCAAATCAAATCAAGCTTTATTTATACAGCACATTTCAGACATGGATGCAACACAATGGAAAAAAAATGCAATATCCAACCCCAAAATATAGGCTTGTTTTTTAGGAGGGGTTCTGATAGACACTATAGGGGTGTCCACTGAAAGTTGACTAGTAATAACAACTGGGACATAAAATACATCCCCCATGTGACCCACTAAATCTGCCCAAGAAGAGGAAAGACTAAAGAAAAACCCACACCAAACTTAAAGACAGAAAGACCCAGTACCCAATGTCATGCTCTAGTACATTTGGGTTGGCACATGTGAGAATGAACCCTGATATTCTAAAAGAAGAGCAACAACGTCAATATAATTATACCCGAAAATTGTCAGTTGATTGTATACATAATTGATTACTAAATGTTACATGATTTATGAATGTGAAATATCAAAACCAAATGTTTGTTAATATGTATTGTATGTATAATATAGAACATAAAGTAATATGTATAAATCACTGATATCGATTTGGGGGGAAATCCATATGTACGAAGGAGTTATTGAATCGAACAACTAAAAAACAAATGGAAATGGGAGATATATTTTACCTCACTGGTTAGAGGACAACCTGCAGAAGACAGTCAGCTACATTTGGGAGTGATGCATTTAAATTTTGGGGTCACTAAACAAAGGAACGCAACACTTATTTGTCATCACTCATCAATATCACGTTGAAATCAATTGTGCGAGAGGAGGGAGATGAGGTTGCATGTCCTGTTAAAACTAACAGCTCAAAAACCACACAGAATCTGGGAATAATGTGTACATCACTGGTTAGAGGACAATTTGGAGAAAACAGTTGGCTACATTTAGAAGTGTTGCATTTTGATTCAAGTGGGTCACCAACATGGTAAGTGTAACACAGCTCTTTTTGTGTTAGTCACTTTTTGTTAAATCACAGAAATAGTACTCTTTCAATTCAGAGCTTGGATTTTTCCCAAGGCTAATATCCATATCACGCTGAAATCAATTGAATTAGGGCTCTACATTGTGAAACTCCTTAAAATACTCATACTACAATGTTAAAACATTCTACATTGTGACATTAATTTATTGATATCACGAAATAACTAATTTGTGTGTGTATTTTCTGATGTTTGATCAGAGATATTTTATCAGAGTATCTCTTGTCACACTGATCACAGCTATAAGATTTCTCTCCTGTGTGTATTCTCTGGTGTGATGTCAGCTGGCCAGATGGACCAAAACTCTTCACACATTGACCACAGCTATAAGATGTCTCTCCTGTGTGTATTCTCTGGTGTTGAGTCAGAGTGCAAGATGCACCAAAACTCTTCCCATATTGACCACAGTTATAATATTTATCTCCTGTGTGTGTTCTCTGGTGTGATATCAGGCTGGTTGACTGAGTAAAACTCTTCCCACATTGAACACAGTTATAAGATTTCTATCCTGTGTGTATTCTCTGGTGTGATATCAGGCTGGTTGACTGAGTAAAACTCTTCCCACATTGAACACAGCTACAAAGTTTCTCTCCTGTGTGTGTTCTCTGGTGTAGAGTCAGAGTGCTAGATGCACCAAAACTCTCTCCACATTGACCACAGCTATAGCATTTCTCTAGACATCCACCATGAGACCCACAGCTGGTGCAGCTGTATTAACTTTTGAGGATCTGCCAAATCTTTTCAGTCTCCTGAGAGGGAAAATATGTTGTTGTGCCCTCTCCTAGTCTTGGTTATACCCACGTGGGAGACTGAAATATGAACTGAGGTCCACACTCCAGTCCAGTTGATGGTGGTAATGCACCTTAAAGTTGGTTGCCAACTGCTATATAAAGTCCAAAGAAAAAAAAGAAGCCTGAAGGAAGGAGAAATTACGAGAAACCAATTTGGTTTACCGTTTGGGACGTCGCAACTGGTTACCTATTTTGATATGAAAGTATCATGTGAAATTATTTTGTTGTGATATGAAATTATTATGCGAGTACAGCAATTTATGTTTCTAGAAACGTATCGCAAATTGATTGATTATCGATTCACATTTCGATGGAATATTTGACGATTTTGGCTGCCAGAGCCAGTCTACCTCTGAAAGAAACATTACAGTCCTTGGACCTTGAGGAGTAACGGGGGCAGCAATCACATGTTGAAAGAATAACAAAGCGAACTCCCTGCCCGTTTCGGTAAAAAGGGATGGGGCTGGAGAAATGCAACCATCCATGATATCAACATTATTGTTTTAACCATGTTTTGAGGATATACAGTGTTTGTTTATATTTACTGACAAACATTGGAGTAAAAGAAAGCTTATATTTTGGGGTTTTGATGGGGTACGACAGTTGAACTAAGCTCATGAGGAAGTGAATTCTTCAAGAAACAATGGGTACATATCATTAATGTATAAGTCCCAAAATGGATGTGACAACTGCTGATTGCCCCTGTAAGAGTACATATTGGACTAATCTAATAGGACATATTGAGGACTACAGTATTTCATGCATTGCCATTGGATGCATTTGATCAATTGTTAATGTTTTGTTGATGGTCCACTCTTGATGTTCTACACGTTACAGTGTAGCTTCAGCCATTACTACAGAACAACATTAAAGTGTAGAACCCCTTTCCTGCATATTGGTTCAACGACTGCAGAGACGGTACTTACTGGTGTTAAACAAATCTCCAACCTCCTCTTCTTCCTCCTTCTCCTCTTTCAATGTGACAGTCATCTCCCCCTCCTCCTCTTTCACTCCAAAAACTGCATCCTCCTTTTTCTCTTCCTCTTCTTCTTTTACTGTAACATCCTCCTCCTCTTTCACTCTGAACGCGTCTTCCTCTTCTTTCACTGAAACGTCTTCCTCTTCTTCTTTCACGGTAACAGCCTCGCCCTCTACTTGTTTTTGTATTGTAACAGCCTCCTCTTCTTTGATGAGAGCTTCCTTATCAGGAGGAGAGTAGCTTAGTGAACTCATGGTCGGAGAAGTTAGCTAGCTAGCATTAGCGACTAGCTCAGTTCTAAGCTAACTTAGCAAACCAGCTAGGTGACAAACAACGTAAATATATAATTAAGTGGGTCAACAGTTACATACGACAGAAGTGTGTTTAACAAACAACAAAACAGTGTAAAGAGCGTGAATGTTGTAGCTATGTTTGCTAGCAAGCTACCGAGGTGTCTGACTAGCTGTTGTTGTTGAAGGAGCGTCCCGTCTACTAGATTATACGTCACACTGGCAGCGTCGCCTGAACCTAAAAGACGCACATCGCCATCTGCTGACTGGAGTGGGCAACGCAGCAACGGAAGCAACATTTTATTTTTCATTTATTTAAAAAAAGTTTAATATTATATTAAGTCGTTCAAAAAGAAGCATGTGTTGATTGATTCGTGTTTAATGAGTTAGAATTTAAAATAAACTTTACACCCACTACACATTTGCATTGAACTATACATGGATCCTTTTGACCCCAGAGGCATATCTTTTATCATAGCCAAAATGTGGTTTATTCAATTCTCCCAATTTTTCTTGACTTTTTCAATCAACTTGTTCTTAATAAATCAAAATATGGTTTAGTGTTTCCTTTGGAGTAATTTTGACCCCAGCCAAAAACACCTTTGATAAATAGGACGTTTATTTCAAATCAAAATCAAATCGCATTTTATTGGTCACATACACGTGTTTAGCAGATGTTATTGCGGGTGTTGTGAAATGCTTGTGTTTCTAGCTCCGACAGTGCAGAAATATCTAACAAGTAATATCTAACAGTTTCACTACATATACCCAATACACAGAAATCTAAGTATTTGGATCTAGGATTCTCTGTAGACATGATCCATTCCACCAGAGGGGCACCTGTATCAGTGGTTTTGACCAGATAAACACCTGAAGACACACAGTATAGTGCCTCCCTTGTGCTCTCCTAAGATTGGACTTTTCTATATCACGTGACTGTGTACAAAACTGCCAATGGTAGAAAACTCTGCCAGCAGTAGAAAACTCTGCCAGCGGTAGAAAACTCTGCCAGTGGTATACAGTGCATTCGTTAAGTATTCAGACGCCTTCACCTTTTCCACATGTTGTTACGTTACAACCTTATTCTAAAATTGAATAATTCCCTTCCTCATCAATCACACAATAGCCCATAATGACAAACCAAAAACTTTTTTTTCCTCATTTTTGCAAATGTATTTGAACTATTCAAACCCTTTGCTATGAGACTCGAAATTGAGCTCAGATGCATCCTGATTCCATTGATCATCCTTGAGATGTTTCTACAACTTGATTGGAGTCCACTTGTGGTAAATTCAGTTGATTAGACATGATTTGCAAAGGCACACATCTGTCTATATAAAGTCCCACAGTTTACAGTGCATGTCAGAGCAAAAACCAAGCCATGAGGTCAAAGGAATTGTCCATAAAGCTCTGAGACAGAATTGTATCGAGGCGCAGATCTGGGGAATGGTACCAAAAAATGTCTGCAGCATTGAAGGTCCCCAAGAACACAGTGGCCTCCATCATTCTTAAATTGAAGAAGTTTGGAAAAACCAAGACTCTTCCTAGAGCTGGCCACCCGGCCAAACTGGGTAATTGGGGGAGAAGTGCCTTGGCCAGGGAGGTGACCAAGAACCTGATGTTCACTCTGACAGAGCTCCAGAGTTTCTCTGTGGAGATGGGAGAACCTTCCAGAAGGACGACCATCTCTGCAGCACTCCACCAATCAGGCCTTAATGTAGGAATGATTCAATTGGCAAAATGTATTTCAATTGACAATTCTGTGAACTGTTCTGTGAAAGGAGCTTGCAGGGATTTGTTGTCTTGCATGTTGCCTACTTTGATGCTAATTAACATTTTCGAATTTGAGAGTAAAGAGACACAAATATATTGATAAAGTATTTGTATTTATTATGGATCCCCATTAGTTCCTGCCAAGGCAGCAGCTACTCTTCCTGGGGTTTATTATGGATCCCCATTAGTTCCTGTCAAGGCAGCAGCTACTCTTCCTGGGGTTTATTATGGATCCCCATTAGTTCCTGTCAAGGCAGCAGCTACTCTTCCTGGGGTTTATTATGGATCCCCATTAGTTCCTGCCAAGGCAGCAGCTACTCTTCCTGGGGTTTATTATGGATCCCCATTAGTTCCTGCCAAGGCAGCAGCTACTCTTCCTGGGGTTTATTATGGATCCCCATTAGTTCCTGCCAAGGCAGCAGCTACTCTTCCTGGGGTTTATTATGGATCCCCATTAGTTCCTGTCAAGGCAGCAGCTACTCTTCCTGGGGTTTATTATGGATCCCCATTAGTTCCTGTCAAGGCAGCAGCTACTCTTCCTGGGGTTTATTATGGATCCCCATTAGTTCCTGTCAAGGCAGCAGCTACTCTTCCTGGGGTTTATTATGGATCCCCATTAGTTCCTGCCAAGGCAGCAGCTACTCTTCCTGGGGTTTATTATGGATCCCCATTAGTTCCTGCCAAGGCAGCAGCTACTCTTCCTGGGGTTTATTATGGATCCCCATTAGTTCCTGCCAAGGCAGCAGCTACTCTTCCTGGGGTTTATTATGGATCCCCATCAGTTCCTGCCAAGGCAGCAGCTACTCTTCCTGGGGTTTATTATGGATCCCCACTATTTCCTGCCAAGGCAGCAGCTACTCTTCCTGGGGTTTATTATGGATCCCCATCAGTTCCTGCCAAGGCAGCAGCTACTCTTCCTGGGGTTTATTATGGATCCCCATTAGTTCCTGCCAAGGCAGCAGCTACTCTTCCTGGGGTTTATTATGGATCCCCATTAGTTCCTGCCAAGGCAGCAGCTACTCTTCCTGGGGTTTATTATGGATCCCCATTAGTTCCTGCCTAGTAAGAAGTAAGGTCAGGGAGCGTGCTAGCCTGCCTGAACCGCCCCTTAAGAGCAAAAGGTATAAATGATGAGTTATGAATTAACAGGTATAAATGATGGGTTATGAATTAACAAGTATAAATGATGGGTTATGAATTAACAGGTATAAATGATGGGTTATGAATTAACAGGTATAAATGATGGGTTATGAATTAACAGGTATAAATGATGGGTTATGAATTAACAGGTATAAATGATGGGTTATGAATTAACAGGTATAAATGATGGGTTATGAATTAACAGGTATAAATGATGGGTTATGAATTAACAGGTATAAATGATGGGTTATGAATTAACAGGTATAAATGATGGGTTATGAATTAACAGGTATAAATGATGGGTTATGAATTAACAGGTATAAATGATGGGTTATTAATTAACAGGTATAAATGATGGGTTATGAATTAACAGGTATAAATTATGGGTTATGAATTAACAGGTGTAAATGATGGGTTATGAATTAACAGGTGTAAATGATGGGTTATGAATTAACAGGTATAAATGATGGGTTAAGAACTAACACATCCCCTGCGAGCCCAGGTATTTCAAAACATTCAGGATTTCTTATGGTCCATGTGCAATATGCAAATATGTTCCTTGCAATTATTCCAATATTTTCAAGTACATTTCATGACTGGCAGAAACTTGCTGTTTTTTTATTGGGCCATTAACTCTGTCTCAGGGATTTTTGTGATTGGCTACATTTCAGTCACATGTGTATAAGAGAGAGGTGGTGTCTAATGTCTGCAGGTAAATGCAACTGAGAAATATGATCCTTGTAATTATTCTCTGTGAATATCAGCAGTGGTAATAATTGTGAAATATTTGTGGAGCGAAATTAATATCTTAGATGGTAGCTGTAGATGGGATTCAAATGCATAATGGTATTAATACAGTGTCTAGACTACCTCTTTTGTATAAATGCCCTTCAGAATCCAAACACAGTATTGCCACGCAGCAAAATGTAGCTTATAATCATTCAAGTCAGCCTGATAAAATATTAAACAATTTGTGTACAAAGATATCTTGAAATGTGATATTTGGCCTGTATGGCAGTACTGTTACTGTATTGGCTAGTGCTTTCTCCAATATGTTCTTCTATTTTACATTACATTGTATGTCGGTGCCATTTATCTTTCAATATTTATTTAATATAAATATATATATATTAATGCTTGTAAGACTATTCTTTGACACATTTTCTCTTCCTTTGAAACTCTTATAGGACAGAACATGGACACAATGCAATTGGGATCAAGAAGAAGGTACAGATATGTTGTAGGACAGCTGCGTTTGAAGTGTACATTTAACCTACATAGCAGTCAATACAAACTGAATCTGGACGTCCTCATGGGACTTGGGGCTCTGCTAGGGCTGAATTTATTTATTTTCCTTCAATTTCCCAAAAATGTTAGAAAAACAGTTACGTTGTTAAGTTACTGTGTTCTGGAGAGAAGAGAAGTTGGGGTGAAGTTACCAGGGCCGGTCATAAAGAATGCAAACCTCCTAACATAACTAAGTGGATACGAGATACACACTAAAGCTGTATTTAAGTATTCAAGTCTACAATATTGTTAGTTTACCTATGATTCATTTTAATGTATGTTGTTTTTATTGTACATCATTATGTTTTTTTTTTTTATGTCATGAAAAGCAATATACAAAGTAAATGTATTATTTATTATGGTCTGACATGTCTGCAGAAATGTTGCATTTTTGTAATGTGTTTTGTTTGGTAAATTGTTTTGTAAATATTCATTCACATTTGTGTTGCCACTAAATAATCAATGATTTATTTAAATCAATATTGTCAATATTGTTATTATTATTATTATTAAAATATGTTTTTATAATGGAGGGAGGGTGGAGTTAAAAAAATTAACCCCAAAAGGTTCTTCAAATAACTTTTAGGTGTTCCACCACAGTTTCAATTTGAAGAACACCTCAAGGATACTCCAGGAACCTTTACTTTTTAGAGTGTATATTGATAAAAGTCACCTTGTCCGAGAGACATTTACATAGTTATACACAGCCGAATTTGGGATGACTATTTTGGGGCGAAATAGCAGTTAGAACAGACAGACCTGATATCGCCCATAATTCAACGTCCTTGGACGTCACTGACTGGGTATGACCAAAGTTATTATATTTAGCTACACTTTGTAGTACATTTTTACACTATAATAAATGTTTCTGATGCCACATTGCCCGTTTTCAAAGAGAGTCGATGGTTTGTAGGGGCAGTCGCTATTTAGCTTTTTGTCTGAAAGTATTTTCTCAACTGCGATACCAACTCCAGTCAACAGATGGCGATGTGCGTCTTTCAGGTGATTCTGCCACTGTATAATATACAGTGGGGCAAAAAAGTATTTAGTCAGCCACCAATTGTGCAAGTTCTCCCACTTAAAAAGTTAATAGAGGTCTGTAATTTTCATCATAGGTACAACTTCAACTATGACAGGCAAAATGTGAAAAAAAAGTCCAGAAAATCCTATTGTAGGATTTTTAATGAATTTATTTGCAAAGGATGGTGGAAAATAAGTATTTGGTCACCTACAAACAAGCAAGATTTCTGGCTCTCACAGACCTGTAACTTCTTCTTTAAGAGGCTCCTCTGTCCACTTGTTACCTGTATTAATTGCACCCGTTTGAACTTGTTATCAGTATAAAAGACACCTGTCCACAACCTCAAACAGTCACACTCCAAACTCCACTATGTCCAAGACCAAAGAGCTGTCAAAGGACACCAGAAACAAAATTGTAGACCTGCACCAGGCTGGGAAGACTGAATCTGCAATAGGTAAACAGCTTGGTTTGAAGAAATCAACTGTGGGAGCAATTATTAGGAAATGGAAGACATACAAGACCACTGATAATCTCCCTCGATCTGGGGCTCCACGCAAGATCTCACCCCGTGGGGTCAAAATGATAATAAATCCCAGACCCACACGGGGGGACCTAGTGAATGACCTACAGAGAGCTGGGACCAAAGTAACAAAGCCTACCGTCAGTAACACACTACGCCGCCAGGGACTCAAATCCTGCAGTGCCAGACGTGTCCCCCTGCTTAAGCCAGTACATGTCCAGGCCCGTCTGAAGTTTGCTAGAGAGCATTTGGATGATCCAGAAGAAGATTGGGAGAATGTCATATGGTCAGATGAAACCAAAATATAACTTTTTGGTAAAAACTCAACTCGTCGTGCTTGGAGGACAAAGAATGCTGAGTTGCATCCAAAGAACACCATACCTACTGTGAAGCATGGGGGTGGAAACATCATGCTTTGGGGCTGTTTTTCTGCAAAGGGACCAGGACGACTGATCCGTGTAAAGGAAAGAATGAATGAAACGTGGCTGGGTCTTTCAGCATGACAATGATCCCAAACTCACCACCCTGGCAACGAAGGAGTGGCTTCGTAAGAAGCATTTCAAGGTCCTGGAGTGGCCTGGCCAGTCTCCAGATCTCAACCCCTTAGAAAATCTTTGGAGGGAGTTGAAAGTCCGTGTTGCCCAGCAACAGCCCCAAAACATCACTGCTCTAGAGGAGATCTGCATGGAGGAATGGGCCAAAATACCAGCAACAGTGTGTGAAAACCTTGTGAAGACTTACAGAAAACGTTTGACCTCTGTCATTGCCAACAAAGGGTATTTAACAAAGTATTGAGATAAACTTTTGTTATTGACCAAATACTTATTTTCCACCATAATTTGCAAATAAATTCATAAAAAAATCCTACAATGTGATTTTCTACATTTTTTTTCTCATTTTGTCTGTCATAGTTGAAGTGTACCTATGATGAAAATTACAGGCCTCTCTCAGTTTACTAGCCGCCACCAATCCCTTTTTCCTTTTCTGGTTGTTTTGTCTGTGTTCCTTTTCACACCTGGTTTCAATTGCTTTTATTTCTGTGTGTATATAGGGCACCTGTTGCCTGCCTTAATTCGTGCAGGATTAAGCTTGTGTGTATTTGCGTTCGATGATCTATGACGTTTATTGTTCTCGCTATTACGTACGTGTAGTTTAGTTTCGGAACTGAGTTTGTTCCTCCGTGTATTTGCACGAGTTTCTGTTCCTTCGAGAGCGTAGTTTTGGATTTTTATCTGTGCCAATTTTGTATTGGTGGACTATGTATATATATCTATATATATAATAAACACGCGTCTCAGAAATCCCTGCTCTCCTGCGCCTGACTCCTACACCTCTCACCGAGACGCACCTTATCACAGAGGGTTTGAAACAGAGTTTTCAAACCAATTCATGAATGTAATTGAATCTAGGTATGTCTTGCCTTTAATGTAATGGCATGGAAAAAAATGGCTGAATATTATACAATGACTTAAACAGCTCTAATAATTTTCCCCCACAGGAAATCTACACTGGCAATTATAGAATATACTATATAGCCTCGATCTGTTTAAAACAATCATTTTGACGTCATGGATGGCCAGTCTGTATTCATAGTATAGTGAATTCAGGAGGTAGCCCTGAGCTGAACTCAAACCTGGGTCCAGTGACTGTCAAGCCAACACTGTATAACTGTTATGCCAAGATGTCGGAACTTCTTGACGAGGTCGCTAGAGAGGTGTTAGAGAAAGCTATTGTAGCAACCGTAACCTATGAATGTGAGAGTTGTTACACTTTTCCTTCCCCCTTCCTCAGCTGTTTACCAAACCAAGCCTCTGGGCAGCCATTTTGTTGATGTTTAAAAAACCCACACAACCCAGCAGTATGCAGTTCAAACAATAACAAATATGTCATTCCACCACTATTTTGGTAATAAGATAAAGATGGGGTTGGAGAAATGTAACTACTTTCAAAATTCATAGACAGACCTATGGATGCAAGGACTGACCATCCATGATATCAACATTATAGTTGTAATCATGTTGAGGCTATACAGTGTTGATTTACATTGTTTCTAAACACTAGAGTAAAACAAACTTATTTGGGGATCTAATGGGGTAAAACAGTTGAACTAAGCTCATGAGGCATGTCTTATACTCTTCAAAAATCAATGGCTATAAATAATTAAAAAGTCACAATATGGATGTAGCAATTGCAGATTTCCCCTTTAACACCAAACATCAGTTCTACAAGCACAGAGTTTGTGCCTCTGTTTTTAAGACAGTACTAACTAGTGTTCATCAGGGAACGATTTCTCAAAACCATCTTATGGCTAAATTCACCGTTAGAACCATCGGATGCCTTAAGATGCGTTTGGGAAACCGGGCCCAGATATCCAGGTTCCTGCTCTTCTTCCTCCTCCTCTTTTTTCGACGTAACAGTCATCTCTCCCTCCTCTTTCAATCCATAAACTGCATCCTCTCCTTTTACTGTAACATCCTCCTCCTCTTTCACTCTGAACGCGTCTTTTTCTTCTTTCACAGCAACGGCCTCACCCTCTACTTCTTGTTTTACTGTGATACCCACCTCTTCTTTAGTAGGTGGAGAGTAGCTTAGTGACCGCATGGTCGGAGATGTTAGCTAGCTAGGCTAAGGCTAACTTAACCAGCCCGCTAGCTGACTAATAACAACAATACCGTAAATATGAAATTAAAGCAGATAACTAAATAGACGACAGAAGTGCGTTTAAAACACAGTGGCTAATATACACTAAAGCGTCTAAAGAGCTATATTGGTTCGGCTATTTTGTCTAGCAAGCTACGGAGGTGGCTGAATAACTGTTGTTGCTGCTGTTGAAAAAAGAGTTTCGTCCACTAGATTAAACGTCACACCAGCAGCATCGCCTTAAAGTCCCAGACCGCCATCTGCTGACTGGAGTGGGTAACGCAGTTGAGTAAAAAGTATATTTAATTTTCAGACAACAAGTTAAAGTGTAGGAAGCATGACTTTTGAAAATCATACCTGCTTGCTCCTTTTTGTTTTGTCAACTTTTCGGTAGGGATGTTACGTTTGATACCGGAGCTACGAGACATGCGTCCAAATCGCTAAACAGTAAACTTCAAGCAGTGTGCTGATGCCTGTATCACTTTATCAGCAGCACGTCATCAATGACTGAAGATTCATTTCATCGAACAACCACCTGATTGGTTTGGTATTGGGCTGGTTCGACACTGCAGGCGACTGATTGATCTACAAATCACCTTGCATCATAAATAACTACTCATTATTATTTTTCAATCAGTCAGCCAGTCACCATTTACCCACAATGCAGCATGGATTTGATGCTGTCGATCTATAATAATGACATAAAGGCTATGCTGCTACGGTGTGTGATGTCATCTATAATAATGACATAAAGGCTATGCTGCTACGTGCTACGGTGTGTGATGTCATCTATAATAATGACATAGAGGCTATGCTGCCACGGTGTGTGATGTCATCTATAATAATGACATAAAGGCTATGCTGCTACGTGCTACGGTGTGGGATGTCATCTATAATAATGACATAGAGGCTATGCTGCCACGGTGTGTGATGTCATTTATAATAATGACATAGAGGCTATGCTGCCACGGTGTGTGATGTCATCTACAATAATGATGTTACGGAGCGTGACAGAGCTTCTTTAATTACCAAACATAGGTAGGCTCAGACGGACCGGCAGATTCCGACAGGACAAGACAAGGTTACAGCAAACATGACGACAGTCTGGTTCAGGCATGAAACACAACAAACAAGAATCCGACAAGGACAGGAGCAGAAACAGAGAGAGATATAGGGACCTAATCAGAGGGAAAAAGGGAACAGGTGGGAAAAGGGGTGACGAGGTGGTTAGGAGGAGACAAGACACAGCTGGGGGAAAGATGGGGAGAAAAGGTAACCTAACAACGACCAGCAGAGGGAGACAGGGTGAAGGGAAAGGACAGAGACAAGACACAACATGACAGTACATGACAAATGACATAAAGGCTATGCTGCTATGGTGTGTGATGTCATCTATAATAATGACATAAAGGCTATGCTGCTACGTGCTACGGTGTGGGATGTCATCTATAATAATGACATAAAGGCTATGCTGCTACGTGCTACGGTGTGGGATGTCATCTATAATAATGACATAAAGGCTATGCTGCTACGGCGTGTGATGTCATCTATAATAATGACATAAAGGCTATGCTGCTACGGTGTGTGATGTCATCTATAATAATGACATAGAGGCTATGCTGCTACGGTGTGTGATGTCATCTATAATAATGACATTGAGGCTATGCTGCTACGGTGTGGGATGTCATCTATAATAATGACATAAAGGCTATGCTGCTACGGTGTGTGATGTCATCTATAATAATGACATAAAGGCTATGCTGCCACGGTGTGTGATGTCATCTATAATAATGACATAGAGGCTATGCTGCCACGGTGTGTGATGTCATCTACAATAATGACATAAAGGCTATGCTGCTACGTGCTACGGTGTGGGATGTCATCTACAATAATGACATAGAGGCTATGCTGCTACGGTGTGGGATGTCATCTATAATAATGACATAAAGGCTATGCTGCTACGGTGTGGGATGTCATCTATAATAATGACATTGAGGCTATGCTGCTACGGTGTGGGATGTCATCTATAATAATGACATAAAGGCTATGCTGCTACGGTGTGGGATGTCATCTATAATAATGACATAAAGGCTATGCTGCTACGGTGAGTGATGTCATCTATAATAATGACATTAAGGCTATGCTGCTACGGTGTGGGATGTCATCTATAATAATGACATAAAGGCTATGCTGCTACGGTGTGGGATGTCATCTATAATAATGACATAAAGGCTATGCTGCTACGGTGTGGGATGTCATCTATAATAATGACATAGAGGCTATGCTGCTACGGTGTGGGATGTCATCTATAATAATGACATAGAGGCTATGCTGCTACGGTGTGTGATGTCATCTATAATAATGACATAAAGGCTATGCTGCTACGGTGTGTGATGTCATCTATAATAATGACATAGAGGCTATGCTGCTACGGTGTGGGATGTCATCTATAATAATGACATAAAGGCTATGCTGCTACGTGCTACGGTGTGGGATGTCATCTATAATAATGACATTGAGGCTATGCTGCTACGGTGTGGGATGTCATCTATAATAATGACATAAAGGCTATGCTGCCACGGTGTGTGATGTCATTTATAATAATGACATAGAGGCTATGCTGCCACGATGTGTGATGTCATCTACAATAATGACATAAAGGCTATGCTGCCACGGTGTGTGATGTCATTTATAATAATGACATAGAGGCTATGCTGCCACGGTGTGTGATGTCATCTACAATAATGACATAAAGGCTATGCTGCTATGGTGTGTGATGTCATCTATAATAATGACATAAAGGCTATGCTGCTACGTGCTACGGTGTGGGATGTCATCTATAATAATGACATTGAGGCTATGCTGCTACGGTGTGTGATGTCATCTATAATAATGACATAAAGGCTATGCTGCTACGTGCTACGGTGTGTGATGTCATCTATAATAATGACATTGAGGCTATGCTGCTACGGTGTGGGATGTCATCTATAATAATGACATAAAGGCTATGCTGCTACGTGCTACGGTGTGGGATGTCATCTATAATAATGACATTGAGGCTATGCTGCTACGGTGTGTGATGTCATCTATAATAATGACATAAAGGCTATGCTGCTACGGTGTGGGATGTCATCTATAATAATGACATAAAGGCTATGCTGCTACGGTGTGTGATGTCATCTATAATAATGACATTGAGGCTATGCTGCTACGGTGTGTGATGTCATCTATAATAATGACATAAAGGCTATGCTGCCACGGTGTGTGATGTCATCTATAATAATGACATAAAGGCTATGCTGCTACGGTGTGTGATGTCATCTATAATAATGACATAAAGGCTATGCTGCTACGGTGTGTGATGTCATCTATAATAATGACATTGAGGCTATGCTGCTACGGTGTGTGATGTCATCTATAATAATGACATAAAGGCTATGCTGCTACGGTGTGTGATGTCATCTATAATAATGACATTGAGGCTATGCTGCTACGGTGTGTGATGTCATCTATAATAATGACATAGAGGCTATGCTGCTACGGTGTGTGATGTCATCTATAATAATGACATTGAGGCTATGCTGCTACGGTGTGTGATGTCATCTATAATAATGACATTGAGGCTATGCTGCTACGGTGTGTGATGTCATCTATAATAATGACATTAAGGCTATGCTGCTACGGTGTGGGATGTCATCTATAATAATGACATAGAGGCTATGCTGCTACGGTGTGGGATGTCATCTATAATAATGACATAGAGGCTATGCTGCCACGGTGTGTGATGTCATCTACAATAATGACATAAAGGCTATGCTGCTACGTGCTACGGTGTGGGATGTCATCTACAATAATGACATTGAGGCTATGCTGCTACGGTGTGTGATGTCATCTATAATAAT
Source organism: Oncorhynchus mykiss (assembly GCF_013265735.2). NCBI lineage: Eukaryota > Metazoa > Chordata > Actinopteri > Salmoniformes > Salmonidae > Oncorhynchus > Oncorhynchus mykiss. Next base: position 479,528 of record NW_023493666.1, on the reverse strand, counting down.
GACATAAAGGCTATGCTGCTACGTGCTACGGTGTGTGATGTCATCTATAATAATGACATTGAGGCTATGCTGCTACGGTGTGTGATGTCATCTATAATAATGACATTGAGGCTATGCTGCTACGGTGTGTGATGTCATCTATAATAATGACATAAAGGCTATGCTGCTACGGTGTGGGATGTCATCTATAATAATGACATTAAGGCTATGCTGCTACGTGCTACGGTGTGGGATGTTATCTATAATAATGACATGAAGGCTATGCTGCTACGTGCTTTGTGGGATCTCATCTATAATAATGTGGCTGTTCTAAATTCTGTGTTGTTCAAAGCCTTGAGTAATTAACCTATTTTTGAGACAATTGGCTGGAAAGCGTCAATACTTCAGGAAGCTTTGTTTCCCCATCATGGAATCTATCTATTTTTGATGTTGGGGATTTCCCTGCTATCATTCTGTATGTCTCTGCTCTTCTGATCTGCAGTCATGTTTTAGTTGGGTTTTGTTAGTTGGGTTCTAACTGGTCTCCATTAGTTGGGCTCCAGCTGCTGACCATAGCGTCACGAACCGGCTCGAAGACCGTGACAAAAAGTGAGACAACGTGGAGATAAAGAATATATTTATTAACTGAAGTAAAGTAAATACAATTAACACGGGTGTGTATTTAGTCAGTAGTGTAAGTGATTGGTCGCGTGTATACATGTGATAATGAGGGGTGTTGAACACTGCCAACGCAAACAACCAAAATTGCCACAAAAAATGGCACAACCAAAATCTGTCTGTGTCTGCATGGAGAGAGTCTCCTCAATGAATGGGGAAGAGGTGCATTTATCCTGGGACACACACGAGCCCTGGTGTGTCCCATTTCACCCGGCTCCGCCCACCGACATCCTATTAAGGAAAACAAGAGCAAAGAGAAAGAATTCGGCAGACAGAGTGGGAGGGTTGTCACAGCAGTCTGATGATATACCAGGGCCTGGGGATGCAGTTAAGTTTGTATGCAGTCTGATGATATACCAGGGCCTGGGGATGCAGTTAGGTTTGTATGCAGTCTGATGATATACCAGGGACTGGGGATGCAGTCTGGTGATATACCAGGGACTGGGGATGCAAAGTTAGGTTTGTATGCAGTCTGGTGATATACCAGGGACTGGGGATGCAAAGTTAGGTTTGTATGCAGTCTGGTGATATACCACGGACTGGGGATGCAAAGTTAGGTTTGTATGCAGTCTGATGATATACCAGGGCCTGGGGATGCAGTTAGGTTTGTATGCAGTTTGATGATATACCAGGGACTGGGGATGCAGTCTGGTGATATACCAGGGACTGGGGATGCAAAGTTAGGTTTGTATGCAGTCTGGGGATATACCAGGGACTGGGGATGCAAAGTTAGGTTTGTATGCAGTCTGGTGATATACCAGGGACTGAGGATGCACAGTTAGCTTTGTTTTCCTCTAGCTACTCTCCAGTTTGCTCCCAGCAGCTTTCATAGCATGTAGATCACTGTTAAACTAGGCTGCAGAGCGTTCCTAGTTTGACAGATAATTCAACCAGTGTGACCAGTGGGTTTCTTTAAATGAATGAATATGAAACTGCCTTAAATACAGACGTGAAGGACAGTATGTTTTAAATTCTCACTCAAAATATGCACTGCTCTATTTAAACGTCTCAATATAATATTATTATTTAATGAAAGAAATGAAAAATAAACAAACATATCTTAACTGTGTTTCCCCTCCAGTCAGCAGACGGCGATGTGCGTCTTTCAGGTGATGCTGCCAGCGTGACGTATAATCTAGTGGATGGAACACTGCAACATCAACGAGTCTGCCACCTTGGTAGCCAACAGCTGAAACATTTAGACTGCATCTGTGCATATTTTCCTCTTTGTTTTAAATATACTTCTGACATCTAGTTAATTGCCCCCATTTAAATGTTATACGTACATTGTTAGTCAACTAGCTGGCTTTATAAGTTAGCCTAGCGCTAAACTAGTCGCTCATGCTAACAACTAGCTAGCTAACGTCTCCGACCATGAGCTCACTAAGCTACTCTCCTCCTGCTAAAGAAGAGGGGGTCTGCTGGACGGAGAAATAAGCTCTGGGCTGAACGTTGTCGTGAAGAGGAGGATGTTACAGTAAAACAAGTAGAGGGCGAGGCTGTTACAGTGAAAGAAGAGAAAGATGTTTCAATGAAAGAAGAGGATGTTACAGTAAAAGAAGAAGAGGAAGGGAAAGAGGAGGATGCAGTTTAAGTGAATGAGGTGAAAGAGGGAGAGAGAACTGTCGTATTGACAGAGGAGTCAGGAGATCTGTTTACCACCGGTAAGTACTGTCTTAAAAAAGGGCACTAACTCTCCAAAGTCTTTGAACGAATGTAGCAGCATGCTAGTGAAATTCTATACTTGAAAATGTTGTTCTGTACTATAGGAATTGATGTTATAATGTTAAAGCTACGTTTTAAAATGGGTGGTTAAAGCCCTGAATGCTGATTGGCTGGCAGCCGTGGTATATGAGGCCGTGTACCAGGTATGACAAAACATGTATTTTTACTGTTCTGATTACGTTGGCAACCAGTTTATAATTGCAATAAGCCACCTCGGGTTTGTGATATATGGCCAATATACCACGGCTAAGTGCTGTATCCAGGCACTCTGCGTTGCGTTGTGCATAAGGACAGTATTTAACCATGCTATATTTGTCACGATCGTCGTATGGAGTAGACCAAAGCGCAGCGTGGTGTGAATCCATTATTTTATTGAATGATGAAGAACACTTAAACAAAAACAACCAAATGAAAGTGACGCTATGACAACGAGTGCAGACACAGGCAACTACACATAAAAAATAACTCACGAAATACCCAAAGACGATGGCTGCCTAAATATGTTTCCCAATCAGAGACAACGATAAACAGCTGCCTCTAATTGAGAACCAATCTAGGCAACCATAGACATACATAAACACCTAGATGGTAAACAACCCCATAAACCTACAAAACCCCTAGACAGTACAAAAACACATACATCACCCATGTCACACCCTGACCTAACCAAAACAATAAAGAAAACAAAGAATACTCAGGTCAGGGCGTGACAATATTGGCCATATACCACACTTCCTCGGGTCTTATTGCTTAACTGTAACATGGGTATACCATCAGAGTCCCCCCCACCACCACAAAATCACAACTTAATTGTCTCACATAATGGCAAACAAGTGATAAATGAAACGTTTGACATATGTCTATTGTAGACCTTGCATGGAGTGTGTATACACGCAAAAAGCAAATTTCTAAATCATGTTGGAGAAATACAGAAAATAACAAACATTATTGACCTGAAAAGGACAAGCGTTTTGGACAGACTATATTAGCAAAAGGACAAGCGTTTTGGACAGACTGAACATATTAGCAAAAGGACAAGCGTTTTGGACAGACTATATTAGCAAAAGGACAAGCATTTTGGACAGACTGAACATATTAGCAAAAGGACAAGCGTTTTGGGGAGACTGAACATATTAGCAAAAGGACAAACGTTTTGGGGAGACTGGACATATTAGCAAAAGGACAAGCGTTTTGGACAGACTGGACATATTAGCAAAAGGACAAGCGTTTTGGACAGACTATATTAGCAAAAGGACAAGCGTTTTGGGGAGACTGGACATATTAGCAAAAGGACAAGCGTTTTGGACAGACTGGACATATTAGCAAAAGGACAAGCGTTTTGGACAGACTATATTAGCAAAAGGACAAGCGTTTTGGACAGACTGAACATATTAGCACAAGGACAAGCGTTTTGGACAGACTATATTAGCAATAGGACAAGCGTTTTGGACAGACTGAACATATTAGCACAAGGACAAGCGTTTTGGACAGACTATATTAGCAATAGGACAAGCGTTTTGGACAGACTGAACATATTAGCAAAAGGACAAGCGTTTTGGACAGACTGAACATATTAGCAAAAGTACAAGCGTTTTGGACAGACTGAACATATTAGCAAAAGGACAAGCGTTTTGGACAGACTATATTAGCAATAGGACAAGCGTTTTGGACAGACTGGACATATTAGCAAAAGGACAAGCGTTTTGGACAGACTGGACATATTAGCAAAAGGACAAGCGTTTTGGGGAGACTGAACATATTAGCAAAAGGACAAGCGTTTTGGACAGACTGGACATATTAGCAAAAGGACAAGCGTTTTGGGGAGACTGGACATATTAGCAATAGGACAAGCGTTTTGGGGAGACTGGACATATTAGCAAAAGGACAAGCGTTTTGGACAGACTGAACATATTAGCAAAAGGACAAGCGTTTTGGACAGACTGAACATATTAGCAAAAGGACAAGCATTTTGGACAGACTATATTAGCAAAAGGACAAGCGTTTTGGGGAGACTGAACATATTAGCAAAAGGACAAGCGTTTTGGGGAGACTGAACATATTAGCAAAAGGACAAGCGTTTTGGGGAGACTGGACATATTAGCAATAGGACAAGCGTTTTGGGGAGACTGGACATATTAGCAAAAGGACAAGCGTTTTGGACAGACTGAACATATTAGCAAAAGGACAAGCGTTTTGGACAGACTGAACATATTAGCAAAAGGACAAGCATTTTGGACAGACTGAACATATTAGCAAAAGGACAAGCGTTTTGGACAGACTGAACATATTAGCAAAAGGACAAGCGTTTTGGACAGACTGGACATATTAGCAAAAGGACAAGCGTTTTGGACAGACTGAACATATTAGCAAAAGGACAAGCGTTTTGGGGAGACTGGACATATTAGCAAAAGGACAAGCGTTTTGGGGAGACTGAACATATTAGCAAAAGGACAAGCGTTTTGGACAGACTATATTAGCAAAAGGACAAGCGTTTTGGGGAGACTGAACATATTAGCAAAAGGACAAGCGTTTTGGACAGACTGAACATATTAGCAAAAGGACAAGCGTTTTGGACAGACTGGACATATTAGCAAAAGGACAAGCGTTTTGGACAGACTGAACATATTAGCAAAAGGACAAGCGTTTTGGACAGACTGAACATATTAGCAAAAGGACAAGAGTTTTGGGGAGACTGGACATATTCGCAAAAGGACAAGCGTTTTGGGGAGACTGAACATATTAGCAAAAGGACAAGCGTTTTGGACAGACTGGACATATTAGCACAAGGACAAGCGTTTTGGACAGACTGGACATATTAGCAAAAGGACAAGCGTTTTGGGGAGACTGAACATATTAGCAAAAGGACAAGCGTTTTGGACAGACTGGACATATTAGCAAAAGGACAAGCGTTTTGGACAGACTATATTAGCAAAAGGACAAGCGTTTTGGGGAGACTGGACATATTAGCAAAAGTACAAGCGTTTTGGACAGACTGGACATATTAGCAAAAGTACAAGCGTTTTGGACAGACTGGACATATTAGCAAATGTTTGTTAGTTGACAAAAAACATGGGCAAAATAGCCATTTGAAGGAAAGGCTGAACTACAGAATGATCATTTAGAAAAGATAGTCATTATTACTTTAGAGATGAAGTGGGACACCAACAAAATGTTATTAACATTGAATCAAATGCAACCTGAAATAGTACTATATATTATTATAGAGCTGCTCAGCCTATAAACATGACAATATATATTATAGAGCTCTGCTCAGGTTAAACATGACATTATCTATTATTATAGAGCTCTGATCAGCCTATAAACATGACATTATCTATTATTATAGAGCTGGTCAGCCTATAAACATGACATTATCTATTATTATAGAGCTCTGATCAGCCTATAAACATGACATTATCTATTATTATAGAGCTGCTCAGCCTATAAACATGACAATATATATTATAGAGCTCTGCTCAGCTTAAACATGACATTATCTATTATTATAGAGCTCTGCTCAGCCTAAACATGACAATATATATTATAGAGCTCTGGTCAGCCTATAAACATGACATTATCTATTATTATAGAGCTCTGCTCAGCCTAAACATGACATGATCTATTATTATAGAGCTCTGCTCAGCCTAAATACATGATATTATCTATTATTATAGAGCTCTGCTCAGCTTAAACATGACATTATCTATTATTATAGAGCTCTGCTCAGCCTATAAACATGACAATATATATTATAGAGCTCTGCTCAGCTTAAACATGACATTATCTATTATTATAGAGCTCTGCTCAGCCTAAACATGACAATATATATTATAGAGCTCTGCTCAGCCTAAACATGACAATATATATTATAGAGCTCTGCTCAGCCTAAACATGACATTATCTATTATTATAGAGCTCTGCTCAGCCTAAACATGACATTATCTATTATTATAGAGCTCTGCTCAGCCTAAACATGACAATATATATTATAGAGCTCTGCTCAGCCTAAACATGACATTATCTATTATTATAGAGCTCTGCCCAGCCTAAACATGACATTATCTATTATTATAGAGCTGCTCAGCCTATAAACATGACAATATATATTATAGAGCTCTGCTCAGCTTAAACATGACATTATCTATTATTATAGAGCTCTGCTCAGCTTAAACATGACATTATGTCACGTTCTGACCTCTATTTCCTTTGTTTTTGTATTTATTTAGTATGGTCAGGGCGTGAGTTGGGTGGGCAGTCTATGTTTGTTTTTCTATGTTTTGGTCTAGTTCTATGTTCGGCCTGATATGGTTCTCAATCAGAGGCAGGTGTTCGTCATTGTCTCTGATTGGGAACCATATTTAGGTAGCCTGGGTTTCACTGTGTGTTTGTGGGTGATTGTTCCTGTTTTTGTGTTTGCACCAGACAGGGCTGTTTTGAGTTCTCACGTTTCTTGTTTTTTTCCGTTAGTTTGTTCATGTATAGTGTCGTCAATAAATACAATGAACAACCACCACGCTGCGCTTTGGTCCGCCTCTACTTCACAAGAAGAGAATCGTTACAGAATCACCCACCGCAACAGGACCAAGCGGCGTGGTAACGGGCAACAGCGGCACAAGGAGGAATGGACTTGGGACGATGTGTTGGACGGCAAGGGTTGCTACACATGGGAGGAGATCCTGGCGGGAAAGGATCGCCTTCCATGGGAACAGGTGGAGGCAGCGAGGAGAGCAGAGGCAGCCGGAGAGAGGAGCCGGCGATATGAGGGAACACGGTTGGCAAGGAAGCCCGGGAGTCAGCCCCAAAAATTTCTTGGGGGGGGGCTAACAGGGAGTATGGCTACGCCAGGTAGGAGACCTGAGCCAACTTCCTGTGGTTACCGGGGGGCTAGAGAGACCGGGCAGGCACCGTGTTATGCTGTGGAGCGCACGGTGTCCCCAGTGCGGGTGCACAGCCCGGTGCGGTACATTCCAGCTCCGCGTATCGGCCGGGCTAGAGTGGGCATCGAGCCAAGTGCCATGAAGCCGGCTCTACGCATCTGGTCTCCAGTGCGTCTCCTTGGGCCGGCTTACATGGCACCAGCCTTGCGCACGGTGTCCCCGGTTCGCCTGCATAGCCCAGTGCGGGCTATTCCACCTCGCCGCACTGGCAGGGCGACCGGGACCATTCAACCGGGTAAGGTTGGGCAGGCTCGGTGCTCAAGAGCTCCAGTGCGCCTGCACGGCCCGGTCTATCCGTCACCACCTCCACGCATCAGCCCTCCGGTGGCAGCCCCCCGTACCAGGCTGTCTCTCCGGCCCATCCTTGCAGGGGCTTGCTCCTCTCCAGCGCTGCCGGAGTCTCCCGTCAGTCCGGCGCTTCCAGAGCCTTCCTCCTCTCCAGGGCTGCCGGAGTCTCCCGCCTGTCCGGCGCCTCTGCCGGAGCCTCCCGCCTGTCCGGCGCCTCTGCCGGAGCCTCCCGCCTGTCCGGCGCCTCTGCCGGAGCCTCCCGCCTGTCCGGCGCCTCTGCCGGAGCCTCCCGCCTGTCCGGCGCCTCTGCCGGAGCCTCCCGCCTGTCCGGCGCCTCTGCCAGAGCTTCGCGTCTGCCCGGCGCCATCGGAGCTTCCCGTCTGCCCAGCGCCGCCAGCGCCGCCCGTCTGCCCAGCGCCGCCAGCGCCGCCCGTCTGCCCAGCGCCGCCAGTGCCGCCCGTCTGCCCAGCGCCGCCAGTGCCGCCCGTCTGCCCAGCGCCGCCAGTGCCGCCCGTCTGCCCAGCGCCGCCAGTGCCGCCCGTCTGCCAGGAGCCGCCAGTGCCGCCCGTCAGCCAGGGGCCGCCAGTGCCGCCAGTCAGCCAGGGGCCGCCAGTGCCGCCAGTCAGCCAGGGGCCGCCAGTGCCGCCAGTCAACCAGGGGCCACCAGTGCCGCCAGTCAGCCCAGCGCCAGCGCCGCCAGTCAACCAGGGGCCGCCAGTGCCGCCAGTCAGCCAGGGGCCGCCAGTCAGCCAGGGGCCGCCAGTGCCGCCAGTCAGCCAGGGGCCGCTAGAGCCCCTCCGCCCGGAGCAGCTGTCCCTCCGCCCCGAGCAGCTGTCCCTCTGTCCCGAGCAGCTGTCCCTCTGTCCCGAGCAGCTGTCCCTCTGTCCCGAGCAGCTGTCCCTCTGTCCCGAACAGCTGTCCCTCTGTCCCGAGCAGCTGTCCCTCTGTCCCGAGAAGCTGCCCCTCTGTCCCAAGCAGCCCCTCTGTCCAGTGGGGTCATTGAGAGGGGTGGGCATGGTGAGTAAGCCACGGAGGCGGACAATAAGGCGGACTGAGACAATGGCGAAGTGGGGTCCGCGTCCCGCGCCAGAGCCGCCACCGCGGACAGACGCCCACCCAGACCCTCCCCTATAGGTCAAGGTTTTGCGGCCGGAGTCCGCACCTTTGGGGGGGGGGGTACTGTCACGTTCTGACCTCTATTTCCTTTGTTTTTGTATTTATTTAGTATGGTCAGGGCGTGAGTTGGGTGGGCAGTCTATGTTTGTTTTTCTATGTTTTGGTCTAGTTCTATGTTCGGCCTGATATGGTTCTCAATCAGAGGCAGGTGTTCGTCATTGTCTCTGATTGGGAACCATATTTAGGTAGCCTGGGTTTCACTGTGTGTTTGTGGGTGATTGTTCCTGTTTTTGTGTTTGCACCAGACAGGGCTGTTTTGAGTTCTCACGTTTCTTGTTTTTTTCCGTTAGTTTGTTCATGTATAGTGTCGTCAATAAATACAATGAACAACCACCACGCTGCGCTTTGGTCCGCCTCTACTTCACAAGAAGAGAATCGTTACACATTATCTATTATTATAGAGCTCTGCTCAGCCTAAAGACATGACATTATCTATTATTATAGAGCTCTGCTCAGCCTATAAACATGACAATATATATTATAGAGCTCTGCTCAGCCTAAACATGTCATTATCTATTATTATAGAGCTCTGCTCAGCCTAAAGACATGACATTATCTATTATTATAGAGCTCTGCTCAGCCTAAACATGACATGATCTATTATTATAGAGCTCTGCTCAGCCTAAAGACATGACATTATCTATTATTATAGAGCTCTGCTCAGCCTATAAACATGACATTATCTATTATTATAGAGCTGGTCAGCCTAAAATATCACATTCCCTGAGAAATTAGATTTGGAGCTCTAAATCATTTGTTTTTAAATTTCACCGTCACCAAGCTTATTTTTAATGATGTAATGTTGTGAAAACTAACCTCAGGTTATTGAGGGATCTAGTCTAGATTAAACTTCATAGGAAGACAATTGTATTTAATGCATGTTTCATTCAGGTCTCTCTGTTTAACTAAATAATCTGTTTGTCTGTTGGCAGGAGAGAGACCAGACTCTGACAGAGGGAAGAGTTCCTCAGAGGAAACAGACCCGGAGACGCCTAACCAACACCACTGCTCCCACTGTGGAAAGAGTTTTAGGTGGTCAGGGAGTCTGAAAAAGCAGGTGAGAAAACACAGGAGAAAAGCCTTTCCAACATACTAATACACAGGAGGAGAAGACATACCACTGCCCTCATTATGAAAAGACATTTACCCAGTCAGAGGACCTGAAATCACATGAGAGAATCGTTCTGACTTGTGTTTTTGACTGAGAATTTGTGGTTTTGTTTGGACTGTCAGACTTGAGTTTACTTTTTGTAAAGTTAGTTAATCGATTAATCCATTGTTTGAAAGGGTTAAAAATACACTGAAAACATCCAACATACTTTCTGTATTCCACTACAATCTACAATGCCATGTAAAACAAGATGACATGGAGGTTAAATAAAGTGTGCTTTATCAATGTAACATATTGTGACCCGTCCACTGTGGGGCTCTGTAGAGTTATAATATCCATGACAACTACAGGTCAAACAGGGAAATGGTTCACATCGTTGTCTGTATACCGCTGCAATCTACAACGCCATGTAATGGTGAATGTACACTAGATAAATAGCGGGAAATTGCTGTGTGCCGCTTAGGCCGCCCGTTGTGACTCCGTCAAGAATTCAGCAGAGCCAGTTTGTATGAAGGTCTGGTTATTAAATGGGTACATAGTTCAATAGTGATATCCTCTAAAACACTCTGGTGACAAACTTGCTGCCCTGTTTCCAGTTGCCCACATGGCTGGGAGAACCTATTAAAGTAAGTAAGTAAATAGATTTTGAAAATGTAAAAAAAAAGCAATGTATTATTAGTTAACTAGCTACAGTCCCTGCTAACTCAAATGAGCTGCTAAATGAGCTATCTAGCCAACTTCAAATACTGTATAGATAGCTAGCTGTCACGCCCTGACCTTAGTATTCTTTGTTTTCTTTATATATTTTGGTTAGGTCAGGGTGTGACATGGGTGATGTATGTGTTGTTGTACTGTCTAGGGGTTTTGTAGGTTTATGGGGTTGTGTACTATCTAGGTGTTTATCTATGTCTATGGTTGCCTAGATTGGTTCTCAGTTAGAGGCAGCTGTTTATCGTTGTCTCTGATTGGGAACCATATTTAGGCAGCCATCTTTGGGTATTTCGTGAGTAATTGTCTATGTGCCTGTACTAGTTTTATATAGCTTCATGTTCGGTTTGTTGTTCTTGTATAGTTTGTTAAGTGTTCTTCGTCTTCATTAAAAAGTATTTATTCTAATCACGCTGCGCTTTGGTCTCCTCTTTACGACGAGCGTGACAGAATAACCCACCATAAAAGGACCAAGCAGCGTGAAAAGGAGGAACAGCGCTCTGTGGAATCGAGGACTAGGGACGAAATACTGGACGGTAAAACATCCTGGACCTGGGAGGAGGTAATGGCAGGGGACAAGACCCTGCCATGGAAGCAGGTGGATAGAGCACAGGAGGAACGGCGACGGTATATGGGTACAAGGCTAGCACGGAAGCCTGAGAGGCAGCCCCAATATTTTTTTGGGGGAGGGGCACACGAGGAGTCTGGCTATGTCAGGTAGGAGACCTGAGCCAACTCCTCATGCTTACCGTGGTGGGCGTCGTACTGGTCAGGCACCGTGTTATGCGGTGGAGCGCACGGTGTCCACAGTACGCATGCTTAGCCCGGTGCGCTACATCCCAGCTCCCCGCATCTGCCGGGCTAGGCTGAGGATCCAGCCAGGGCAGATGGTGCCAGCCCTGCTCTCCAGACAGCCAGTGTGTCTCCTCGGGCCAGGATATCCTACGCCGGCATTGTGCACGGTGTCTCCCGTATGTCTGCACAGCCCAGTGTGTCCTGTGCCTGCGCCCCGCACGTGTCGGGCTAGAGTCACCATCCAGCCAGGACGGGTTGTGCAGGCCATTAGCTTGAGACCTCCAGTGCGTCTTCACGGTCCGGTCTATCCAGTACCACCAGTGCCAACACCACGCACCAGGCCTCCACAGCCCAATACATCCTGTTCCTCCTCCCCGCACTCGCCCTGAGGTGCGTGTCTCCAGCCCGGTACCACCAGTGCCGGCACCACGCACCAGTCCTATAGTGCGCCTTGGCAGTCCGGATCCGCCAGAGTCTCCCTCCAGTCCGGATCCGCCAGAGTCTCCCTCCAGTCCGGATCCGCCACTCACTCCAGACTCCACCATCAGTCCAGTGGCGTCCTCTAGTCCGTGGTTGGCGGTGAGGGTTCCAGCTCCAGAGACATTAAGTAAGTGTGAAGTGGAGCGGGGTCCACGTCCCAAGCCAGAACCGCCACCTCGGAGTCATGCCCACCCACACCCTCCCATATAGGTTTAGGTGTGCGGCCGGGGAGTCCACATCTTTTGGGGGGGGTGGGGAGTACTGTCACGCCCTGACCTTAGTATTCTTTGTTTTCTTTATTGTTTTGGTTAGGTCAGGGTGTGACATGGGTGATGTATGTGTTTTTGTACTGTCTAGGGGTTTTGTAGGTTTATGGGGTTGTGTACTATCTAGGTGTTTATGTATGTCTATGGTTGCCTAGATTGGTTCTCAATTAGAGGCAGCTGTTTATCGTTGTCTCTGATTGGGAACCATGTTTAGGCAGCCATCTTCTTTGGGTATTTCGTGTGTTATTTATGTCTAGTTTCCTGTGTCTGTACTAGTTTTATATAGCTTCACATTCGGTTTGTTGTTTTTGTATAGTTAAGTGTTCATCGTCTTCATTAAAAAGTATTCTAATCACGCTGCGCTTTGGTCTCCTCTACGACGAGCGTGACAGATAGTTATCTAAGTGAATTAAATATCACCAGCTACTTAACTTCATTTTAGTTATCTATCTATTTATCACTGTAAAAAACTAACTCCAAATGACTTTGACGGTAGCTAGCAAACAGCCATGGAGGAGGGTGAAAGGATAGCAGCCCTAACTGTCAGTGAGAGAGAGGAGGCTATTCTGGATAGGGCAGGTACTTTTGTGTTGTTCCTGTCCCTAGAAGTAAGGACGGAGATAATAGTAACATTCAGTGTGGTGTAATTTGACTATAATGAAGTCTGTTTCCTGTGAGGTTCTCTCCCCTTCTCCCTATATCCTCTAGGTTATATCAGCTGTTTAGGTCAACCCCTCCTGCATCTGAACTGGCTACATAGAGGGCACAGCATGATCAGATGTGAGAGGTCACTTGGTCAGGTCAACAGGAAGTATTATTAAAGAGATGCCTTACATTGAAATACAGATAGATGCAGTAGTCCCAGAGTTAATGATCCCAGGTCAGTTTATGTTATACAGGAAGTATTATTAAATAGATGCTTTACATTGAAATACAGATAGAGATGCAGTAGTCCCAGAGTTAATGATCCAAGGTCAGTTTTGCATTTCACCTCCTGATTGATGACTAACAATGTTAGAATAAAAAATAAAAACACAAGGCTTAAACATGCTCTCTCTCTCTCCATCTGTCTCTTGTCTGCAGATATGTTTTGATGTGAGAGGATGCCAATCCCCAGTCCCATCATCGCCACCTCACCTGCTTTTAAGATAACCTTTGGGCCGACTAGAGACACTATTATGTAATTGTGATGAACTGAGAGAATATTTAGCTGCCTTCCCTGCTCCTATGCACATTTATTTGCCAAGGTAGAGTACATTATCAGTGAATATATTAAATGTACAGGCTACAATGTGGGGCTGTCAAGCATGGTAATAACTACATGCATGTACGACTTGCATTCTTGGCACAACATGATATTATATTCTACTCAATCCATAGGCTTCATAAATGTCATTCAGGCTGTTTTGAAGTTGATACAACTGGCTATGATAGCTGAGGTTCATAGCTCGGTTCTGAACTAATATGTATACCAAACGTTTGGGTCCATACACAGATGGGCTAGATAGCTAGCTACACATCCATGGGCATAGAGGGATTTTAATCATCCACTGCACAATAAGCAATAACATAGCATTGGGACTTTGTCTGTACATATGTTGCAATTATTTATTTCAGAAGAAGCCAGCAAAACTAGTGCTCTCTGTGCTCTAGGTCATTGGACACCATTAGATGTGGTTATTCCTGTTGAGTGCCATGTTGCTATGGTACTACATGCATGAAACTATTTATGTGAGACTACAGGTTCCATGTCCTAATATGAAGGCAATATGATGACGGTGGCTAAATGCCAGAGGTGATGAGTGTGACAACCCTCCCACTCTGTCTGCCGTATTTTGTCTTTGTTCTTGTTTCCTTATTAGGATGCCGGTGGGCGGAGTTGAGAGGGTCGTCAGCTACATGGGAAACACCTGGGCCCAGGTGTTTCCCAGGATAAATACACCCCTTCCCCATTCATGGAGGAGACTCTCTCCATGCAGACATTTGTAGATTGTGTTGTGGTTCTTGGTGGCCTTTTTGTTTGTTTGCTTTGGCACTTTTCAACACCCTGCATTATCACATTCATGCATACAAAACACTCACTTACGCTACTGATTACACACATCATTGTATATTTTCCTTCATTGCTTTAGTTAATAAATATATATTTTGTTACTCCTTATCTCTACGTTGTCTCCCTTTGTTACGGGCTTTGAGCCGGTTCGTGACATGAGCCAATAAGAGGAGTTACTGTAGGTGTGACGTAAGAATGACAAATGAATAAAACGTGTGTGCTGGAAGGCCGTTGTCCGGCCCGGCTTTTATTATGTAATTAAGTAATAAAAAGTCAATTTGAACTCACATGCTCCGGTATTTGTGATTTGTGAATTAACTTTATGATTAAAAAAATGCATAATCGTTTGTCTCTACATTAACTAAGATGCGATGGAACGGTTGACGAAAAATGAAACCACAGAAAAAATAGCGAGCGTTACCGAGCGTTACCCTCTCGTCAGAATATGACGATGTGCGACTTTAAGGCAATGCTGTTTGTGTGACGTTTAATCTAGTGGACGGAACGCTTCTTTCAGTAGCAGCAACAGTTGGTCAGACACCTCCGTAGCTTGCTAGACAAAATAGGCGAGCCAATAAAGCTCTTTAGACGCGTTCGTGTGTTTTTAAACCCACTTCTGTCGTCTAGTTAGTTATCCGGTTTAATTTCATATTTACGGTGTTGTTATTATTCAGCTAGCGGGCTGGTTAAGTTAGCATTAGCCTAGCTAGCTAATATCCCCGACCATGCGGTCACTAAGCTACTCTCCACCTACTAAAGAAGAGGTGGGTATCACAGTAAAACAAGAAGTAGAGGGTGAGGCCGTTGCTGTGAAAGAAGAAAAAGACGCGTTCAGAGTGAAAGAGGAGGAGGATGTTACAGGAGGAAGATGTTACAGGAGGAGGATGCAGTTTATGGATTGAAAGAGGAAGAGGGGGAGATGACTGTTACATCGAAGAAGGAGGAGGAGGAAACTGGATATCTGGGCCCGGTTTCCCAAACGCATCTTAAGGCGTCCGAACGTTCTAACGCTGAATTTAGCCATAAGATGGTTTTGAGAAACCGTTCCCTGATTAACACGAGTAAGTACTGTCTAAAAACAGAGGCACAAACTCTGCAGTTGTTGAACTGATGTTTGGTGTTAAAGCGAAAATGTGCAATTGCTACATCCATATTGTGACTTTAATTATTTATTTCTAGCCATTGATTCTTGAAGAATATAACACATGCCACATGAGCTTAGTTCAACTGTTGTACCTCATCAGATCCCCAAATATATATATTTTTACTCTGTTTAGAAACAATGTAAATCAACACTGTATAGCCTCAACATGATTAAAACTATAATGTTGATATCATGGATGATAGAAACAATGTAACAACTGCAGTTTGCCTGGTTGTGTGGGTTTTTTAAACAACAACGAAATGGCTGCCCAGAGGCTTGGTTTGGTAAACAGCTGAGGAAGGGGGAAGGAGAAGTGTAACCACTCTCACATTCATAGAGAAAGCAGCTATTGGAGTAACTGTAACCCAACACCTAGCGACCTCGTCAAGAAGTTCCGACATCTTGGCATAACAGTTATACAGTGTTGGCTTGACAGTCACTGGACCCAGGTTTGAGTTCAGCTCAGGGCTACCTCCTGAATTCACTACACTATGAATACAAAGACTGGCCATCCATGACGTCAAAATTATTGTTTTAAACAGATTGAGGCTATATACTGTAGTATATTCTATAATTGCGAAATTATTAGAGCTGTTGATAAGTCATTGTATAATATTCAACCAATTTTTGTTCATGCCATTACATTAAAGGCAAGACATACCTAGATTCAATTACATTCATGAATTTGTTTGAAACCTTTGTTTTAAACCCTCCTCAGAGTTGGTGCCTTGACGGATTTGTAAAAAATGGTTTGTCATGAAACACACTTATTTAAATTTACTTAAATGTAACCTTTTATTTAACTAGGCAAGTCAGTTAAGAACAAAATCTTATTTACAATGACTGCCTACCCCGGATGACGCTGGGCCAATTGTGCGCCACCCTATGGGACTCCCAATCACAGTCGGTTGTGATACAGCCTCGATTTGATCCAGGGTGTCTGTAGTGACACCTCAAGCCCTGAGATGCAGTGTCCGCTGCGCCACTCGGGATCCCCAAAGTCATGTTCTAGTGTTGTCCCCAACTAAAATACATCTTGGTTAACCAAGAGTAATCTGTAATTTCTACCAATCACCCCATGTGTTTTTATAAAATCTATATGTACTGAACGTAATGATGCTTTTAAGCACGCTGTTTGATTAAATAAATAAGACACAAATGACTAGAGGGAGCCGGTCATCAATATAACCTGACTAGGAGGGAGCCGGTCATCAATATAACCTGACTAGGTGGAGCCGGTCATCAATATAACCTGACTAGGAGGAGCCGGTCATCAATATAACCTGACTAGGAGGAGCCGGTCATCAATATCCGGTCTTGCAACCTTTCGGTTACTAGTCCAACGCTCTAACCACCAGGGTACGCTGCCGCCCCATCTTAACCAGGAGAACCCCTCCCCCTCCGCTGCTGGAATTAGTAAATTCTGCCGTTCTGCTCCTGAAGTGTTCACTAATAGACTAATAGACTAGTAATAGACTACACCAGCAGTCGGCAACCTTTTCCAGTTGGAGTGGCACATCTTGCGGGGTCAGGTCTGCGTGGTCTGCCAGGGGCCGTTTCATTTAGTATCCGTTTGGGTCGGCATGGGGAATGATTGTATTTTCCCATAGTATGTTTTACCAAAGTTGACCGACTGAAAGGGAGTGTAACTTTATGACTATTATTGGATTCTAAACTTTGAACATTGAGATTTTAAAGACATGATAGATCAGACGCAGAGTATATAAAGGAGTGAGATCTGTAGAAAGCCCGAGTGGCTGTGGAATGTGCTGGGTGGACGGGAGGAGATCACAGGATTTCTATAAGGGAAGCGGATGGACATCTGGATTAGGCGGGGGAGGGGTTGAGGTCAGGAGGTCAGGTCAGATCCCCTGAAGGGAGTTAAGAGTTTAGTGTCCTGTTACCCTTTTCCTGTCGAACCAGAAGATGTAAGGATTGGAGAGGAGGAGGAGTGTCCAAAGTGGGGTGTATATATACTTGTGATGGTGAGAACATGTTTTTGTCTGAACTACGGCTGGAACGACCCTTTGGGAATATTTAAACTTGGTTAAGCTTCTCTAGTGTCCGTGAGTTATTTACTCACGGACACTCACTTACTCAAAATTAGAACCTAACACTATAATTAGTGTTCCCTGAAGGAGGGAAATGAGGTACAACACCTGTTTGGCCCTACCCCTTCCTGGGTCGGTGAAGAGTGGTATTAAACTTAAGGAATAAATCAGAGCCTCACGCTCATCACCTGTAGAAGGCGGGGCTTCCAACGAGGTGTGAATTTAATAGTATGTTGTACCTAGTTTATCTCCTTCAGGGATCAGTAGTTATAGACATAACGTTACGCTTGTCATATGATGAACTTCAACTTACATACTGGATCTTGCTGTTGGATAGTTTTTTTGTATTCTGAAATGCACTCGAACTATGTATAATTTAGTGGCTCCTTATGGTGCGCTTAGAAAACAGTTTTCGTGGAAACAGAAATACTAAATAATTTCAGTTTGCTAAATCCAATGGTTTTTAACAGAGTCATTTTGTAATCCAAGATGGCATAGCAGTAAGACGTGTTTGTTGTAAATGTTATGTTTTTTTTTGTCTTTTTGTATATATTACAATCTCTTAGAACATTTTTAAATTAAATATACCTTCCGGCAGCCCGCCTCACCCAATGTGATACGGATCTGCTATTTTTTTAGACCGTATACCTAGAACCTCCATCAGAAGCTAACCAGCTAATTATCTACTAGCTGTTTAGTCATTGTTAGCCACTGCTAGCGGCCTTTATCTTTTTTTAGCTCAGACACCAGCCGCTTTTAGCTTGTCAGTCTACACAGTGCAATATCATCCATGAGCATATCGGACTGTTTTTCTCCACCACATCACCATATTCCTGCCGTAAACTCTGGACAATTACACTGGATAATCTCAGCTAGTTAGCTGCTACCGAGTGGCCCAGCCCCAAAGCTAGCCTTGAGCAACTTTTCAGATAAGTCAGGAACCAATACACACAGTCAGTTAGGAAAGCAAAAGCTAGCTTTTTCAAACAGATATTTGCATCCTGTAGCTCTAACTCCAAAAAGTTTTGGGACACTGTAAAGTCCATGGAGAATAAGAGCACCTCATCCCAGCTGCCCACTGCACTGAGGCTAGGAAACACTGTCACCACCGATAAATCCACGATCATCGAGAATTTCAAGAAGCATTTCTCTACGGCTGGCCATGCTTTCCTCCTGGCTACCCCAACCCCGGACAACAGCTCCCCACCCCCCGCAGCTACTTGCCCAAACCTCCTCAGCTTCTCCTTCACCCAAATCCAGATAGCTGATGTTCTAAAAGAGTTGCAAAACCTGGGCCCGTACAAATCAGCTAGGCTAGACAATCTGGACCCTCTCTCAATTTATCTGCCGCCTTTGTGGCAACCCCTATTACCAGTCTGTTCAACCTCTCTATCGTCAGAGATTCCTAAAGATTGGAACACTTCTGCGGTCATCCCCCTCTTCAAAGGGGGTGACACTCTAGACCCAAACTGTTACAGACCTATATCCATCTTGCCCTGCCTTTCTAAAGTATTCAAAAGCCAAGTTAACAAACAGATCACTGACCATTTTGTATCCCACCGTACCTTCTCCGCTGTGCAATCCGGTTTCCGCGCTGGTCACGGGTGCACCTCAGCCCCGCTCAAGGTCCTAAACTATATCATAACCGCCATCGATAAGAGACAATACTGTGCAGCCATCTTCATCAACCTGGCCAAGGCTTTTGACTCTTGTAAATCACCATATTCTTATCGGCAGACTTAACAGCCTTGGTTTCTCAAATGACTGACTCTCCTGGTTCACCAACTACTTCTCAGACAGAGTTCAGTGTGTCAAATCGGAGGGCCTGATGTCCGGACCTCTGGCAGTCTCTATGGGGGTACCACAGGGTTCAAATCTATGGCCGACACTTTTCTCTGTATATACCAACAATGTTGCTCTTGCTGCGGGTGATTCCTTGATCCAGCTTTACGCAGATGACACCATTCTGTAAACATGGGGCCCTTCTTTGGGCACAAACCTTCAAACGAGCTTCAATGCCATACAACACTCCTTCCGTGGCCTCCAACTGCTCTTAAACGCTAGTTAAACTAAATATGCTCTTATGCTCTTCAACCAATCGCTGCCCGTACCCACCCGTCCAGCATCACTACTCTGGACGGTTCTGACTTAGAATATGTGGACAACTATAAATACCTAGGTGTCTGGTTAGACTCTCCTTCCAGACTCATGTTAAGCATCTCCAATCCAAAATTAAATTTAAAAAACTGCTTCCTATTTTGCAACAAAGCCTCCTTCACTCACGCTGCCAAACATACCCTCGTAAAACTGACTATCCTACCGATCCTTGACTTCGGTGATGTCATTTTCAAAATAGCCTCCAACACTCTACACAGCAAACTGGATGAAGTCTATCACAGTGCCATCCATTTTGTCACCAAAGCCCCATATACCACCCACCACTGCGACCTGTATGTATGCTCTCGTCGGCTGGCCCTTGCTACATATTCGTCTCAGTCATCTATAAGTCTTTGCTAGGCCACCTTAACTCAGCTCACTGGTCACCATAGCAACACCCACCCATATCACGTGCTCCAGGAAGTATATCTCACTGGTCATCCCCAAAGCCAACACCTACTTTAGCCGCCTTTCCTTCCAGTTCTCTGCTGCCAATGACTGGAACAAATTGCAAAAGTCACTGAAGCTGGAGACTCTCCCTCACTAACTTTAAGCATCAGCTATCTGAGCAGTTTACCGATCGCTGCAGCTGTACACAGCCCATCTGTAAATAGCCCATCCAACTGCCTACCTCATCCCCGTGTTTTTATTGACTTTTTTTGCTCTTTTGCACACCAGTATTTCTACTTGCACATCATCATCTGCACATCCATCACTCCAGTGTTAATTTGTAATTACTTTGCTACTATGGCCTATTTATTGCCTTACCTCCTTACTCTATTTGCACACACTGTATATAGATTTTCTACTGTGTTATTGACTGTACCTTTGTTTATCCCAAGTGTATGTAACTGTTGTTTTGTCTCACTGCACTGCTTTATCTTGGCCAAGTCGCAGTTGTAAATTAGAACTTGTTCTCGACTGGCCTACCTGGTTATATAAAGATGAAATACAAAAAAAAATCGTAACTTTATTACTAGCAACACCCAAATGGATACTGTCTAACGCGGTTCTTCAATAATTACACAATTGTTAATACTGTAGCAAACATTATATTAAGCAGGGCATTCAAATGAGCCTTACAATTATAATCCAAAGTAGTGTGAAATGTACTCATAAGCATTCTGGAAATGGAGGTTCCTCCCCTGAGTTTTCCCCCATTCACATTCAGAATACATTGTGAAAAACTACAATTTTTACTCATCATTTTTGCTCCAGGCAGATATACTACATCCATAATTTCCGGTTTCCTCATTAGCAGGGAGGTGTTTCTGCAATCAAATTGTTTGTGCATCGCCCTTGTGCCGCAATTTTGAAAAACACAGAAAGGGGCCTATATTGGAGACCAAAAGTTGTCTGGCACACTGCTTAGAGTTTCAACAACATGAGTAACTTATTTCTAGTCTACAATCATCAATGTTACTACTAATGTGAAAACAAGGCAAAATATGACTTCTTGCTCATTTTAAGACAATTGTCAAATAATTTTAGCATTCATTACAGATGTCAATTGTTGTACAATATCATGGCTACTCTGTTGGCCTCACCTTTCTTTTACAGTGGTTTTCCGCTGTTGTGGGCCTTTAATCATCTGACTTTGTTGCTCACACAGGAGAGAGACGGTACTATCGTGGATCCTCTGGGGAGCCTCAACAACATCATGATGCTGAAGAAGCAGAGAAGTGTCTCTCCAGATCTCTTCCCACAGGGAAGAGAACTCACTGCTGCTCTGACATTGGGAAGATATTCACCTCATCAGGCATTAAAATTCATCAGAGAATCCACACAAGAGAGAAACCTTATAGCTGTGGTCAATGTTGGAAGAGTTTTGGTCAATCTGGAGAGCTGACAGTGCACCAGAGAATACACACAGGAGAGAAACCTTATAGCTGTGATCAATGTGGGGAGTGTTTTGCTACATCTAACCCTCTGACAGTGCACCAGAGAACACACACAGGAGAGAAACCTTATAGCTGTGATCAATGTGGGAAGAGTTTTTCTACATCTAAAGGTCTGACAGTGCACCAGAGAACACACACAGAAGAGAAATCTTATAGCTGTGATCAATGTGGGAAGAGATTTGCTACATCTGGCTCTTTGACAGTGCACCAGAGAATCCACACAGGAGAGAAATCTTATAGCTGTGATCAATGTGGGAAGAGTTTTGGTCAATCTGGAGAGCTGACAGTGCACCAGAGAATACACACAGGAGAGAAACCTTACAGCTGTGATCAATGTGGGAAGAGTTTTGCTACATCTAAAGGTCTGACAGTGCACCAGAGAACACACACAGAAGAGAAATCGTATAGCTGTGATCAATGTGGGAAGGGTTTTCCTAGATCTGACCATCTGACAGTGCACCAGAGAATACACACAGGAGAGAAATCGTATAGCTGTGATCAATGTGGGAAGAGATTTGCTACATCTGGCTCTCTGACAGTGCACCAGAGAACACACACAGGAGAGAAACCTTATAGCTGTGGTCAATGTGGGAAGAGATTTGCTACATTTGGCTCTCTGACAGTGCACCAGAGAATACACACAGGAGAGAAACCTTATAGCTGTGATCAATGTGGGAAGAGAGTTGCTACATTTGGCTCTCTGACAGTGCACCAGAGAATCCACACAGGAGAGAAACCTTATAGCTGTAATCAATGTGGGAAGAGTTTTGGTCAATCTAGAGAGCTGACAGTGCACCAGAGAATACACACAGGAGAGAAATCGTATAGCTGTGATCAATGTGGGAAGCGTTTTCCTAGATCTGACCATCTGACTGTGCACCAGAGAACACACACAGGAGAGAAATCGTATAGCTGTGATCAATGTGGGAAGGGTTTTTCTAGATCTGACCATCTGACAGTGCACCAGAGAACACACACAGGAGAGAAACCTTATAGCTGTGGTCAATGTGGGAAGAGTTTTGCTAAATCTAACCATCTGACAGTGCACCAGAGAACACACACAGGAGAGAAACCTTATAGCTGTGATCAATGTGGGAAGAGTTTTGGTCAATCTGGAGAGCTGACAGTGCACCAGAGAACACACACAGGAGAGAAACCTTATAGCTGTGGTCAATGTGGGAAGAGTTTTGCTACATCTAACTATCTGACAGTGCACCAGAGAACACACACAGGAGAGAAACCTTATAGCTGTGGCCAATGTGGGAAGAGTTTTGCTACATCTTACCGTCTGACAGTGCACCAGAGAATACACACAGGCGAGAAACCTTAGCTGTGGTCAATGTGGGAAGAGTTTTAGTCAATCTGGATATCTGACAGTGCACCAGAGAATACACACAGGAGAGAAATCGTATAGCTGTGATCAATGTGGGAAGAGATTTGTTACATCTGGCTCTCTGACACTACACCAGAGAACACACACAGGAGAGAAATCTCATAGCTGTGACCAGAGATAATCTGATAAAGGATCTCTGATTGAATATTAGAAAATATATACTTGAAGGAGTTGTTTCATGATTTCGATTAATTCATGTCACAATGTAGAATGTTTTAACATTGTAGTAAGAGTATTTTAATGATGTCACAATGTAGAAGCCTAAACGTTTGCCCCCTTATGAATTGATTTCAACATGACATGGATATTAGCCTTGGGGGAAATCCTGGCGAAAAATCCCGGCTCTGAAATGGAAGAGTACTATTTATGCGATTTAACAAAAATTGACAAACAAAATAAGAGATCAAATCAAATGTATTTATATAGCCCTTCTTACATCAGCTGATATCTCAAAGTGCTGTTCAGAAACCCAGCCTAAAACCCCAAACAGCAAGCAATGGAGGTGTAGAAGCACAGTGGCTAGGAAAAACTCCCTAGAAAGGCCAAAACCTAGGAAGAAACCTAGAGAGGAACCAGGCTAAGAGTGGTGGCCAGTCCTCTTCTGGCTGTGCCGGGTGGAGATCATGACAGAACATGGCCAAGATCTTCAAATGTTCATAAATGACCAGCATGGTCAAATAATAATAATCACAGTAGTTGTCGAGGGTGCAACAGGTCAGCACATCAGGATCGCCGATCATTAAGAGTATCTCTACCGCTCCTGCTGTCTCTAGAGAGTTGAAAACAGCAGGTCTGGGACAGGTAGGACGTCCGGTGAACAGGTCCATAGCCACCGGCAGAACAGCTGAACCTGGAGAAGCAGCATGGCCAGGTGGACTGGGGACAGCAGCCCTGAGGCATGGTCCTAGGGCTCAGGTCCTCAGAGGGAGAGAAAGAAAGATAGAATTAGAGACAGCATACTTAAATTCACACAGGACCCCGGATAAGACAGGAGAAGTACTCCAGATATAACAAACTGACCCTAGCCCCCCGACACAAACTACTGCAGCATAAGGAGGGGTCAGGAGACCGATGATACCCCATGACAGGGCCAAACAGGCAGAATATAACCCCACCCACTTTGCCAAAGCACAGCCCCCACACCACTAGAGGGATATCTTCAAACACCAACTTACCATCCTGGCCAGGCAGAGACAGCAAGGGCGGTTTGTTGCTCCAGAGACTTTCCGTTCGCCTTCACACTCCTGGGCCAGACTACACTCAATCATAGGACCTACTGAAGAGATGAGTCTTCAGTAAAGACTTAAAGGTTGAGACCGAGTCTGCGTCTCACATGAGTAGGCAGGCCATTCCATAAAAATGGAGCTCTTTGGAGCTGTTTGCTTAGAAATTCTAGGGACAATTAGGAGTTGTGTTACACTTACCACGTTGGCGACCCACTTGAATCAAAATGTAGCTAGCTGTTTTCTACAAATTGTCCTCTAACCAGGGATGTACACATTACTCCCAGATTCCGTGTGGTTTTTGAGCTGTTAGTTTTAACAGGATGTGCAACATAATCTCTCTCCTCTTGCACAAATGATTTTAGAATGATATCGATGATTGATGACAAATAAGTGTTGCATTCCCTTGTTTAGCGACCCCTAAATTTAAATGCATCACTCCAACTGCAGCTGACTGTCTTCTGTAGGTTGTCCTCTAACCAGTGAGGTAAAATATATCTCCCATTTCCATGTGTTTTTTTTTGTTGTGTCAGTTTCAACAGCACTACAACCTAATTTCCCCCCTAATCAATATCAGTAATTTATTGCTACTTGTCAAAACAACAACAGCGTTTATAAAGAGCTTCTTTTAAAAAATACAAGTAATGTGATTATTGTGGCAGATGTTTGTGTATATAACACATGTTAGGTTTTCAATTTATCCCAAACTGTTTCTGCATATTGGTTATTGATTTGGACAAAAACTGTGTTTTGACATTGGGCTATCCCACCAAGCAAAATGTCATTGAAAAGACGTTGAAAATATGACTATGCAATCAAATATTGCATATTTACATTTCATGTAACATTTGGTAGTGATATTTATTCATGCAACCAACTGACAATTTTTTGGTACAATTATGTTGACATTGTTGCCCTGTTTTTAGAATATCAGGGTTAATTCTCACATGTGCCAAACCAAATGTACTAGAGCATGATATTGGGGACTGGGCCCTGATACAACAACATGCCTATCGAGTGAACCCTGAAAGGAGAGAGAAGCTCTGCAGTGAGGTGGAAAGTTACTACGGATATCGCAGGAGTTTCCTCTTGAAATCAGACATGTCCGTGGTAAGGAAAACTAGGTTGCTGATTATCTCTGGGGTGGGCAGTCAAAAATATTTGTGTTTTGCGTTTAGCCAGTGTGTTACCATGATCACAATTTATTTGGAGTTTTGTCTCTTCTTTTTTTCCGTATTGAAACTGCACTGTTAGTTAGGGGCTCGTAAGGAAGCTTTTCACTGTTGTATTCGGCGCATGTGACTAATACCTCGTTAGTCAGTATGTGTTACACCTGTGCTGGCTTGTCCATCTCGCTAGTGGGAAGGTGTTTTACCTGAGCTGGTCCAGGTTCTATTTAAGAGTGTCTGGCCCAGTGCTCCAGTTGTCTTGATAGATGTGGAGAGTCAACCTTTAGTTGCTCCACCTTTTTGGTTTACTTCCTGTCTTTAAGTTTGTTGTGGGTTTTTCTTTTGTTTGCATCTTCTTGGGCAGATTTAGTGGGTCTCATGGTGGGTGTCTTTCATGTCCCAGTTGTTGTTACTAGTCAACTTTCAGTGGACACCCCCATAGTGTCTTTCAGAGCCCCTCCTAAAAAACAAGATAATATTTTGGGTTGGATATTGCATCCAATTAATATTTCAATCAATGGAATTTCCTTAATGTTCATTAGTCTTTCAGTTGTTAATCTTCTGTTGTGTACTAAATATTTTTGTTTATTTTCATTTTGTTTTTTTCCTGTGAAGCCGTTGTGTTGCATCCATGTCTGAAATGTGCTGTATAAATAAAGCTTGATTTGATTTCAACAAATGAACCCAACAACTGACCAATCAACAGACTCTTGGTCCCTCTTAGTATGAAAAACAGTATCAATCCCACTTTTCCAGCCTGCTGAAGGCGTGGTGGAGTGGTAAACACCACCCCCAGCTCTACCAGGGGATTGAGGTGGTCTCCCACAGCTCTGCTTATGTCATGCTCTGTGGCCTTGCCGTTCCATTTCTTGACTGTACCTACAACACAGAAATAAACATATTTAGTCATATTATATAAAACACTCAAAGTAGTGGATATGGAGCATCTAAATGTGACTTCTGTCATCTGATCCCTCCAAGCTGCATTAGGTTCAGATCTACCAGGCTGGGCATTGTGTTCGGAATTTGAGGCTGGCCACTGAATATAAATAAGCAATGTAAAGAGGTGGGGTGAATGAGTGGGGAAAAGTACATTCTACACAAATGACCTTCATAATATCAAAGAACAAATGTGTGTGCCTGAGGGGAAATTACACCAATATCAGTGGACAATTTGCACGAATGTAAATAAACATAGATGATGGAACATTTTCCCTTTTGCTTACGTGATGAACCGCTAAGGGGACATAAATATTTACCATCTAAACCACGTGTGACCTCTCACCTCTCTGGCTATAGAAGTGTTCTTCCTAACCAGTCCCTCAACAGCTCTCTGACTGAGCTCCACCCTCAGTGGGTCTTCAGAGGAGAGGAAGGCTGAAGAGGGATGGAAGGATGAATGTATCAGTCAGTGAATAACGTGTAGCTCTGCTGTTTATTCTCTCTGACAAAATCACTATTTTAGTAGTTCATTCAAGTAAATAAGGCTTTAAGACTGCTGAATACCAACTATCAATCACTTAGATCATGTATTTTCAGGTAGAGATACATCCTTGGGACGTCCCTAGCCCATTGAAGTTGACATTTAAAAGGGTTAAGGTAGGGTTTAGGATAGGGATGTCCCAAGGATCCCAGATAGCATTGACCATCATGCATTCTTCTGTCTCTTTTACATAGCAGGTGTAAAAGAAACACAGACAAGGCAATGAATTATGGTCATTCCATGTGGAGAGTGGCGTACACCACTGAGACATCAGTCTGCTGCTCAAAACACACACAACACACCTGTTTACCACACGCACGTTATTAGAAAACACACCAAATCTATTTAAAAAATGCCCAGTAATGTCTAGTCTATATACATAGGAAATAGTTTATTTACCTGGTAGCAGCCAAGCGTCACGTCCACAGACATCTCGTGGCGGAGGTGAGACGCATAGTGGGTCACCCTGCCAGCCACACGCTGACAGAGAGAGAATACATGTTAAGGCCAAATGGAATAAGTGAAGAAAAGCCTAATCTAATACTATTTCAGTAGTATTTACGCCTTACCTGGATCCAAGTGATGGACTGCACTTTGGTGGCACAGTAGGGGATGCCCTATGGACTAAGCCTGGCTGTCTCCTTGGAGATGGCCCACACCAGTTGAGTCGCTAAAACGTAGCAAGATTGCTAATACTAGTTAGCTAGGTAGCAAAAGTTGATCGCTTAGCAACAGTTACTAAAGTTAATGTTCGCTAGCAAGCTGGCTAGCTACAACATCTCTAGCACAAACATTTTTGCCAAGTCTGAATGATAGAAATACACATTTTGAAAATTATAATGACATTGTTAAATGTAGTAAAAGAAGAGTTGTAAACTCCAAATACCCTCTTTGAAGTCGCTGTCCACCTGTCGACGATCACGAACCCTGCAAAACAGAAAAAGGCGAAAAACAAGCCACAAATGAATTTGAACAACCTGTTGACGCAGTAGGACGCCGACGTCCACGCACTCTCTCCTCCAGTCTTGAAAAGCACCCAGGCATTTCAGTCGATTGTTCTCAGGTCTCAAAAATCAAACAAGTTTGTTGTCAGCAGCAAACTGAAGTTGTTGTTTTCGCACAGAAAATGTTCCATAGAACGTTGGTTAGATGTCTCTTGACAACACACGTTCGATAATGTGTTGCCATAGAAATGAGTTTGGGATTGTATGATTGCCTTTATAATCCGTTAAAATTGCTTGTCATCATTCCAGTGACGTCGACGTGCTCCTTCGTAGCTCAGTTGATAGAGCATGACGTGTTGCAAACATTGCTAAGAAGATAGATAATGATTTCAGGGATTTTTGTGATGATGAGTTATCTGAAATTGAGATAAAAGACTGTATTAAAAGCCTTAAGGACAATATGTCCCCTGGAAATGATGGTTTAATAAGCGAGTTTTATAAAGCATTCAATGATAAATTGATTCCTTTCATTCTTGCTATGTTTCATGAATCAATAGGAAATGGGGAGTTACCGGCTTCCTTAAAGCAAGGTGTAATTACTTTGATTCCCAAACTTAATAAGGATACTCTTTATATAGACAACTGGAGACCCATTAGCCTGTTGAATAATGATGGGAAATTATTTGCTAAGAGGTTGAAACAAGGCTTGCATCATATAATTGATGAAGAATCTAGTTTTATGCATGGTCGACACATTAGTAATAACATCAGGTTGATCTTAGATCTTAGATATGACTGACTATAATGACCTCATCCTTGATAGTTTTCTTATGTTTGTTGATTTTTATAAAGCTTTTGACACTGTAGAACATGATTGTATGTTCAAAACAATACGTTTTTTGGGGTTTGGTGACTTTATATAGTGGTTGTACTAGCTCTGTAAAATTAGCTCACGGGACATCCCAAAGATTTGATATTGGCCGTGGCATTAGGCAGGGCTGCCCAATTAGTCCATTTAGATTTTTATTGGTTACTCAGATTATGGCTCTTCAAATCAAGAAAGGGAATTTTCAAGGTGTTTCAGCAATTGGCAAGGAATTTAAACTATGTCAACTGGCTGATGATACCACCATATTTTAAAGAGACAGGAATGAGGTTTCTAAAGCAGTTTCCTGTATTGAAGACTTTTCCTTAGTTTTGGGTTTGAAAATTAATATCAATAAGTCAGTCTTATTTCCACTAAAGGATTGTGTTTTACAGGAATTAATTATATGGTATCCCACTTAAAGATAAGTAACCTTATCTTGGAATTGTTATATGCGAGGATGAAAAACAAAGGAGTGAATTGAACTTTAACTCCATTGAGAAAACAAAGAAGAAATTGAACCTCTGGTTGATGAGAGATATTTCGTTATATGGTTGGGTTTTATTATCCAAAGCTGAAGGGTTATCCAGATCGGTTTATGTCTCATTATCACTTGACTTATCCCCTAAAATTGTAAAGGACTTACATAAGATTCTTTACAATTTTTTTGGAGGAACAAGCCTCACTATCTACGAAAATATATTCTCACTAATACCCGAGAACAAGGCTTTTAGATTTCTTGATTTCTTGAGGTTTTAGATTTCTGTCACGACTTCCGCCGAAGTCGGTCCCTCTCCTTATTTGGGCGGTGTTCGGCGGTCAACGTCACCGACCTTCTAGCCATCACTGATCCATTGGTTTTGTCTACCTTCACACCTGGGACCAATCCCATCAATTACATGTTGTGTATTTAACATGTTGTGTATTTTACATGTTGTGTAGTTTCCCCTCATGTCCTTGTCGGAGATTATTTGATTGTATGTTTGTGCTAGTTATGTGTTGGTGCGCGAGGGGTTTTGTACCCCTTTTTATATATTTTGGTTTTGGAGTTTTTTGTGAGCATTTATTAAACGACTCTGTTTATACCAAGTTCGTTCTCCTGCGCCTGACTTCCCTGCCACCAACATGCACCCATTACAATTTCATTACTCTAAATAATACTTTTCAAATGAATTGGATTCTGAAGTATGTTAAGAAGCATATCAGTATTTGGAATGTCTTCCCTAAGTATTTATTTGACTCTGTTGGTGGTTTAGAATTTTTGCTTCAATGTAATTTTGATATTGATAAAATCTCAGTAAATTGGGCCAAAGCAAGCAATTTTAGCTTGGATGTTAGCGTATAAACACAATTTTTCCCCTCACAGATACTTTTTATGGAACAACAAAGATAAACGATTTAAAAATAAGTCTATTTTTTTCTTAACTGGTTTGAGAATAAATGATTTTGGTTGGTTTGTTATGGATTGTTATCAAAGTCAGGTTCATAAGGTATTCATAACCCACATCGGCTTCAGGTTGAATTTAGGGGAGCAGGCAATGTATTCCTATGGGGAGAGAAATCATTGAAAACTGTTTGATGTAAACACCTTATTTTAACTGTTAAGGGTTAATGCCACACGGTCACGGTTAGGCTTGCACAGATTGGGAGGACATCAGGAATGTTCCTGAGGTCGAATTGTGCTTCTAACCCTAAATGTTCTTCCATTGTCACCCAAAAGCACCTGCAATTTAGGGCCAGGCTTCATTATGGGCATACTTTTTTCATAGTCGCTGAGCTCAGACCTAACAAGCTACGGTCTAGCGGGGCATTCAAGGAAACTGCCAACAGCTTTGTTTGTGGGCCTCAATCGTGTGTGCTTCGTTGCTCCTCTGAAAGTAAGTTATGTCTTTCTTTTTCATCTGATATTGTGACATCAGTGTTACATGAAAGTTGCTTGTCATTGTTACATAACAGTTGGTTGTTGTAAGACAAGGCTGCATGAAGTGTGAACAGGAGCTTGCTTGGATCCACAAAAACAAAGTGTTTTTGGAGAATGCGCGGATCGATTCCACTACCTCTCGCATGCTAAGCAAGCACTCTACCATTTGAGCTAATTCCCCAGCCGGTTGTAATTGCCACAAGGAGCAACCAAGAGGGTCCAGTCTTGTCAGGCTATGCTGTTGGTGGACTTGTTAGTTTCTGCGACAGCACTTGCAGGGGCTCGGTGCATCTCAACAATTGTGCTCCATAGCCAGTGGCCGGTTAGCTTAGTTGGTTAGAGCGTGGTGTTAATAACGCCAATGGTGTTGTTTCGATCCCAGTACTGGCCATGAGGTACATTTTAAGTGTCAAATTGTGACTCACATGCGTGTGTTTCGTCAAGAGTGCCACAGAAATAAGTTCAGCTACTTGCAGAAATATCTCAGTTCGGAGAGAGTGAGACTGAACATTTTAAGGTCCCTGGTTTGATCCTGGATTTTGGGATTAGTTGTTGTTCTTTCTTTATGCTCTGCTTTGGCTTCAAGGAAACTGCCCACAGCTTTGTTTGTGGGCCTCAATAGTGTGTGCTACTCTGCACCGCTGAAAGTAAGTAATGTCTTTCTTTTTCATCTGACATTGTGACATCAGCGTTACTTGTCATTGTTACATGACAGTCGGTTGTTGTAAGACAAGGCTGCATGAAGTGTGAACTGGAGCTTTCTTGGATCCAAGAAAGAAAGTGTTTTTGGAGAATTCCAGCATCGATCCCACTACCTCTCTCATGATAAGCAAGCATTCTACCATTTGAGATAATTCCCCAGCAGGTAGGATTTGCTACAAGGAGCAACCAAAAGTGTCCAGTCTTGTCAGGCTATGCTGTTGGTGGACTTGTTAGTTTACACTCCAGCACTTGCAGAGGCTCGTTAATTTCAATAACTCAACTAATATGGACAAGTTGCAATTTCCCAAAATAAGGCATTGTTCTTATTGCTTTGAAAAGCTAGCAAATTGTTATTCATCTTTAATAATCTAATATTGCAAGGCCTGAGAATTATTATGTTTGATTCCGCATCGCAAGATTGAGGGAAAAGGTCTCTTCTTACTTGTTAAATATCACTAGCTGTCCTCATTCGGATAGGTTCACAACTTTGATGTCTGTTGTTGCTAAGCAACGTCTGTTTGATGTCATATTGGAGAATATGGAGTAGAAGTTGTTGCCTCGTGAATAAGGCGTCTGACTTCGAAACAGAAAATTGGGCTTTTGAGGCATTTTCGTGGTCGTTTAATTTCATTAAATCAGCTAATATGGACATGTTTGCAATTTCCCGAAATAAGGCATTGTTCTTGTTGCTTTGAAAAGCTAAGACATTGTTATTCATCTTTAATAATCTAATATTGCAAGGCCTGAGAATTATTATGTTTGATTCTGCATCGCAAGATTGAGGGAAAAGGTCTCTTCTTACTTGTTAAATATCACTAGCTTTCCCCATTTGGACAGGATCACAACTTTGATGTCTACTGTTGCATAGCAAAGTCTGTATGATATCAAATAGGGTCGTTTAATTTCATTAGCTCAGATAATTTGTACATGTTTGCAATTTCCCTAAATATGGCATTGGTCTTGTTGCTTTGAAAAGCTTGGACATTGTTGTTCAACTTTAATAATCTAAGACTGCAAGGCCTGAGAATTATTGTGTCTGTATCTGCATCGCAAGATTGAAGGAAAGAGTATCTTTGTACTTGTTAAATATCATTAGCTTTCCTCATTCGGACAGGTTCACAACTTTGATGTCTGTTGTTGCTAAGCAATGTCTGTATGATGTCAAATAGGGCTGTATCACATAGACTGCGTGGCCTAATGGATAAGGCGTCTGTCTTCGAATCAGAAGATTGAGGGTTCGAGTCCCTTCGTTGTTGTTTAGTTTCATTTAGCTCAGCTAATTTGAACATGTTTGCAATTTCCCAAACTAAGGCATTGGTCTTGTTGCTTGGACATTGTTATTCAACTTTAATAATCTTAGACTGCAAGGTCTGAGAAATATTGTGTATGATTCTGCATCGCAAGATTGAGGGAAATAGTCTCTTCGTACTTGTTAAATATCACTAGCTTTCCTCATTTGGACAGGATCACAACTTTGATGTCTACTGTTGCATAGCAAAGTCTGTATGATGTGAAATAGGGATGTATTAAGTAGACTGTGTGGCCTAATGGATAAGGCGTCTGACTTTGAATCAGAAAATTGTTTGTTTGAGTCCCTTCTTGGTTGTTAAATTTCATTAGCTCAGCTAATTTGAACATGTTTGCAATTTCCCAAAATAAGGCATTGTTCTTGTTGCTTTGAAAAACTTGGACATTGTTGTTTAACTTTAATAATCTAAGACTGCAAGGCCTGAGAAATATTGGGTCTGATTCGAACTCGCAAGATTGAGGGACATAGTCTTTTCGTACATTTTAAATATCACTAGCTTTCCTCATTTGGACAGGATCACAACTTTGATGTCTACTGTTGCATAGCAAAGTCTGTATGATGTCAAATAGGGTCGTTTAATTTCATTAGCTCAGCTAATTCGTACATGTTTGCAATTTCCCGAAATAAGGCATTGGTCTTGTTGCTTGGACATTGTTATTCAATTTTAATAATCTAAGACTGCAAGACCTGAGAAATATTATGTCTGATTCAGCATCGCAAGATTGAGGGACATAGTCTTTTAGTACTTGTAAAATATCACTAGCTTTCCTCATTCGGATAGGTTCACAATTTTGATGTCTGTTGTTGCTAAGCAACGTCTGTTTGATGTCATATCGGAGAATATGGAGTAGAAGGTGTTGCCTCGTGGATAAGTCTTACTTCGAAACAGAAAATTGAGGTTTTGAGGCATTTTCGTGGTCGTTTAATTTCATTAAATCTGCTAATATGGACATGTTTGCAATTTCCCTAAATAAGGCATTGGTCTTGTTTCTTTGAAAGGCTTGGACATTGTCATTCATCTTTAATAATCTAATATTGCAAGGCCTGAGAATTATTGTGTCTGATTCTGCATCGCAAGATTGAGGGAAAAGGTCTCTTCTTACTTGTTAAATATCACTAGCTTTCCTCATTCGGACAGGTTCACAACTTTGATGTCTACTGTTGCATAGCAAAGTCTGTCTGATGTCAAATAGGGTCGTTTAATTTCATTAGCTCAGCTAATTCGTACATGTTTGCAATTTCCCTAAATAAGGCATTGGTCTTGTTGCTTTGAAAAGCTTGGACATTGTTGTTCAACTTTAATAATCTAAGACTGCAAGGCCTGAGAATTATTGTGTCTGAATTTGCATCGAAAGATTGAAGGAAAGAGTATCTTTGTACTTGTTAAAAATCACTAGCTTTCCTCATTCGGACAGGTTCACAACTTTGATGTCTACTGTTGCATAGCAAAGTCTGTATAATGTCAAATAGGGCTATATCAAATAGACTGCGTGGCATAATGGATAAGGCGTCTGACTTTGAATCAGAAAATTGTGGGTTTGAGTCCCTTCGTGGTTGTTAAATTTCATTAGCTCAGCTAATTTGAACATGTTTGCAATTTCCCGAAATAATACATTGTTCTTGTTGCTTGGACATTGTTATTCAACTTAGGGCTGTATCACATAGGGCTGTATCACATAGACTGCGTGGCCTAATGGATAAGGCGTCTGACTTCGAATCAGAAGATTGAGGGCTCTAGTCCCTTCGTGCTTGTTTAATTTCATTAGCTCAGCTAATTTGAAAATGTTTGCAATTTCCCGAAATAAGGCATTGGTCTTGTTGCTTTGAAAAGCTTGGACATTGTTGTTCAACTTTAATAATCTAAGACTGCAAGGCCTGAATTATTGTGTCTGAATCTGCATCGAAAGATTGAAGGAAAGAGTATCTTTGTACTTGTTAAAAATCACTAGCTTTCCTCACTCAGATAGGTTCACAACTTTGATGTCTGTTGTTGCTAAGCAACGTCTGTTTGATGTCATATCGGAGAATATGGAGTAGAAGGTGTTGCCTCGTGGATAAGGCGTCTTACTTCGAAACAGAAAATTGAGGTTTTGAGACATTTTCGTGGTCGTTTAATTTAATTAAATCAGCTAATATGGACATGTTTGCAATTTCCCCAAATAAGGCATTGTTCTTGTTGCTTTGAAAAGCTAAGACATTGTTATTCATCTTTAATAATCTAATATTGAAAGGCCTGAGAATTATTGTGTCTGGTTCACAACTTTGATGTCTGTTGTTGCTAAGCAAAGTCTGTATGATGTCAAATAGGGATGGACAACGTAGAGTGGGTGGGCTTATGGATGAGGCGTCTGACTTAGATTCAGAAGATTAAGGGTTCGAGTCACTTCGTGGTCTTTTAATTTCTTTAGCTCAGCTAATTTGAACATCTTTGCAATTTCCCAAAATAAGGCATTGGTCTTGTTGCTTGGACATTGTTATTCAACTTTAATAATCTAAGACTGCATGGCCTGAGAAAGTTATTTCACTGGAGGACTTTGAAGAAAAAAAAGTTTTCTCAAAATGGCAACCCTGCTATTATATAGTAAGGGCCTCTACGGTAGAGCTAATACTTGAAATGCATGCGCTCTGAAGTTAATCCCCAAATTCTCTGATGAGTATATTTAGTTGTGAAATTAGCTTTTGCACAACTCTACTTTCCAGAATGTTGAATTTTAAGAAGGAATTTTAAGAAGGAAATAGATGTGCTAAGTCATCTGTTTTTTTAAACTGAAGCACATGGGTTCAATCCTAGGTTCAAGCCTTGTTCGACATTTATGGAAGCTAGATGATATTATGGAAATGTACTTTCATTAGAACAGTGTAAAGAATTGTATTGATATGGGCACTACGACCTGTATGCTCTAGTCGGCTGGCCCTCGCTACATATTCGTCGCCAGACCCACTGGTTCCAGGTCATCTTTTTAGTCTATGCTAGGTAAAGCTCCGCCTCATCTCAGCTCACTGGTCACGATAACAACACCCACCCGTAGCACGCGCTCCAGCAGGTATATCTCACTGGTCATCCCCAAAGCCAACACCTCCTTTGGCCGCCTTTCCTTCCAGTTCTCTGCTGACAATGACTGGAACGAATTGCAAAAATCGCAGAAGCTGGAGACATATTTCCCTCACTAACTTTCAGTGTTGCCAACTTAGCGACCTAGTCGCTATATTTAGCAAGTATTCAGACCCCTCTGAATACTTGCAGACATTTTCATTTTACTCACCTTTTGTCTCTTCCACAATGTTATTCCTCACTCCTACAGTGACCATCACAATTGCATGCACATGGACAATTATGCAATTTAGGTGATGACATCATTTAGCAACTTCTAGCGACTTTTAGGACAGCCAATAGCTACTTTCCTTACTGAGGTGTTGGCAACACTGCTAACTTTAAACATCGGCTATTTGAGCAGCTAACTGATCGCTGCAGCTGTACAAAGCCCATCTGTAAATAGCCCACCCAATCTACCTACCTCATCCCCATATTGTTTTAATATACTTTCTGCTCTTTGCACACCAGTATTTCTACTTGCACATCATCATCTGCTCATCTATCACTGCAGTGTTAATTTGCTAAATTGTAAATACTTCGATACTATGGCCTATTTATTGCCTTACCACCATTTGCACGCACTGTATATAGACTTTCTTTTTTTTCTTCTATTGTGTTATTGACTGTACGCTTGTTTATTCCATCTGTAACTCTGTGTTGTTGTTTGTGTTGCGCTGCTTTGCTTTATCTTGGCCAGGTCGCAGTTGAATATGAAAACTTGTTCTCAACTAGCTTACCTGGTTAATAATAGGTGAAATTAAAAAAAATAAGAAACATTTTTTTCTTTCCCAGAAAGGGGATGTAGCTCAGTGGTAGAGCGCATGCTTCGCATGTATGAGGTCCTGGGTTCAATCCCCAGCTTCTCCATTAAAATTTTTGCAATGGCCCATCTCCTACTTTCCAGAATGTTGAAATTCTCAGCAGGAAACAGAGATGTGCTAAATCATTTGCTCTTGTAATCTGAAGAACATGTGTTCAATCCCTGTTCGTACATTTATGGAACAGAAGTGGCATGGTTGCCAACTTCAATTGCATCATTTTCAAAAACTGAAGTTCATGGGTTAGATGACTGTCCATACTTGCTTGTATTTAGAATTGCTGCTATCATTTCATTGCAGTTTCAATGGAGTGGTGTATATAAAAAGTACATTGTATTAATTGCATTTTATCTGCAAATAAAATGGGATCCAAGCTCAGAGGGGGAGTGCATGCTATTTTAGTATGAGGTCCTTGGTTCAATCCCAAGGTTCTCCACTGAGTATTTGTGTGCCAAATTCACATTACACAACTCCTACTTTTCAGAATGTTAAAATTCTCACAGGAAACAGAGATGTTATTTGTGTGCCATATTCACATTACACAACTACTACTTTCCAGAATGTTGATAAATATCTTGCAGCATAGAGTGGCATGGTGGCCAAGCGGTAAGGCGTCGGTCTTGTAAACCATATTCCATAGATCATGGGTTCAAATCCCATCCGTACCTTACTGAAAGATAGCTGGTACCATGGGAAGGTTCTTTCACTGGAGGACTTTAAAGAAAAAAAAGTTTTCTCAAAATGGCAACCCTGCTATTATATAGTAAGGGCCTCTACGGTAGAGCTAATACTTGAAATGCATGCGCTCTGAAGTTAATCCCCAAATTCTCTAATGAGTATATTTAGTTGTGAAATTAGCTTTTGCACAACTCTACTTTCCAGAATGTTGACATTTTAAGAAGGAAATAGATGTGCTAAGTCATCTGTTTTTGTAAACTGAAGCACATGGGTTCAATCCTAGGTTCAAGCCTTGTTCGACATTTATGGAAGCTAGATGATATTATGGAAATGTACTTTCATTAGAACAGTGTAAAGAATTGTATTGATATGGCCACTACGACCTGTATGCTCTAGTCGGCTGGCCCGCGCTACATATTCGTCGCCAGACCCACTGGTTCCAGGTCATCTTTTTAGTCTATGCTAGGTAAAGCTCCGCCTCATCTCAGCTCACTGGTCACGATAACAACACCCACCCGTAGCACGCGCTCCAGCAGGTATATCTCACTGGTCATCCCCAAAGCCAACACCTCCTTTGGCCGCCTTTCCTTCCAGTTCTCTGCTGACAATGACTGGAACGAATTGCAAAAATCGCAGAAGCTGGAGACATATTTCCCTCACTAACTTTCAGTGTTGCCAACTTAGCGACTTAGTCGCTATATTTAGCAAGTATTCAGACCCCTCTGAATACTTGCAGACATTTTCATTTTACTCACCTTTTGTCTCTTCCACAATGTTATTCCTCACTCCTACAGTGACCATCACAATTGCATGCACATGGACAATTATGCAATTTAGGTGATGACATCATTTAGCAACTTCTAGCGACTTTTAGGACAGCCAATAGCTACTTTCCTTACTGAGGTGTTGGCAACACTGCTAACTTTAAACATCGGCTATTTGAGCAGCTAACTGATCGCTGCAGCTGTACAAAGCCCATCTGTAAATAGCCCACCCAATCTACCTACCTCATCCCCATATTGTTTTAATATACTTTCTGCTCTTTGCACACCAGTATTTCTACTTGCACATCATCATCTGCTCATCTATCACTGCAGTGTTAATTTGCTAAATTGTAAATACTTCGATACTATGGCCTATTTATTGCCTTACCACCATTTGCACGCACTGTATATAGACTTTCTTTTTTTTCTTCTATTGTGTTATTGACTGTACGCTTGTTTATTCCATGTGTAACTCTGTGTTGTTGTTTGTGTTGCGCTGCTTTGCTTTATCTTGGCAAGGTCGCAGTTGAATATGAAAACTTGTTCTCAACTAGCTTACCTGGTTAATAATAGGTGAAATTAAAAAAAATAAGAAACATTTTTTTCTTTCCCAGAAAGGGGATGTAGCTCAGTGGTAGAGCGCATGCTTCGCATGTATGAGGTCCTGGGTTCAATCCCCAGCTTCTCCATTAAAATTTTTGCAATGGCCCATCTCCTACTTTCCAGAATGTTGAAATTCTCAGCAGGAAACAGAGATGTGCTAAATCATTTGCTCTTGTAATCTGAAGAACATGTGTTCAATCCCTGTTCGTACATTTATGGAACAGAAGTGGCATGGTTGCCAACTTCAATTGCATCATTTTCAAAAACTGAAGTTCATGGGTTAGATGACTGTCCATACTTGCTTGTATTTAGAATTGCTGCTATCATTTCATTGCAGTTTCAATGGAGTGGTGTATATAAAAAGTACATTGTATTAATTGCATTTTATCTGCAAATAAAATGGGATCCAAGCTCAGAGGGGGAGTGCATGCTATTTTAGTATGAGGTCCTTGGTTCAATCCCAAGGTTCTCCACTGAGTATTTGTGTGCCAAATTCACATTACACAACTCCTACTTTTCAGAATGTTAAAATTCTCACAGGAAACAGAGATGTTATTTGTGTGCCATATTCACATTACACAACTACTACTTTCCAGAATGTTGATAAATATCTTGCAGCATAGAGTGGCATGGTGGCCAAGCGGTAAGGCGTCGGTCTTGTAAACCATATTCCATAGATCATGGGTTCAAATCCCATCCGTACCTTACTGAAAGATTGCTGGTACCATGGGAAGGTTCTTTCACTGGAGGACTTTAAAGAAAAAAAAGTTTTCTCAAAATGGCAACCCTGCTATTATATAGTAAGGGCCTCTACGGTAGAGCTAATACTTGAAATGCATGCGCTCTGAAGTTAATCCCCAAATTCTCTAATGAGTATATTTAGTTGTGAAATTAGCTTTTGCACAACTCTACTTTCCAGAATGTTGACATTTTAAGAAGGAAATAGATGTGCTAAGTCATCTGTTTTTGTAAACTGAAGCACATGGGTTCAATCCTAGGTTCAAGCCTTGTTCGACATTTATGGAAGCTAGATGATATTATGGAAATGTACTTTCATTAGAACAGTGTAAAGAATTGTATTGATATGGCCACTACGACCTGTATGCTCTAGTCGGCTGGCCCGCGCTACATATTCGTCGCCAGACCCACTGGTTCCAGGTCATCTTTTTAGTCTATGCTAGGTAAAGCTCCGCCTCATCTCAGCTCACTGGTCACGATAACAACACCCACCCGTAGCACGCGCTCCAGCAGGTATATCTCACTGGTCATCCCCAAAGCCAACACCTCCTTTGGCCGCCTTTCCTTCCAGTTCTCTGCTGACAATGACTGGAACGAATTGCAAAAATCGCAGAAGCTGGAGACATATTTCCCTCACTAACTTTCAGTGTTGCCAACTTAGCGACTTAGTCGCTATATTTAGCAAGTATTCAGACCCCTCTGAATACTTGCAGACATTTTCATTTTACTCACCTTTTGTCTCTTCCACAATGTTATTCCTCACTCCTACAGTGACCATCACAATTGCATGCACATGGACAATTATGCAATTTAGGTGATGACATCATTTAGCAACTTCTAGCGACTTTTAGGACAGCCAATAGCTACTTTCCTTACTGAGGTGTTGGCAACACTGCTAACTTTAAACATCGGCTATTTGAGCAGCTAACTGATCGCTGCAGCTGTACAAAGCCCATCTGTAAATAGCCCACCCAATCTACCTACCTCATCCCCATATTGTTTTAATATACTTTCTGCTCTTTGCACACCAGTATTTCTACTTGCACATCATCATCTGCTCATCTATCACTGCAGTGTTAATTTGCTAAATTGTAAATACTTCGATACTATGGCCTATTTATTGCCTTACCACCATTTGCACGCACTGTATATAGACTTTCTTTTTTTTCTTCTATTGTGTTATTGACTGTACGCTTGTTTATTCCATGTGTAACTCTGTGTTGTTGTTTGTGTTGCGCTGCTTTGCTTTATCTTGGCCAGGTCGCAGTTGAATATGAAAACTTGTTCTCAACTAGCTTACCTGGTTAATAATAGGTGAAATTAAAAAAAATAAGAAACATTTTTTTCTTTCCCAGAAAGGGGATGTAGCTCAGTGGTAGAGCGCATGCTTCGCATGTATGAGGTCCTGGGTTCAATCCCCAGCTTCTCCATTAAAATTTTTGCAATGGCCCATCTCCTACTTTCCAGAATGTTGAAATTCTCAGCAGGAAACAGAGATGTGCTAAATCATTTGCTCTTGTAATCTGAAGAACATGTGTTCAATCCCTGTTCGTACATTTATGGAACAGAAGTGGCATGGTTGCCAACTTCAATTGCATCATTTTCAAAAACTGAAGTTCATGGGTTAGATGACTGTCCATACTTGCTTGTATTTAGAATTGCTGCTATCATTTCATTGCAGTTTCAATGGAGTGGTGTATATAAAAAGTACATTGTATTAATTGCATTTTATCTGCAAATAAAATGGGATCCAAGCTCAGAGGGGGAGTGCATGCTATTTTAGTATGAGGTCCTTGGTTCAATCCCAAGGTTCTCCACTGAGTATTTGTGTGCCAAATTCACATTACACAACTCCTACTTTTCAGAATGTTAAAATTCTCACAGGAAACAGAGATGTTATTTGTGTGCCATATTCACATTACACAACTACTACTTTCCAGAATGTTGATAAATATCTTACAGCATAGAGTGGCATGGTGGCCAAGCGGTAAGGCGTCGGTCTTGTAAACCAAAGATCATGGGTTCAAATCCCATCCGTACCTTACTGAAAGATAGCTGGTACCATGGGAAGGTTCTTTCACTGGAGGACTTTGAAGAAAAAAAAGTTTTCTCAAAATGGCAACCCTGCTATTATATAGTAAGGGCCTCTACGGTAGAGCTAATACTTGAAATGCATGCGCTCTGAAGTTAATCCCCAAATTCTCTAATGAGGATATTTAGTTGTGAAATTAGCTTTTGCACAACTCTACTTTCCAGAATGTTGACATTTTAAGAAGGAAATAGATGTGCTAAGTCATCTGTTTTTGTAAACTGAAGCACATGGGTTCAATCCTAGGTTCAAGCCTTGTTCGACATTTATGGAAGCTAGATGATATTATGGAAATGTACTTTCATTAGAACAGTGTAAAGAATTGTATTGATATGGCCACTACGACCTGTATGCTCTAGCCGGCTGGCCCGCGCTACATATTCGTCGCCAGACCCACTGGTTCCAGGTCATCTTTTTAGTCTATGCTAGGTAAAGCTCCGCCTCATCTCAGCTCACTGGTCACGATAACAACACCCACCCGTAGCACGCGCTCCAGCAGGTATATCTCACTGGTCATCCCCAAAGCCAACACCTCCTTTGGCCGCCTTTCCTTCCAGTTCTCTGCTGACAATGACTGGAACGAATTGCAAAAATCGCAGAAGCTGGAGACATATTTCCCTCACTAACTTTCAGTGTTGCCAACTTAGCGACTTAGTCGCTATATTTAGCAAGTATTCAGACCCCTCTGAATACTTGCAGACATTTTCATTTTACTCACCTTTTGTCTCTTCCACAATGTTATTCCTCACTCCTACAGTGACCATCACAATTGCATGCACATGGACAATTATGCAATTTAGGTGATGACATCATTTAGCAACTTCTAGCGACTTTTAGGACAGCCAATAGCTACTTTCCTTACTGAGGTGTTGGCAACACTGCTAACTTTAAACATCGGCTATTTGAGCAGCTAACTGATCGCTGCAGCTGTACAAAGCCCATCTGTAAATAGCCCACCCAATCTACCTACCTCATCCCCATATTGTTTTAATATACTTTCTGCTCTTTGCACACCAGTATTTCTACTTGCACATCATCATCTGCTCATCTATCACTGCAGTGTTAATTTGCTAAATTGTAAATACTTCGATACTATGGCCTATTTATTGCCTTACCACCATTTGCACGCACTGTATATAGACTTTCTTTTTTTTCTTCTATTGTGTTATTGACTGTACGCTTGTTTATTCCATGTGTAACTCTGTGTTGTTGTTTGTGTTGCGCTGCTTTGCTTTATCTTGGCCAGGTCGCAGTTGAATATGAAAACTTGTTCTCAACTAGCTTACCTGGTTAATAATAGGTGAAATTAAAAAAAATAAGAAACATTTTTTTCTTTCCCAGAAAGGGGATGTAGCTCAGTGGTAGAGCGCATGCTTCGCATGTATGAGGTCCTGGGTTCAATCCCCAGCTTCTCCATTAAAATTTTTGCAATGGCCCATCTCCTACTTTCCAGAATGTTGAAATTC
Organism: Oncorhynchus mykiss; assembly: GCF_013265735.2. Lineage (NCBI taxonomy): Eukaryota > Metazoa > Chordata > Actinopteri > Salmoniformes > Salmonidae > Oncorhynchus > Oncorhynchus mykiss. The sequence continues at coordinate 436,820 of NW_023493666.1, read as the reverse complement.
TCAGCAGGAAACAGAGATGTGCTAAATCATTTGCTCTTGTAATCTGAAGAACATGTGTTCAATCCCTGTTCGTACATTTATGGAACAGAAGTGGCATGGTTGCCAACTTCAATTGCATCATTTTCAAAAACTGAAGTTCATGGGTTAGATGACTGTCCATACTTGCTTGTATTTAGAATTGCTGCTATCATTTCATTGCAGTTTCAATGGAGTGGTGTATATAAAAAGTACATTGTATTAATTGCATTTTATCTGCAAATAAAATGGGATCCAAGCTCAGAGGGGGAGTGCATGCTATTTTAGTATGAGGTCCTTGGTTCAATCCCAAGGTTCTCCACTGAGTATTTGTGTGCCAAATTCACATTACACAACTCCTACTTTTCAGAATGTTAAAATTCTCACAGGAAACAGAGATGTTATTTGTGTGCCATATTCACATTACACAACTACTACTTTCCAGAATGTTGATAAATATCTTACAGCATAGAGTGGCATGGTGGCCAAGCGGTAAGGCGTCGGTCTTGTAAACCAAAGATCATGGGTTCAAATCCCATCCGTACCTTACTGAAAGATAGCTGGTACCATGGGAAGGTTCTTTCACTGGAGGACTTTGAAGAAAAAAAAGTTTTCTCAAAATGGCAACCCTGCTATTATATAGTAAGGGCCTCTACGGTAGAGCTAATACTTGAAATGCATGCGCTCTGAAGTTAATCCCCAAATTCTCTAATGAGTATATTTAGTTGTGAAATTAGCTTTTGCACAACTCTACTTTCCAGAATGTTGACATTTTAAGAAGGAAATAGATGTGCTAAGTCATCTGTTTTTGTAAACTGAAGCACATGGGTTCAATCCTAGGTTCAAGCCTTGTTCGACATTTATGGAAGCTAGATGATATTATGGAAATGTACTTTCATTAGAACAGTGTAAAGAATTGTATTGATATGGCCACTACGACCTGTATGCTCTAGTCGGCTGGCCCGCGCTACATATTCGTCGCCAGACCCACTGGTTCCAGGTCATCTTTTTAGTCTATGCTAGGTAAAGCTCCGCCTCATCTCAGCTCACTGGTCACGATAACAACACCCACCCGTAGCACGCGCTCCAGCAGGTATATCTCACTGGTCATCCCCAAAGCCAACACCTCCTTTGGCCGCCTTTCCTTCCAGTTCTCTGCTGACAATGACTGGAACGAATTGCAAAAATCGCAGAAGCTGGAGACATATTTCCCTCACTAACTTTCAGTGTTGCCAACTTAGCGACTTAGTCGCTATATTTAGCAAGTATTCAGACCCCTCTGAATACTTGCAGACATTTTCATTTTACTCACCTTTTGTCTCTTCCACAATGTTATTCCTCACTCCTACAGTGACCATCACAATTGCATGCACATGGACAATTATGCAATTTAGGTGATGACATCATTTAGCAACTTCTAGCGACTTTTAGGACAGCCAATAGCTACTTTCCTTACTGAGGTGTTGGCAACACTGCTAACTTTAAACATCGGCTATTTGAGCAGCTAACTGATCGCTGCAGCTGTACAAAGCCCATCTGTAAATAGCCCACCCAATCTACCTACCTCATCCCCATATTGTTTTAATATACTTTCTGCTCTTTGCACACCAGTATTTCTACTTGCACATCATCATCTGCTCATCTATCACTGCAGTGTTAATTTGCTAAATTGTAAATACTTCGATACTATGGCCTATTTATTGCCTTACCACCATTTGCACGCACTGTATATAGACTTTCTTTTTTTTCTTCTATTGTGTTATTGACTGTACGCTTGTTTATTCCATGTGTAACTCTGTGTTGTTGTTTGTGTTGCGCTGCTTTGCTTTATCTTGGCCAGGTCGCAGTTGAATATGAAAACTTGTTCTCAACTAGCTTACCTGGTTAATAATAGGTGAAATTAAAAAAAATAAGAAACATTTTTTTCTTTCCCAGAAAGGGGATGTAGCTCAGTGGTAGAGCGCATGCTTCGCATGTATGAGGTCCTGGGTTCAATCCCCAGCTTCTCCATTAAAATTTTTGCAATGGCCCATCTCCTACTTTCCAGAATGTTGAAATTCTCAGCAGGAAACAGAGATGTGCTAAATCATTTGCTCTTGTAATCTGAAGAACATGTGTTCAATCCCTGTTCGTACATTTATGGAACAGAAGTGGCATGGTTGCCAACTTCAATTGCATCATTTTCAAAAACTGAAGTTCATGGGTTAGATGACTGTCCATACTTGCTTGTATTTAGAATTGCTGCTATCATTTCATTGCAGTTTCAATGGAGTGGTGTATATAAAAAGTACATTGTATTAATTGCATTTTATCTGCAAATAAAATGGGATCCAAGCTCAGAGGGGGAGTGCATGCTATTTTAGTATGAGGTCCTTGGTTCAATCCCAAGGTTCTCCACTGAGTATTTGTGTGCCAAATTCACATTACACAACTCCTACTTTTCAGAATGTTAAAATTCTCACAGGAAACAGAGATGTTATTTGTGTGCCATATTCACATTACACAACTACTACTTTCCAGAATGTTGATAAATATCTTACAGCATAGAGTGGCATGGTGGCCAAGCGGTAAGGCGTCGGTCTTGTAAACCAAAGATCATGGGTTCAAATCCCATCCGTACCTTACTGAAAGATAGCTGGTACCATGGGAAGGTTCTTTCACTGGAGGACTTTGAAGAAAAAAAAGTTTTCTCAAAATGGCAACCCTGCTATTATATAGTAAGGGCCTCTACGGTAGAGCTAATACTTGAAATGCATGCGCTCTGAAGTTAATCCCCAAATTCTCTAATGAGTATATTTAGTTGTGAAATTAGCTTTTGCACAACTCTACTTTCCAGAATGTTGACATTTTAAGAAGGAAATAGATGTGCTAAGTCATCTGTTTTTGTAAACTGAAGCACATGGGTTCAATCCTAGGTTCAAGCCTTGTTCGACATTTATGGAAGCTAGATGATATTATGGAAATGTACTTTCATTAGAACAGTGTAAAGAATTGTATTGATATGGCCACTACGACCTGTATGCTCTAGTCGGCTGGCCCGCGCTACATATTCGTCGCCAGACCCACTGGTTCCAGGTCATCTTTTTAGTCTATGCTAGGTAAAGCTCCGCCTCATCTCAGCTCACTGGTCACGATAACAACACCCACCCGTAGCACGCGCTCCAGCAGGTATATCTCACTGGTCATCCCCAAAGCCAACACCTCCTTTGGCCGCCTTTCCTTCCAGTTCTCTGCTGACAATGACTGGAACGAATTGCAAAAATCGCAGAAGCTGGAGACATATTTCCCTCACTAACTTTCAGTGTTGCCAACTTAGCGACTTAGTCGCTATATTTAGCAAGTATTCAGACCCCTCTGAATACTTGCAGACATTTTCATTTTACTCACCTTTTGTCTCTTCCACAATGTTATTCCTCACTCCTACAGTGACCATCACAATTGCATGCACATGGACAATTATGCAATTTAGGTGATGACATCATTTAGCAACTTCTAGCGACTTTTAGGACAGCCAATAGCTACTTTCCTTACTGAGGTGTTGGCAACACTGCTAACTTTAAACATCGGCTATTTGAGCAGCTAACTGATCGCTGCAGCTGTACAAAGCCCATCTGTAAATAGCCCACCCAATCTACCTACCTCATCCCCATATTGTTTTAATATACTTTCTGCTCTTTGCACACCAGTATTTCTACTTGCACATCATCATCTGCTCATCTATCACTGCAGTGTTAATTTGCTAAATTGTAAATACTTCGATACTATGGCCTATTTATTGCCTTACCACCATTTGCACGCACTGTATATAGACTTTATTTTTTTTCTTCTATTGTGTTATTGACTGTACGCTTGTTTATTCCATGTGTAACTCTGTGTTGTTGTTTGTGTTGCGCTGCTTTGCTTTATCTTGGCCAGGTCGCAGTTGAATATGAAAACTTGTTCTCAACTAGCTTACCTGGTTAATAATAGGTGAAATTAAAAAAAATAAGAAACATTTTTTTCTTTCCCAGAAAGGGGATGTAGCTCAGTGGTAGAGCGCATGCTTCGCATGTATGAGGTCCTGGGTTCAATCCCCAGCTTCTCCATTAAAATTTTTGCAATGGCCCATCTCCTACTTTCCAGAATGTTGAAATTCTCAGCAGGAAACAGAGATGTGCTAAATCATTTGCTCTTGTAATCTGAAGAACATGTGTTCAATCCCTGTTCGTACATTTATGGAACAGAAGTGGCATGGTTGCCAACTTCAATTGCATCATTTTCAAAAACTGAAGTTCATGGGTTAGATGACTGTCCATACTTGCTTGTATTTAGAATTGCTGCTATCATTTCATTGCAGTTTCAATGGAGTGGTGTATATAAAAAGTACATTGTATTAATTGCATTTTATCTGCAAATAAAATGGGATCCAAGCTCAGAGGGGGAGTGCATGCTATTTTAGTATGAGGTCCTTGGTTCAATCCCAAGGTTCTCCACTGAGTATTTGTGTGCCAAATTCACATTACACAACTCCTACTTTTCAGAATGTTAAAATTCTCACAGGAAACAGAGATGTTATTTGTGTGCCATATTCACATTACACAACTACTACTTTCCAGAATGTTGATAAATATCTTGCAGCATAGAGTGGCATGGTGGCCAAGCGGTAAGGCGTCGGTCTTGTAAACCAAAGATCATGGGTTCAAATCCCATCCGTACCTTACTGAAAGATAGCTGGTACCATGGGAAGGTTCTTTCACTGGAGGACTTTGAAGAAAAAAAAGTTTTCTCAAAATGGCAACCCTGCTATTATATAGTAAGGGCCTCTACGGTAGAGCTAATACTTGAAATGCATGCGCTCTGAAGTTAATCCCCAAATTCTCTAATGAGTATATTTAGTTGTGAAATTAGCTTTTGCACAACTCTACTTTCCAGAATGTTGACATTTTAAGAAGGAAATAGATGTGCTAAGTCATCTGTTTTTGTAAACTGAAGCACATGGGTTAAATCCTAGGTTCAAGCCTTGTTCGACATTTATGGAAGCTAGATGATATTATGGAAATGTACTTTCATTAGAACAGTGTAAAGAATTGTATTGATATGGCCACTACGACCTGTATGCTCTAGTCGGCTGGCCCGCGCTACATATTCGTCGCCAGACCCACTGGTTCCAGGTCATCTTTTTAGTCTATGCTAGGTAAAGCTCCGCCTCATCTCAGCTCACTGGTCACGATAACAACACCCACCCGTAGCACGCGCTCCAGCAGGTATATCTCACTGGTCATCCCCAAAGCCAACACCTCCTTTGGCCGCCTTTCCTTCCAGTTCTCTGCTGACAATGACTGGAACGAATTGCAAAAATCGCAGAAGCTGGAGACATATTTCCCTCACTAACTTTCAGTGTTGCCAACTTAGCGACTTAGTCGCTATATTTAGCAAGTATTCAGACCCCTCTGAATACTTGCAGACATTTTCATTTTACTCACCTTTTGTCTCTTCCACAATGTTATTCCTCACTCCTACAGTGACCATCACAATTGCATGCACATGGACAATTATGCAATTTAGGTGATGACATCATTTAGCAACTTCTAGCGACTTTTAGGACAGCCAATAGCTACTTTCCTTACTGAGGTGTTGGCAACACTGCTAACTTTAAACATCGGCTATTTGAGCAGCTAACTGATCGCTGCAGCTGTACAAAGCCCATCTGTAAATAGCCCACCCAATCTACCTACCTCATCCCCATATTGTTTTAATATACTTTCTGCTCTTTGCACACCAGTATTTCTACTTGCACATCATCATCTGCTCATCTATCACTGCAGTGTTAATTTGCTAAATTGTAAATACTTCGATACTATGGCCTATTTATTGCCTTACCACCATTTGCACGCACTGTATATAGACTTTCTTTTTTTTCTTCTATTGTGTTATTGACTGTACGCTTGTTTATTCCATGTGTAACTCTGTGTTGTTGTTTGTGTTGCGCTGCTTTGCTTTATCTTGGCCAGGTCGCAGTTGAATATGAAAACTTGTTCTCAACTAGCTTACCTGGTTAATAATAGGTGAAATTAAAAAAAATAAGAAACATTTTTTTCTTTCCCAGAAAGGGGATGTAGCTCAGTGGTAGAGCGCATGCTTCGCATGTATGAGGTCCTGGGTTCAATCCCCAGCTTCTCCATTAAAATTTTTGCAATGGCCCATCTCCTACTTTCCAGAATGTTGAAATTCTCAGCAGGAAACAGAGATGTGCTAAATCATTTGCTCTTGTAATCTGAAGAACATGTGTTCAATCCCTGTTCGTACATTTATGGAACAGAAGTGGCATGGTTGCCAACTTCAATTGCATCATTTTCAAAAACTGAAGTTCATGGGTTAGATGACTGTCCATACTTGCTTGTATTTAGAATTGCTGCTATCATTTCATTGCAGTTTCAATGGAGTGGTGTATATAAAAAGTACATTGTATTAATTGCATTTTATCTGCAAATAAAATGGGATCCAAGCTCAGAGGGGGAGTGCATGCTATTTTAGTATGAGGTCCTTGGTTCAATCCCAAGGTTCTCCACTGAGTATTTGTGTGCCAAATTCACATTACACAACTCCTACTTTTCAGAATGTTAAAATTCTCACAGGAAACAGAGATGTTATTTGTGTGCCATATTCACATTACACAACTACTACTTTCCAGAATGTTGATAAATATCTTACAGCATAGAGTGGCATGGTGGCCAAGCGGTAAGGCGTCGGTCTTGTAAACCAAAGATCATGGGTTCAAATCCCATCCGTACCTTACTGAAAGATAGCTGGTACCATGGGAAGGTTCTTTCACTGGAGGACTTTGAAGAAAAAAAAGTTTTCTCAAAATGGCAACCCTGCTATTATATAGTAAGGGCCTCTACGGTAGAGCTAATACTTGAAATGCATGCGCTCTGAAGTTAATCCCCAAATTCTCTAATGAGTATATTTAGTTGTGAAATTAGCTTTTGCACAACTCTACTTTCCAGAATGTTGACATTTTAAGAAGGAAATAGATGTGCTAAGTCATCTGTTTTTGTAAACTGAAGCACATGGGTTAAATCCTAGGTTCAAGCCTTGTTCGACATTTATGGAAGCTAGATGATATTATGGAAATGTACTTTCATTAGAACAGTGTAAAGAATTGTATTGATATGGCCACTACGACCTGTATGCTCTAGTCGGCTGGCCCGCGCTACATATTCGTCGCCAGACCCACTGGTTCCAGGTCATCTTTTTAGTCTATGCTAGGTAAAGCTCCGCCTCATCTCAGCTCACTGGTCACGATAACAACACCCACCCGTAGCACGCGCTCCAGCAGGTATATCTCACTGGTCATCCCCAAAGCCAACACCTCCTTTGGCCGCCTTTCCTTCCAGTTCTCTGCTGACAATGACTGGAACGAATTGCAAAAATCGCAGAAGCTGGAGACATATTTCCCTCACTAACTTTCAGTGTTGCCAACTTAGCGACTTAGTCGCTATATTTAGCAAGTATTCAGACCCCTCTGAATACTTGCAGACATTTTCATTTTACTCACCTTTTGTCTCTTCCACAATGTTATTCCTCACTCCTACAGTGACCATCACAATTGCATGCACATGGACAATTATGCAATTTAGGTGATGACATCATTTAGCAACTTCTAGCGACTTTTAGGACAGCCAATAGCTACTTTCCTTACTGAGGTGTTGGCAACACTGCTAACTTTAAACATCGGCTATTTGAGCAGCTAACTGATCGCTGCAGCTGTACAAAGCCCATCTGTAAATAGCCCACCCAATCTACCTACCTCATCCCCATATTGTTTTAATATACTTTCTGCTCTTTGCACACCAGTATTTCTACTTGCACATCATCATCTGCTCATCTATCACTGCAGTGTTAATTTGCTAAATTGTAAATACTTCGATACTATGGCCTATTTATTGCCTTACCACCATTTGCACGCACTGTATATAGACTTTCTTTTTTTTCTTCTATTGTGTTATTGACTGTACGCTTGTTTATTCCATGTGTAACTCTGTGTTGTTGTTTGTGTTGCGCTGCTTTGCTTTATCTTGGCAAGGTCGCAGTTGAATATGAAAACTTGTTCTCAACTAGCTTACCTGGTTAATAATAGGTGAAATTAAAAAAAATAAGAAACATTTTTTTCTTTCCCAGAAAGGGGATGTAGCTCAGTGGTAGAGCGCATGCTTCGCATGTATGAGGTCCTGGGTTCAATCCCCAGCTTCTCCATTAAAATTTTTGCAATGGCCCATCTCCTACTTTCCAGAATGTTGAAATTCTCAGCAGGAAACAGAGATGTGCTAAATCATTTGCTCTTGTAATCTGAAGAACATGTGTTCAATCCCTGTTCGTACATTTATGGAACAGAAGTGGCATGGTTGCCAACTTCAATTGCATCATTTTCAAAAACTGAAGTTCATGGGTTAGATGACTGTCCATACTTGCTTGTATTTAGAATTGCTGCTATCATTTCATTGCAGTTTCAATGGAGTGGTGTATATAAAAAGTACATTGTATTAATTGCATTTTATCTGCAAATAAAATGGGATCCAAGCTCAGAGGGGGAGTGCATGCTATTTTAGTATGAGGTCCTTGGTTCAATCCCAAGGTTCTCCACTGAGTATTTGTGTGCCAAATTCACATTACACAACTCCTACTTTTCAGAATGTTAAAATTCTCACAGGAAACAGAGATGTTATTTGTGTGCCATATTCACATTACACAACTACTACTTTCCAGAATGTTGATAAATATCTTGCAGCATAGAGTGGCATGGTGGCCAAGCGGTAAGGCGTCGGTCTTGTAAACCATATTCCATATAGATCATGGGTTCAAATCCCATCCGTACCTTACTGAAAGATTGCTGGTACCATGGGAAGGTTCTTTCACTGGAGGACTTTAAAGAAAAAAAAGTTTTCTCAAAATGGCAACCCTGCTATTATATAGTAAGGGCCTCTACGGTAGAGCTAATACTTGAAATGCATGCGCTCTGAAGTTAATCCCCAAATTCTCTAATGAGTATATTTAGTTGTGAAATTAGCTTTTGCACAACTCTACTTTCCAGAATGTTGACATTTTAAGAAGGAAATAGATGTGCTAAGTCATCTGTTTTTGTAAACTGAAGCACATGGGTTCAATCCTAGGTTCAAGCCTTGTTCGACATTTATGGAAGCTAGATGATATTATGGAAATGTACTTTCATTAGAACAGTGTAAAGAATTGTATTGATATGGCCACTACGACCTGTATGCTCTAGTCGGCTGGCCCGCGCTACATATTCGTCGCCAGACCCACTGGTTCCAGGTCATCTTTTTAGTCTATGCTAGGTAAAGCTCCGCCTCATCTCAGCTCACTGGTCACGATAACAACACCCACCCGTAGCACGCGCTCCAGCAGGTATATCTCACTGGTCATCCCCAAAGCCAACACCTCCTTTGGCCGCCTTTCCTTCCAGTTCTCTGCTGACAATGACTGGAACGAATTGCAAAAATCGCAGAAGCTGGAGACATATTTCCCTCACTAACTTTCAGTGTTGCCAACTTAGCGACTTAGTCGCTATATTTAGCAAGTATTCAGACCCCTCTGAATACTTGCAGACATTTTCATTTTACTCACCTTTTGTCTCTTCCACAATGTTATTCCTCACTCCTACAGTGACCATCACAATTGCATGCACATGGACAATTATGCAATTTAGGTGATGACATCATTTAGCAACTTCTAGCGACTTTTAGGACAGCCAATAGCTACTTTCCTTACTGAGGTGTTGGCAACACTGCTAACTTTAAACATCGGCTATTTGAGCAGCTAACTGATCGCTGCAGCTGTACAAAGCCCATCTGTAAATAGCCCACCCAATCTACCTACCTCATCCCCATATTGTTTTAATATACTTTCTGCTCTTTGCACACCAGTATTTCTACTTGCACATCATCATCTGCTCATCTATCACTGCAGTGTTAATTTGCTAAATTGTAAATACTTCGATACTATGGCCTATTTATTGCCTTACCACCATTTGCACGCACTGTATATAGACTTTCTTTTTTTTCTTCTATTGTGTTATTGACTGTACGCTTGTTTATTCCATGTGTAACTCTGTGTTGTTGTTTGTGTTGCGCTGCTTTGCTTTATCTTGGCCAGGTCGCAGTTGAATATGAAAACTTGTTCTCAACTAGCTTACCTGGTTAATAATAGGTGAAATTAAAAAAAATAAGAAACATTTTTTTCTTTCCCAGAAAGGGGATGTAGCTCAGTGGTAGAGCGCATGCTTCGCATGTATGAGGTCCTGGGTTCAATCCCCAGCTTCTCCATTAAAATTTTTGCAATGGCCCATCTCCTACTTTCCAGAATGTTGAAATTCTCAGCAGGAAACAGAGATGTGCTAAATCATTTGCTCTTGTAATCTGAAGAACATGTGTTCAATCCCTGTTCGTACATTTATGGAACAGAAGTGGCATGGTTGCCAACTTCAATTGCATAATTTTCAAAAACTGAAGTTCATGGGTTAGATGACTGTCCATACTTGCTTGTATTTAGAATTGCTGCTATCATTTCATTGCAGTTTCAATGGAGTGGTGTATATAAAAAGTACATTGTATTAATTGCATTTTATCTGCAAATAAAATGGGATCCAAGCTCAGAGGGGGAGTGCATGCTATTTTAGTATGAGGTCCTTGGTTCAATCCCAAGGTTCTCCACTGAGTATTTGTGTGCCAAATTCACATTACACAACTCCTACTTTTCAGAATGTTAAAATTCTCACAGGAAACAGAGATGTTATTTGTGTGCCATATTCACATTACACAACTACTACTTTCCAGAATGTTGATAAATATCTTACAGCATAGAGTGGCATGGTGGCCAAGCGGTAAGGCGTCGGTCTTGTAAACCAAAGATCATGGGTTCAAATCCCATCCGTACCTTACTGAAAGATAGCTGGTACCATGGGAAGGTTCTTTCACTGGAGGACTTTGAAGAAAAAAAAGTTTTCTCAAAATGGCAACCCTGCTATTATATAGTAAGGGCCTCTACGGTAGAGCTAATACTTGAAATGCATGCGCTCTGAAGTTAATCCCCAAATTCTCTAATGAGGATATTTAGTTGTGAAATTAGCTTTTGCACAACTCTACTTTCCAGAATGTTGACATTTTAAGAAGGAAATAGATGTGCTAAGTCATCTGTTTTTGTAAACTGAAGCACATGGGTTCAATCCTAGGTTCAAGCCTTGTTCGACATTTATGGAAGCTAGATGATATTATGGAAATGTACTTTCATTAGAACAGTGTAAAGAATTGTATTGATATGGCCACTACGACCTGTATGCTCTAGTCGGCTGGCCCGCGCTACATATTCGTCGCCAGACCCACTGGTTCCAGGTCATCTTTTTAGTCTATGCTAGGTAAAGCTCCGCCTCATCTCAGCTCACTGGTCACGATAACAACACCCACCCGTAGCACGCGCTCCAGCAGGTATATCTCACTGGTCATCCCCAAAGCCAACACCTCCTTTGGCCGCCTTTCCTTCCAGTTCTCTGCTGACAATGACTGGAACGAATTGCAAAAATCGCAGAAGCTGGAGACATATTTCCCTCACTAACTTTCAGTGTTGCCAACTTAGCGACTTAGTCGCTATATTTAGCAAGTATTCAGACCCCTCTGAATACTTGCAGACATTTTCATTTTACTCACCTTTTGTCTCTTCCACAATGTTATTCCTCACTCCTACAGTGACCATCACAATTGCATGCACATGGACAATTATGCAATTTAGGTGATGACATCATTTAGCAACTTCTAGCGACTTTTAGGACAGCCAATAGCTACTTTCCTTACTGAGGTGTTGGCAACACTGCTAACTTTAAACATCGGCTATTTGAGCAGCTAACTGATCGCTGCAGCTGTACAAAGCCCATCTGTAAATAGCCCACCCAATCTACCTACCTCATCCCCATATTGTTTTAATATACTTTCTGCTCTTTGCACACCAGTATTTCTACTTGCACATCATCATCTGCTCATCTATCACTGCAGTGTTAATTTGCTAAATTGTAAATACTTCGATACTATGGCCTATTTATTGCCTTACCACCATTTGCACGCACTGTATATAGACTTTATTTTTTTTCTTCTATTGTGTTATTGACTGTACGCTTGTTTATTCCATGTGTAACTCTGTGTTGTTGTTTGTGTTGCGCTGCTTTGCTTTATCTTGGCCAGGTCGCAGTTGAATATGAAAACTTGTTCTCAACTAGCTTACCTGGTTAATAATAGGTGAAATTAAAAAAAATAAGAAACATTTTTTTCTTTCCCAGAAAGGGGATGTAGCTCAGTGGTAGAGCGCATGCTTCGCATGTATGAGGTCCTGGGTTCAATCCCCAGCTTCTCCATTAAAATTTTTGCAATGGCCCATCTCCTACTTTCCAGAATGTTGAAATTCTCAGCAGGAAACAGAGATGTGCTAAATCATTTGCTCTTGTAATCTGAAGAACATGTGTTCAATCCCTGTTCGTACATTTATGGAACAGAAGTGGCATGGTTGCCAACTTCAATTGCATCATTTTCAAAAACTGAAGTTCATGGGTTAGATGACTGTCCATACTTGCTTGTATTTAGAATTGCTGCTATCATTTCATTGCAGTTTCAATGGAGTGGTGTATATAAAAAGTACATTGTATTAATTGCATTTTATCTGCAAATAAAATGGGATCCAAGCTCAGAGGGGGAGTGCATGCTATTTTAGTATGAGGTCCTTGGTTCAATCCCAAGGTTCTCCACTGAGTATTTGTGTGCCAAATTCACATTACACAACTCCTACTTTTCAGAATGTTAAAATTCTCACAGGAAACAGAGATGTTATTTGTGTGCCATATTCACATTACACAACTACTACTTTCCAGAATGTTGATAAATATCTTACAGCATAGAGTGGCATGGTGGCCAAGCGGTAAGGCGTCGGTCTTGTAAACCAAAGATCATGGGTTCAAATCCCATCCGTACCTTACTGAAAGATAGCTGGTACCATGGGAAGGTTCTTTCACTGGAGGACTTTGAAGAAAAAAAAGTTTTCTCAAAATGGCAACCCTGCTATTATATAGTAAGGGCCTCTACGGTAGAGCTAATACTTGAAATGCATGCGCTCTGAAGTTAATCCCCAAATTCTCTAATGAGTATATTTAGTTGTGAAATTAGCTTTTGCACAACTCTACTTTCCAGAATGTTGACATTTTAAGAAGGAAATAGATGTGCTAAGTCATCTGTTTTTGTAAACTGAAGCACATGGGTTCAATCCTAGGTTCAAGCCTTGTTCGACATTTATGGAAGCTAGATGATATTATGGAAATGTACTTTCATTAGAACAGTGTAAAGAATTGTATTGATATGGCCACTACGACCTGTATGCTCTAGTCGGCTGGCCCGCGCTACATATTCGTCGCCAGACCCACTGGTTCCAGGTCATCTTTTTAGTCTATGCTAGGTAAAGCTCCGCCTCATCTCAGCTCACTGGTCACGATAACAACACCCACCCGTAGCACGCGCTCCAGCAGGTATATCTCACTGGTCATCCCCAAAGCCAACACCTCCTTTGGCCGCCTTTCCTTCCAGTTCTCTGCTGACAATGACTGGAACGAATTGCAAAAATCGCAGAAGCTGGAGACATATTTCCCTCACTAACTTTCAGTGTTGCCAACTTAGCGACTTAGTCGCTATATTTAGCAAGTATTCAGACCCCTCTGAATACTTGCAGACATTTTCATTTTACTCACCTTTTGTCTCTTCCACAATGTTATTCCTCACTCCTACAGTGACCATCACAATTGCATGCACATGGACAATTATGCAATTTAGGTGATGACATCATTTAGCAACTTCTAGCGACTTTTAGGACAGCCAATAGCTACTTTCCTTACTGAGGTGTTGGCAACACTGCTAACTTTAAACATCGGCTATTTGAGCAGCTAACTGATCGCTGCAGCTGTACAAAGCCCATCTGTAAATAGCCCACCCAATCTACCTACCTCATCCCCATATTGTTTTAATATACTTTCTGCTCTTTGCACACCAGTATTTCTACTTGCACATCATCATCTGCTCATCTATCACTGCAGTGTTAATTTGCTAAATTGTAAATACTTCGATACTATGGCCTATTTATTGCCTTACCACCATTTGCACGCACTGTATATAGACTTTCTTTTTTTTCTTCTATTGTGTTATTGACTGTACGCTTGTTTATTCCATGTGTAACTCTGTGTTGTTGTTTGTGTTGCGCTGCTTTGCTTTATCTTGGCCAGGTCGCAGTTGAATATGAAAACTTGTTCTCAACTAGCTTACCTGGTTAATAATAGGTGAAATTAAAAAAAATAAGAAACATTTTTTTCTTTCCCAGAAAGGGGATGTAGCTCAGTGGTAGAGCGCATGCTTCGCATGTATGAGGTCCTGGGTTCAATCCCCAGCTTCTCCATTAAAATTTTTGCAATGGCCCATCTCCTACTTTCCAGAATGTTGAAATTCTCAGCAGGAAACAGAGATGTGCTAAATCATTTGCTCTTGTAATCTGAAGAACATGTGTTCAATCCCTGTTCGTACATTTATGGAACAGAAGTGGCATGGTTGCCAACTTCAATTGCATCATTTTCAAAAACTGAAGTTCATGGGTTAGATGACTGTCCATACTTGCTTGTATTTAGAATTGCTGCTATCATTTCATTGCAGTTTCAATGGAGTGGTGTATATAAAAAGTACATTGTATTAATTGCATTTTATCTGCAAATAAAATGGGATCCAAGCTCAGAGGGGGAGTGCATGCTATTTTAGTATGAGGTCCTTGGTTCAATCCCAAGGTTCTCCACTGAGTATTTGTGTGCCAAATTCACATTACACAACTCCTACTTTTCAGAATGTTAAAATTCTCACAGGAAACAGAGATGTTATTTGTGTGCCATATTCACATTACACAACTACTACTTTCCAGAATGTTGATAAATATCTTACAGCATAGAGTGGCATGGTGGCCAAGCGGTAAGGCGTCGGTCTTGTAAACCAAAGATCATGGGTTCAAATCCCATCCGTACCTTACTGAAAGATAGCTGGTACCATGGGAAGGTTCTTTCACTGGAGGACTTTGAAGAAAAAAAAGTTTTCTCAAAATGGCAACCCTGCTATTATATAGTAAGGGCCTCTACGGTAGAGCTAATACTTGAAATGCATGCGCTCTGAAGTTAATCCCCAAATTCTCTAATGAGTATATTTAGTTGTGAAATTAGCTTTTGCACAACTCTACTTTCCAGAATGTTGACATTTTAAGAAGGAAATAGATGTGCTAAGTCATCTGTTTTTGTAAACTGAAGCACATGGGTTCAATCCTAGGTTCAAGCCTTGTTCGACATTTATGGAAGCTAGATGATATTATGGAAATGTACTTTCATTAGAACAGTGTAAAGAATTGTATTGATATGGCCACTACGACCTGTATGCTCTAGTCGGCTGGCCCGCGCTACATATTCGTCGCCAGACCCACTGGTTCCAGGTCATCTTTTTAGTCTATGCTAGGTAAAGCTCCGCCTCATCTCAGCTCACTGGTCACGATAACAACACCCACCCGTAGCACGCGCTCCAGCAGGTATATCTCACTGGTCATCCCCAAAGCCAACACCTCCTTTGGCCGCCTTTCCTTCCAGTTCTCTGCTGACAATGACTGGAACGAATTGCAAAAATCGCAGAAGCTGGAGACATATTTCCCTCACTAACTTTCAGTGTTGCCAACTTAGCGACTTAGTCGCTATATTTAGCAAGTATTCAGACCCCTCTGAATACTTGCAGACATTTTCATTTTACTCACCTTTTGTCTCTTCCACAATGTTATTCCTCACTCCTACAGTGACCATCACAATTGCATGCACATGGACAATTATGCAATTTAGGTGATGACATCATTTAGCAACTTCTAGCGACTTTTAGGACAGCCAATAGCTACTTTCCTTACTGAGGTGTTGGCAACACTGCTAACTTTAAACATCGGCTATTTGAGCAGCTAACTGATCGCTGCAGCTGTACAAAGCCCATCTGTAAATAGCCCACCCAATCTACCTACCTCATCCCCATATTGTTTTAATATACTTTCTGCTCTTTGCACACCAGTATTTCTACTTGCACATCATCATCTGCTCATCTATCACTGCAGTGTTAATTTGCTAAATTGTAAATACTTCGATACTATGGCCTATTTATTGCCTTACCACCATTTGCACGCACTGTATATAGACTTTCTTTTTTTTCTTCTATTGTGTTATTGACTGTACGCTTGTTTATTCCATGTGTAACTCTGTGTTGTTGTTTGTGTTGCGCTGCTTTGCTTTATCTTGGCCAGGTCGCAGTTGAATATGAAAACTTGTTCTCAACTAGCTTACCTGGTTAATAATAGGTGAAATTAAAAAAAATAAGAAACATTTTTTTCTTTCCCAGAAAGGGGATGTAGCTCAGTGGTAGAGCGCATGCTTCGCATGTATGAGGTCCTGGGTTCAATCCCCAGCTTCTCCATTAAAATTTTTGCAATGGCCCATCTCCTACTTTCCAGAATGTTGAAATTCTCAGCAGGAAACAGAGATGTGCTAAATCATTTGCTCTTGTAATCTGAAGAACATGTGTTCAATCCCTGTTCGTACATTTATGGAACAGAAGTGGCATGGTTGCCAACTTCAATTGCATCATTTTCAAAAACTGAAGTTCATGGGTTAGATGACTGTCCATACTTGCTTGTATTTAGAATTGCTGCTATCATTTCATTGCAGTTTCAATGGAGTGGTGTATATAAAAAGTACATTGTATTAATTGCATTTTATCTGCAAATAAAATGGGATCCAAGCTCAGAGGGGGAGTGCATGCTATTTTAGTATGAGGTCCTTGGTTCAATCCCAAGGTTCTCCACTGAGTATTTGTGTGCCAAATTCACATTACACAACTCCTACTTTTCAGAATGTTAAAATTCTCACAGGAAACAGAGATGTTATTTGTGTGCCATATTCACATTACACAACTACTACTTTCCAGAATGTTGATAAATATCTTGCAGCATAGAGTGGCATGGTGGCCAAGCGGTAAGGCGTCGGTCTTGTAAACCAAAGATCATGGGTTCAAATCCCATCCGTACCTTACTGAAAGATAGCTGGTACCATGGGAAGGTTCTTTCACTGGAGGACTTTGAAGAAAAAAAAGTTTTCTCAAAATGGCAACCCTGCTATTATATAGTAAGGGCCTCTACGGTAGAGCTAATACTTGAAATGCATGCGCTCTGAAGTTAATCCCCAAATTCTCTAATGAGTATATTTAGTTGTGAAATTAGCTTTTGCACAACTCTACTTTCCAGAATGTTGACATTTTAAGAAGGAAATAGATGTGCTAAGTCATCTGTTTTTGTAAACTGAAGCACATGGGTTAAATCCTAGGTTCAAGCCTTGTTCGACATTTATGGAAGCTAGATGATATTATGGAAATGTACTTTCATTAGAACAGTGTAAAGAATTGTATTGATATGGCCACTACGACCTGTATGCTCTAGTCGGCTGGCCCGCGCTACATATTCGTCGCCAGACCCACTGGTTCCAGGTCATCTTTTTAGTCTATGCTAGGTAAAGCTCCGCCTCATCTCAGCTCACTGGTCACGATAACAACACCCACCCGTAGCACGCGCTCCAGCAGGTATATCTCACTGGTCATCCCCAAAGCCAACACCTCCTTTGGCCGCCTTTCCTTCCAGTTCTCTGCTGACAATGACTGGAACGAATTGCAAAAATCGCAGAAGCTGGAGACATATTTCCCTCACTAACTTTCAGTGTTGCCAACTTAGCGACTTAGTCGCTATATTTAGCAAGTATTCAGACCCCTCTGAATACTTGCAGACATTTTCATTTTACTCACCTTTTGTCTCTTCCACAATGTTATTCCTCACTCCTACAGTGACCATCACAATTGCATGCACATGGACAATTATGCAATTTAGGTGATGACATCATTTAGCAACTTCTAGCGACTTTTAGGACAGCCAATAGCTACTTTCCTTACTGAGGTGTTGGCAACACTGCTAACTTTAAACATCGGCTATTTGAGCAGCTAACTGATCGCTGCAGCTGTACAAAGCCCATCTGTAAATAGCCCACCCAATCTACCTACCTCATCCCCATATTGTTTTAATATACTTTCTGCTCTTTGCACACCAGTATTTCTACTTGCACATCATCATCTGCTCATCTATCACTGCAGTGTTAATTTGCTAAATTGTAAATACTTCGATACTATGGCCTATTTATTGCCTTACCACCATTTGCACGCACTGTATATAGACTTTCTTTTTTTTCTTCTATTGTGTTATTGACTGTACGCTTGTTTATTCCATGTGTAACTCTGTGTTGTTGTTTGTGTTGCGCTGCTTTGCTTTATCTTGGCCAGGTCGCAGTTGAATATGAAAACTTGTTCTCAACTAGCTTACCTGGTTAATAATAGGTGAAATTAAAAAAAATAAGAAACATTTTTTTCTTTCCCAGAAAGGGGATGTAGCTCAGTGGTAGAGCGCATGCTTCGCATGTATGAGGTCCTGGGTTCAATCCCCAGCTTCTCCATTAAAATTTTTGCAATGGCCCATCTCCTACTTTCCAGAATGTTGAAATTCTCAGCAGGAAACAGAGATGTGCTAAATCATTTGCTCTTGTAATCTGAAGAACATGTGTTCAATCCCTGTTCGTACATTTATGGAACAGAAGTGGCATGGTTGCCAACTTCAATTGCATCATTTTCAAAAACTGAAGTTCATGGGTTAGATGACTGTCCATACTTGCTTGTATTTAGAATTGCTGCTATCATTTCATTGCAGTTTCAATGGAGTGGTGTATATAAAAAGTACATTGTATTAATTGCATTTTATCTGCAAATAAAATGGGATCCAAGCTCAGAGGGGGAGTGCATGCTATTTTAGTATGAGGTCCTTGGTTCAATCCCAAGGTTCTCCACTGAGTATTTGTGTGCCAAATTCACATTACACAACTCCTACTTTTCAGAATGTTAAAATTCTCACAGGAAACAGAGATGTTATTTGTGTGCCATATTCACATTACACAACTACTACTTTCCAGAATGTTGATAAATATCTTACAGCATAGAGTGGCATGGTGGCCAAGCGGTAAGGCGTCGGTCTTGTAAACCAAAGATCATGGGTTCAAATCCCATCCGTACCTTACTGAAAGATAGCTGGTACCATGGGAAGGTTCTTTCACTGGAGGAC
This sequence comes from Oncorhynchus mykiss, assembly GCF_013265735.2. Classification (NCBI taxonomy): domain Eukaryota; kingdom Metazoa; phylum Chordata; class Actinopteri; order Salmoniformes; family Salmonidae; genus Oncorhynchus; species Oncorhynchus mykiss. The sequence continues at coordinate 417,527 of NW_023493666.1, read as the reverse complement.
TTTGAAGAAAAAAAAGTTTTCTCAAAATGGCAACCCTGCTATTATATAGTAAGGGCCTCTACGGTAGAGCTAATACTTGAAATGCATGCGCTCTGAAGTTAATCCCCAAATTCTCTAATGAGTATATTTAGTTGTGAAATTAGCTTTTGCACAACTCTACTTTCCAGAATGTTGACATTTTAAGAAGGAAATAGATGTGCTAAGTCATCTGTTTTTGTAAACTGAAGCACATGGGTTCAATCCTAGGTTCAAGCCTTGTTCGACATTTATGGAAGCTAGATGATATTATGGAAATGTACTTTCATTAGAACAGTGTAAAGAATTGTATTGATATGGCCACTACGACCTGTATGCTCTAGTCGGCTGGCCCTCGCTACATATTCGTCGCCAGACCCACTGGTTCCAGGTCATCTTTTTAGTCTATGCTAGGTAAAGCTCCGCCTCATCTCAGCTCACTGGTCACGATAACAACACCCACCCGTAGCACGCGCTCCAGCAGGTATATCTCACTGGTCATCCCCAAAGCCAACACCTCCTTTGGCCGCCTTTCCTTCCAGTTCTCTGCTGACAATGACTGGAACGAATTGCAAAAATCGCAGAAGCTGGAGACATATTTCCCTCACTAACTTTCAGTGTTGCCAACTTAGCGACTTAGTCGCTATATTTAGCAAGTATTCAGACCCCTCTGAATACTTGCAGACATTTTCATTTTACTCACCTTTTGTCTCTTCCACAATGTTATTCCTCACTCCTACAGTGACCATCACAATTGCATGCACATGGACAATTATGCAATTTAGGTGATGACATCATTTAGCAACTTCTAGCGACTTTTAGGACAGCCAATAGCTACTTTCCTTACTGAGGTGTTGGCAACACTGCTAACTTTAAACATCGGCTATTTGAGCAGCTAACTGATCGCTGCAGCTGTACAAAGCCCATCTGTAAATAGCCCACCCAATCTACCTACCTCATCCCCATATTGTTTTAATATACTTTCTGCTCTTTGCACACCAGTATTTCTACTTGCACATCATCATCTGCTCATCTATCACTGCAGTGTTAATTTGCTAAATTGTAAATACTTCGATACTATGGCCTATTTATTGCCTTACCACCATTTGCACGCACTGTATATAGACTTTCTTTTTTTTCTTCTATTGTGTTATTGACTGTACGCTTGTTTATTCCATGTGTAACTCTGTGTTGTTGTTTGTGTTGCGCTGCTTTGCTTTATCTTGGCCAGGTCGCAGTTGAATATGAAAACTTGTTCTCAACTAGCTTACCTGGTTAATAATAGGTGAAATTAAAAAAAATAAGAAACATTTTTTTCTTTCCCAGAAAGGGGATGTAGCTCAGTGGTAGAGCGCATGCTTCGCATGTATGAGGTCCTGGGTTCAATCCCCAGCTTCTCCATTAAAATTTTTGCAATGGCCCATCTCCTACTTTCCAGAATGTTGAAATTCTCAGCAGGAAACAGAGATGTGCTAAATCATTTGCTCTTGTAATCTGAAGAACATGTGTTCAATCCCTGTTCGTACATTTATGGAACAGAAGTGGCATGGTTGCCAACTTCAATTGCATCATTTTCAAAAACTGAAGTTCATGGGTTAGATGACTGTCCATACTTGCTTGTATTTAGAATTGCTGCTATCATTTCATTGCAGTTTCAATGGAGTGGTGTATATAAAAAGTACATTGTATTAATTGCATTTTATCTGCAAATAAAATGGGATCCAAGCTCAGAGGGGGAGTGCATGCTATTTTAGTATGAGGTCCTTGGTTCAATCCCAAGGTTCTCCACTGAGTATTTGTGTGCCAAATTCACATTACACAACTCCTACTTTTCAGAATGTTAAAATTCTCACAGGAAACAGAGATGTTATTTGTGTGCCATATTCACATTACACAACTACTACTTTCCAGAATGTTGATAAATATCTTACAGCATAGAGTGGCATGGTGGCCAAGCGGTAAGGCGTCGGTCTTGTAAACCAAAGATCATGGGTTCAAATCCCATCCGTACCTTACTGAAAGATAGCTGGTACCATGGGAAGGTTCTTTCACTGGAGGACTTTGAAGAAAAAAAAGTTTTCTCAAAATGGCAACCCTGCTATTATATAGTAAGGGCCTCTACGGTAGAGCTAATACTTGAAATGCATGCGCTCTGAAGTTAATCCCCAAATTCTCTAATGAGTATATTTAGTTGTGAAATTAGCTTTTGCACAACTCTACTTTCCAGAATGTTGACATTTTAAGAAGGAAATAGATGTGCTAAGTCATCTGTTTTTGTAAACTGAAGCACATGGGTTCAATCCTAGGTTCAAGCCTTGTTCGACATTTATGGAAGCTAGATGATATTATGGAAATGTACTTTCATTAGAACAGTGTAAAGAATTGTATTGATATGGCCACTACGACCTGTATGCTCTAGTCGGCTGGCCCGCGCTACATATTCGTCGCCAGACCCACTGGTTCCAGGTCATCTTTTTAGTCTATGCTAGGTAAAGCTCCGCCTCATCTCAGCTCACTGGTCACGATAACAACACCCACCCGTAGCACGCGCTCCAGCAGGTATATCTCACTGGTCATCCCCAAAGCCAACACCTCCTTTGGCCGCCTTTCCTTCCAGTTCTCTGCTGACAATGACTGGAACGAATTGCAAAAATCGCAGAAGCTGGAGACATATTTCCCTCACTAACTTTCAGTGTTGCCAACTTAGCGACTTAGTCGCTATATTTAGCAAGTATTCAGACCCCTCTGAATACTTGCAGACATTTTCATTTTACTCACCTTTTGTCTCTTCCACAATGTTATTCCTCACTCCTACAGTGACCATCACAATTGCATGCACATGGACAATTATGCAATTTAGGTGATGACATCATTTAGCAACTTCTAGCGACTTTTAGGACAGCCAATAGCTACTTTCCTTACTGAGGTGTTGGCAACACTGCTAACTTTAAACATCGGCTATTTGAGCAGCTAACTGATCGCTGCAGCTGTACAAAGCCCATCTGTAAATAGCCCACCCAATCTACCTACCTCATCCCCATATTGTTTTAATATACTTTCTGCTCTTTGCACACCAGTATTTCTACTTGCACATCATCATCTGCTCATCTATCACTGCAGTGTTAATTTGCTAAATTGTAAATACTTCGATACTATGGCCTATTTATTGCCTTACCACCATTTGCACGCACTGTATATAGACTTTCTTTTTTTTCTTCTATTGTGTTATTGACTGTACGCTTGTTTATTCCATGTGTAACTCTGTGTTGTTGTTTGTGTTGCGCTGCTTTGCTTTATCTTGGCCAGGTCGCAGTTGAATATGAAAACTTGTTCTCAACTAGCTTACCTGGTTAATAATAGGTGAAATTAAAAAAAATAAGAAACATTTTTTTCTTTCCCAGAAAGGGGATGTAGCTCAGTGGTAGAGCGCATGCTTCGCATGTATGAGGTCCTGGGTTCAATCCCCAGCTTCTCCATTAAAATTTTTGCAATGGCCCATCTCCTACTTTCCAGAATGTTGAAATTCTCAGCAGGAAACAGAGATGTGCTAAATCATTTGCTCTTGTAATCTGAAGAACATGTGTTCAATCCCTGTTCGTACATTTATGGAACAGAAGTGGCATGGTTGCCAACTTCAATTGCATCATTTTCAAAAACTGAAGTTCATGGGTTAGATGACTGTCCATACTTGCTTGTATTTAGAATTGCTGCTATCATTTCATTGCAGTTTCAATGGAGTGGTGTATATAAAAAGTACATTGTATTAATTGCATTTTATCTGCAAATAAAATGGGATCCAAGCTCAGAGGGGGAGTGCATGCTATTTTAGTATGAGGTCCTTGGTTCAATCCCAAGGTTCTCCACTGAGTATTTGTGTGCCAAATTCACATTACACAACTCCTACTTTTCAGAATGTTAAAATTCTCACAGGAAACAGAGATGTTATTTGTGTGCCATATTCACATTACACAACTACTACTTTCCAGAATGTTGATAAATATCTTGCAGCATAGAGTGGCATGGTGGCCAAGCGGTAAGGCGTCGGTCTTGTAAACCAAAGATCATGGGTTCAAATCCCATCCGTACCTTACTGAAAGATAGCTGGTACCATGGGAAGGTTCTTTCACTGGAGGACTTTGAAGAAAAAAAAGTTTTCTCAAAATGGCAACCCTGCTATTATATAGTAAGGGCCTCTACGGTAGAGCTAATACTTGAAATGCATGCGCTCTGAAGTTAATCCCCAAATTCTCTAATGAGTATATTTAGTTGTGAAATTAGCTTTTGCACAACTCTACTTTCCAGAATGTTGACATTTTAAGAAGGAAATAGATGTGCTAAGTCATCTGTTTTTGTAAACTGAAGCACATGGGTTAAATCCTAGGTTCAAGCCTTGTTCGACATTTATGGAAGCTAGATGATATTATGGAAATGTACTTTCATTAGAACAGTGTAAAGAATTGTATTGATATGGCCACTACGACCTGTATGCTCTAGTCGGCTGGCCCGCGCTACATATTCGTCGCCAGACCCACTGGTTCCAGGTCATCTTTTTAGTCTATGCTAGGTAAAGCTCCGCCTCATCTCAGCTCACTGGTCACGATAACAACACCCACCCGTAGCACGCGCTCCAGCAGGTATATCTCACTGGTCATCCCCAAAGCCAACACCTCCTTTGGCCGCCTTTCCTTCCAGTTCTCTGCTGACAATGACTGGAACGAATTGCAAAAATCGCAGAAGCTGGAGACATATTTCCCTCACTAACTTTCAGTGTTGCCAACTTAGCGACTTAGTCGCTATATTTAGCAAGTATTCAGACCCCTCTGAATACTTGCAGACATTTTCATTTTACTCACCTTTTGTCTCTTCCACAATGTTATTCCTCACTCCTACAGTGACCATCACAATTGCATGCACATGGACAATTATGCAATTTAGGTGATGACATCATTTAGCAACTTCTAGCGACTTTTAGGACAGCCAATAGCTACTTTCCTTACTGAGGTGTTGGCAACACTGCTAACTTTAAACATCGGCTATTTGAGCAGCTAACTGATCGCTGCAGCTGTACAAAGCCCATCTGTAAATAGCCCACCCAATCTACCTACCTCATCCCCATATTGTTTTAATATACTTTCTGCTCTTTGCACACCAGTATTTCTACTTGCACATCATCATCTGCTCATCTATCACTGCAGTGTTAATTTGCTAAATTGTAAATACTTCGATACTATGGCCTATTTATTGCCTTACCACCATTTGCACGCACTGTATATAGACTTTCTTTTTTTTCTTCTATTGTGTTATTGACTGTACGCTTGTTTATTCCATGTGTAACTCTGTGTTGTTGTTTGTGTTGCGCTGCTTTGCTTTATCTTGGCCAGGTCGCAGTTGAATATGAAAACTTGTTCTCAACTAGCTTACCTGGTTAATAATAGGTGAAATTAAAAAAAATAAGAAACATTTTTTTCTTTCCCAGAAAGGGGATGTAGCTCAGTGGTAGAGCGCATGCTTCGCATGTATGAGGTCCTGGGTTCAATCCCCAGCTTCTCCATTAAAATTTTTGCAATGGCCCATCTCCTACTTTCCAGAATGTTGAAATTCTCAGCAGGAAACAGAGATGTGCTAAATCATTTGCTCTTGTAATCTGAAGAACATGTGTTCAATCCCTGTTCGTACATTTATGGAACAGAAGTGGCATGGTTGCCAACTTCAATTGCATCATTTTCAAAAACTGAAGTTCATGGGTTAGATGACTGTCCATACTTGCTTGTATTTAGAATTGCTGCTATCATTTCATTGCAGTTTCAATGGAGTGGTGTATATAAAAAGTACATTGTATTAATTGCATTTTATCTGCAAATAAAATGGGATCCAAGCTCAGAGGGGGAGTGCATGCTATTTTAGTATGAGGTCCTTGGTTCAATCCCAAGGTTCTCCACTGAGTATTTGTGTGCCAAATTCACATTACACAACTCCTACTTTTCAGAATGTTAAAATTCTCACAGGAAACAGAGATGTTATTTGTGTGCCATATTCACATTACACAACTACTACTTTCCAGAATGTTGATAAATATCTTACAGCATAGAGTGGCATGGTGGCCAAGCGGTAAGGCGTCGGTCTTGTAAACCAAAGATCATGGGTTCAAATCCCATCCGTACCTTACTGAAAGATAGCTGGTACCATGGGAAGGTTCTTTCACTGGAGGACTTTGAAGAAAAAAAAGTTTTCTCAAAATGGCAACCCTGCTATTATATAGTAAGGGCCTCTACGGTAGAGCTAATACTTGAAATGCATGCGCTCTGAAGTTAATCCCCAAATTCTCTAATGAGTATATTTAGTTGTGAAATTAGCTTTTGCACAACTCTACTTTCCAGAATGTTGACATTTTAAGAAGGAAATAGATGTGCTAAGTCATCTGTTTTTGTAAACTGAAGCACATGGGTTAAATCCTAGGTTCAAGCCTTGTTCGACATTTATGGAAGCTAGATGATATTATGGAAATGTACTTTCATTAGAACAGTGTAAAGAATTGTATTGATATGGCCACTACGACCTGTATGCTCTAGTCGGCTGGCCCGCGCTACATATTCGTCGCCAGACCCACTGGTTCCAGGTCATCTTTTTAGTCTATGCTAGGTAAAGCTCCGCCTCATCTCAGCTCACTGGTCACGATAACAACACCCACCCGTAGCACGCGCTCCAGCAGGTATATCTCACTGGTCATCCCCAAAGCCAACACCTCCTTTGGCCGCCTTTCCTTCCAGTTCTCTGCTGACAATGACTGGAACGAATTGCAAAAATCGCAGAAGCTGGAGACATATTTCCCTCACTAACTTTCAGTGTTGCCAACTTAGCGACTTAGTCGCTATATTTAGCAAGTATTCAGACCCCTCTGAATACTTGCAGACATTTTCATTTTACTCACCTTTTGTCTCTTCCACAATGTTATTCCTCACTCCTACAGTGACCATCACAATTGCATGCACATGGACAATTATGCAATTTAGGTGATGACATCATTTAGCAACTTCTAGCGACTTTTAGGACAGCCAATAGCTACTTTCCTTACTGAGGTGTTGGCAACACTGCTAACTTTAAACATCGGCTATTTGAGCAGCTAACTGATCGCTGCAGCTGTACAAAGCCCATCTGTAAATAGCCCACCCAATCTACCTACCTCATCCCCATATTGTTTTAATATACTTTCTGCTCTTTGCACACCAGTATTTCTACTTGCACATCATCATCTGCTCATCTATCACTGCAGTGTTAATTTGCTAAATTGTAAATACTTCGATACTATGGCCTATTTATTGCCTTACCACCATTTGCACGCACTGTATATAGACTTTCTTTTTTTTCTTCTATTGTGTTATTGACTGTACGCTTGTTTATTCCATGTGTAACTCTGTGTTGTTGTTTGTGTTGCGCTGCTTTGCTTTATCTTGGCCAGGTCGCAGTTGAATATGAAAACTTGTTCTCAACTAGCTTACCTGGTTAATAATAGGTGAAATTAAAAAAAATAAGAAACATTTTTTTCTTTCCCAGAAAGGGGATGTAGCTCAGTGGTAGAGCGCATGCTTCGCATGTATGAGGTCCTGGGTTCAATCCCCAGCTTCTCCATTAAAATTTTTGCAATGGCCCATCTCCTACTTTCCAGAATGTTGAAATTCTCAGCAGGAAACAGAGATGTGCTAAATCATTTGCTCTTGTAATCTGAAGAACATGTGTTCAATCCCTGTTCGTACATTTATGGAACAGAAGTGGCATGGTTGCCAACTTCAATTGCATCATTTTCAAAAACTGAAGTTCATGGGTTAGATGACTGTCCATACTTGCTTGTATTTAGAATTGCTGCTATCATTTCATTGCAGTTTCAATGGAGTGGTGTATATAAAAAGTACATTGTATTAATTGCATTTTATCTGCAAATAAAATGGGATCCAAGCTCAGAGGGGGAGTGCATGCTATTTTAGTATGAGGTCCTTGGTTCAATCCCAAGGTTCTCCACTGAGTATTTGTGTGCCAAATTCACATTACACAACTCCTACTTTTCAGAATGTTAAAATTCTCACAGGAAACAGAGATGTTATTTGTGTGCCATATTCACATTACACAACTACTACTTTCCAGAATGTTGATAAATATCTTACAGCATAGAGTGGCATGGTGGCCAAGCGGTAAGGCGTCGGTCTTGTAAACCAAAGATCATGGGTTCAAATCCCATCCGTACCTTACTGAAAGATAGCTGGTACCATGGGAAGGTTCTTTCACTGGAGGACTTTGAAGAAAAAAAAGTTTTCTCAAAATGGCAACCCTGCTATTATATAGTAAGGGCCTCTACGGTAGAGCTAATACTTGAAATGCATGCGCTCTGAAGTTAATCCCCAAATTCTCTAATGAGTATATTTAGTTGTGAAATTAGCTTTTGCACAACTCTACTTTCCAGAATGTTGACATTTTAAGAAGGAAATAGATGTGCTAAGTCATCTGTTTTTGTAAACTGAAGCACATGGGTTAAATCCTAGGTTCAAGCCTTGTTCGACATTTATGGAAGCTAGATGATATTATGGAAATGTACTTTCATTAGAACAGTGTAAAGAATTGTATTGATATGGCCACTACGACCTGTATGCTCTAGTCGGCTGGCCCTCGCTACATATTCGTCGCCAGACCCACTGGTTCCAGGTCATCTTTTTAGTCTATGCTAGGTAAAGCTCCGCCTCATCTCAGCTCACTGGTCACGATAACAACACCCACCCGTAGCACGCGCTCCAGCAGGTATATCTCACTGGTCATCCCCAAAGCCAACACCTCCTTTGGCCGCCTTTCCTTCCAGTTCTCTGCTGACAATGACTGGAACGAATTGCAAAAATCGCAGAAGCTGGAGACATATTTCCCTCACTAACTTTCAGTGTTGCCAACTTAGCGACTTAGTCGCTATATTTAGCAAGTATTCAGACCCCTCTGAATACTTGCAGACATTTTCATTTTACTCACCTTTTGTCTCTTCCACAATGTTATTCCTCACTCCTACAGTGACCATCACAATTGCATGCACATGGACAATTATGCAATTTAGGTGATGACATCATTTAGCAACTTCTAGCGACTTTTAGGACAGCCAATAGCTACTTTCCTTACTGAGGTGTTGGCAACACTGCTAACTTTAAACATCGGCTATTTGAGCAGCTAACTGATCGCTGCAGCTGTACAAAGCCCATCTGTAAATAGCCCACCCAATCTACCTACCTCATCCCCATATTGTTTTAATATACTTTCTGCTCTTTGCACACCAGTATTTCTACTTGCACATCATCATCTGCTCATCTATCACTGCAGTGTTAATTTGCTAAATTGTAAATACTTCGATACTATGGCCTATTTATTGCCTTACCACCATTTGCACGCACTGTATATAGACTTTCTTTTTTTTCTTCTATTGTGTTATTGACTGTACGCTTGTTTATTCCATCTGTAACTCTGTGTTGTTGTTTGTCTTGCGCTGCTTTGCTTTATCTTGGCCAGGTCGCAGTTGAATATGAAAACTTGTTCTCAACTAGCTTACCTGGTTAATAATAGGTGAAATAAAAAAAAAAAAGAAACATTTTTTTCTTTCCCAGAAAGGGGATGTAGCTCAGTGGTAGAGCGCATGCTTCGCATGTATGAGGTCCTGGGTTCAATCCCCAGCTTCTCCATTAAAATTTTTGCAATGGCCCATCTCCTACTTTCCAGAATGTTGAAATTCTCAGCAGGAAACAGAGATGTGCTAAATCATTTGCTCTTGTAATCTGAAGAACATGTGTTCAATCCCTGTTCGTACATTTATGGAACAGAAGTGGCATGGTTGCCAACTTCAATTGCATCATTTTCAAAAACTGAAGTTCATGGGTTAGATGACTGTCCATACTTGCTTGTATTTAGAATTGCTGCTATCATTTCATTGCAGTTTCAATGGAGTGGTGTATATAAAAAGTACATTGTATTAATTGCATTTTATCTGCAAATAAAATGGGATCCAAGCTCAGAGGGGGAGTGCATGCTATTTTAGTATGAGGTCCTTGGTTCAATCCCAAGGTTCTCCACTGAGTATTTGTGTGCCAAATAAACATTACACAACTCCTACTTTTCAGAATGTTAAAATTCTCACAGGAAACAGAGATGTTATTTGTGTGCCAAATTCACATTACACAACTACTACTTTCCAGAATGTTGATAAATATCTTGCAGCATAGAGTGGCATGGTGGCCAAGCGGTAAGGTGTCGGTCTTGTAAACCAAAGATCATGGGTTCAAATCCCATCCGTACCTTACTGAAAGATAGCTGGTACCATGGGAAGGTTATTTCACTGGAGGACTTTGAAGAAAAAAAAGTTTTCTCAAAATGGCAACCCTGCTATTATATAGTAAGGGCCTCTACGGTAGAGCTAATACTTGAAATGCATGCGCTCTGAAGTTAATCCCCAAATTCTCTGATGAGTATATTTAGTTGTGAAATTAGCTTTTGCACAACTCTACTTTCCAGAATGTTGAATTTTAAGAAGGAATTTTAAGAAGGAAATAGATGTGCTAAGTCATCTGTTTTTTTAAACTGAAGCACATGGGTTCAATCCTAGGTTCAAGCCTTGTTCGACATTTATGGAAGCTAGATGATATTATGGAAATGTACTTTCATTAGAACAGTGTAAAGAATTGTATTGATATGGCCACTACGACCTGTATGCACTAGTCGGCTGGCCCTCGCTACATATTCGTCGCCAGACCCACTGGTTCCAGGTCATCTTTTTAGTCTATGCTAGGTAAAGCTCCGCCTCATCTCAGCTCACTGGTCACGATAACAACACCCACCCGTAGCACGCGCTCCAGCAGGTATATCTCACTGGTCATCCCCAAAGCCAACACCTCCTTTGGCCGCCTTTCCTTCCAGTTCTCTGCTGACAATGACTGGAACGAATTGCAAAAATCGCAGAAGCTGGAGACATATTTCCCTCACTAACTTTCAGTGTTGCCAACTTAGCGACTTAGTCGCTATATTTAGCAAGTATTCAGACCCCTCTGAATACTTGCAGACATTTTCATTTAACTCACCTTTTGTCTCTTCCACAATGTTATTCCTCACTCCTACAGTGACCATCACAATTGCATGCACATGGACAATTATGCAATTTAGGTGATGACATCATTTAGCAACTTCTAGCGACTTTTAGGACAGCCAATAGCTACTTTCCTTACTGAGGTGTTGGCAACACTGCTAACTTTAAACATCGGCTATTTGAGCAGCTAACTGATCGCTGCAGCTGTACAAAGCCCATCTGTAAATAGCCCACCCAATCTACCTACCTCATCCCCATATTGTTTTAATATACTTTCTGCTCTTTGCACACCAGTATTTCTACTTGCACATCATCATCTGCTCATCTATCACTGCAGTGTTAATTTGCTAAATTGTAAATACTTCGATACTATGGCCTATTTATTGCCTTACCACCATTTGCACGCACTGTATATAGACTTTCTTTTTTTTCTTCTATTGTGTTATTGACTGTACGCTTGTTTATTCCATCTGTAACTCTGTGTTGTTGTTTGTGTTGCGCTGCTTTGCTTTATCTTGGCCAGGTCGCAGTTGAATATGAAAACTTGTTCTCAACTAGCTTACCTGGTTAATAATAGGTGAAATAAAAAAATAAAAGAAACATTTTTTTCTTTCCCAGAAAGGGGATGTAGCTCAGTGGTAGAGCGCATGCTTCGCATGTATGAGGTCCTGGGTTCAATCCCCAGCTTCTCCATTAAAATTTTTGCAATGGCCCATCTCCTACTTTCCAGAATGTTGAAATTCTCAGCAGGAAACAGAGATGTGCTAAATCATTTGCTCTTGTAATCTGAAGAACATGTGTTCAATCCCTGTTCGTACATTTATGGAACAGAAGTGGCATGGTTGCCAACTTCAATTGCATCATTTTCAAAAACTGAAGTTCATGGGTTAGATGACTGTCCATACTTGCTTGTATTTAGAATTGCTGCTATCATTTCATTGCAGTTTCAATGGAGTGGTGTATATAAAAAGTACATTGTATTAATTGCATTTTATCTGCAAATAAAATGGGATCCAAGCTCAGAGGGGGAGTGCATGCTATTTTAGTATGAGGTCCTTGGTTCAATCCCAAGGTTCTCCACTGAGTATTTGTGTGCCAAATTCACATTACACAACTCCTACTTTTCAGAATGTTAAAATTCTCACAGGAAACAGAGATGTTATTTGTGTGCCATATTCACATTACACAACTACTACTTTCCAGAATGTTGATAAATATCTTGCAGCATAGAGTGGCATGGTGGCCAAATGGTAAGGCGTCGGTCTTGTAAACCAAAGATCATGGGTTCAAATCCCATCGTACCTTACTGAAAGATAGCTGGTACCATGTGAAGGTTCTTTCACTGGAGGACTTTGAAGAAAAAAAAGTTTTCTCAAAATGGCAACCCTGCTATTATATAGTAAGGGCCTCTACGGTAGAGCTAATACTTGAAATGCATGCGCTCTGAAGTTAATCCCCAAATTCTCTGATGAGTATATTTAGTTGTGAAATTAGCTTTTGCACAACTCTACTTTCCAGAATGTTGACGTTTTAAGAAGGAAATAGATGTGCTAAGTCATCTGTTTTTGTAAACTGAAGCACATGGGTTCAATCCTGGGTTCAAGCCTTGTTCGACATTTATGGAAGCTAGATGATATTATGGAAATGTACTTTCATTAGAACAGTGTAAAGAAAGGGTCAATTGTATTGATATGGCCACTACGACCTGTATGCTCTAGTCGGCTGGCTCTCGCTACATATTCGTCGCCAGACCCACTGGTTCCAGGTCATCTTTTTAGTCTATGCTAGGTAAAGCTCCGCCTTATCTCCCGTAGCACGCGCTCCAGCAGGTATATCTCACTGGTCATCCCCAAAGCCAACACTTCCTTTGGCCGCCTTTCCTTCCAGTTCTCTGCTGTAGCCACTGTAGAGAACAAATCCCATGCTTTTGTTTGAGGTTAACATTTTGTGTAATTCCACTAAGATTTATAGGGTGAAAATGCAAGCTTGTATTAGTTAGTAACACACACTGTCCGCATTAGGGAAATTTGCGCAATATACAATTTACTATGGCAAAGAAATTCAACATGTCAATTTAAGATGATTGAATTTGTTGCCTACTCACAAAGTATTACCAAAAGTACAGTGTAGGATCGGAGGGGCTGGGGAATGGAATGGACGGACCCCGATCCGGACGTCCGCGGGTGGCCAACAGGTTATCCAGCTGTTCGAGGGTAAGGGTGGTGTCCCTGCAGGGCCCTCTCATTCCATCCCACGCTGGCAGCCAGGGTCCTGAAGTCCAGGTGACGGAGGAGTGGACAGCGGTGTGGGTTGTGGTGTTGGTTGGGGTGAAGTTGATGGAGGTGTGGGAAAACCCCCTCTCTCCCATCGTTCCTTGGTGAACAGCACAAGTCGTGACACAACTAAACACCCTGGATTCTTTACACACACATTGAAAGGCAAAAATTTGGACTCATCAGACCAAAGTACAGATTTCCACCAGTCTAAGGTCCATTGCTCGTGTTTCTTCGCCCAAGCAAGTCTCTTCTTATTATTGGTGTGCGTCCTTTAGTAGTGGTTTCAATGGAGCAATTCGACCATGAAGGCCTGATTCACGCAGTCTCCTCCGAACAGTGTATGTTGAGATGTGTGTTTCTTGAACTCTGTGAAGCATTTATCTGGGCTCCAATCTGAGGTGCAGTTAACTCTACTGAACTTATCCTCTGCAGCAGAGGGAACTCTGGGTCTTCCTCATGAGAGCCAGTTTCATCATAGCGCTTCATGGTTTTTGCGACTGCACTAGAAGAAACTTTCAAGGGCTTCAGTGGTATAATTTACAACCTTCATGGCTGCTGTAATTGTGCTATGCTTCTTCCTGAAGCCTGATTGGTACATTAATACAATAGAGTTAGTAAATAAAAACTAATTTAGCTGTTCACTCACAAGGGTTTCAAGTATTTTCACCAGGGGTGACAGCTTTGAGATTGGCCTATAATTATTTAAAAGAGTTGGATCTCTCCCTTTTAAAAGTGGTAGGACAAATGCTGATTTCCAGATCTTTGGAATTTCATTACATTCCAGGGTTAGATTGAACAGATATGTAAGTGGTTCAGCTATGAAATCAGCTGCCAGATTTAAAAAGAAGGGATCCAAAAGATCAGGACCTGCAGGCTTTCTCTGATTTAAGGATTTCAGGGCTTAAAGTACCACCTGCACTGAGAATGGCAAAAAGCTAAAAGTTTGACCCGCTCTCACTGGTTCTTCCACACAGGGTTGTACAGAGACAGAGGACACTGAATCAAACAGCCTACCAGATGATACAAAGTAACTCATTGAAACAATTTAGTTTTGTCATATACAGCAACAGAGTCCTTCAAAAAACATGACGGTAATTAATTAACATTACTGTTACCAGACATAGACTTAATAGCCTTCCAAAACAGGCTAGGTTCTGTAACGATTGTCGTCGGGAGAAGGAGAAGAGGACCAAGGTGCAGCGTGGTAAGTATTCATAATACTTTTAATAAATACGAATACTTGAACAAAAACAACAACACGACAAACGAACAGTTCTGCAAGGTGCAATACACACAAAACAGAAAACAACTACCCACAACCCATAGTGGGAAAACAGGCTGCATAAGTATGGTTCTCAATCAGAGACAACAATTGACAGCTGCCTCTGATTGGGAACCATACCAGGCCAAACACATAGAAATCTAACACACAGAACAAAACATAGAATGGCCACCCCAACTCATGCCCTGACCAAACTAAAAGAGAGACATAAAAAAAGGAACCAAGGTCAGGACGTGACAGGGTCATTCAGGTTATCAGTGGTAACAGACATAAAATATTCAGATTTGACCTTCCTGAGAAGAAAATAACACTTGTTTCATAACTGCCTAAAAATAAGCCAATCAGCATCAGAACAGGATTTCCTTGCTTTAGCCGAGGCTAGATTACAGTTGTGAATAATACAAGACAGCTCAGAAGAAAACCATGGATTAACCCGCAGTTTAACTCTGAACCTGCAGAATGGGGCATGTTTGTTTACTATTTGGAAAAAACCATAATGAAAGAATTTCCCAGCAGTTTCCACACCAGGGATAAACTCAATCTGCTCAAGTCAAAATAAAACAAATCATGACAGAAAGCCTGCTCATTAAAACACTTCAAATTTCTCTTACGAATAAAACGTGGGTTTGTTTTAGGAACCGTAGTATTTCTAACAGCAACAACAGCACAATGGTCACTTAAATCATTACAAAAAACACCAACCGCAGAATATTTATGTGGAACATTTGTCAATATCAAAACAATCAGGGTAGATTGATCTGGGCATTTAAGATTTGGGCGAGTGGGTGAGTTAATCAACTGGGTAGGATTCATAGAATTACAAAACATTTTTTAAATCATCAGACACCGGCTTTAACCAACACCAGTTGAGATCACCAATCAAGATCATTTCACTGCAAAGAAGTTTAGACATAAGGTGTGTCAAAGAAGAAAATGCATCATCGAGAACACAGGGGGGTCTATAACAGCCCATCACAGTTATAGAGAGACCCTTTGAAACCTCAATATTCAAAGCAAGAAATTCCAACTGTTTACATATAGTTTCAGACTTTGCCACACTTACAGGGAATTTTAGTTTTACATATTTAGCCACACCCCCACCTTTCTTAAAACGATCAGTGCGATAAACATTGTAACCACAAAAAACAGACTTGCTGAGCCAGGTTTCAGAAAACACAATTACATCAGCATCAGTTGATTTAGTCCAAATCCTAACCCCATCAATTTTTGACAACATTTAAATTAAAAATACCAAAACCAGATCTTGATTTAAAATCAGAGGGGGTTTGGAGACATTGTATATCAGGGCCAGGGTTAGGTTGCACGTTACCTGATATCAACAAAAGAAGAACTAGGCACCTCGGTTTAATAACATTGTACGGCTTCTCTTTTTTAAGAGACCTACCGCAAGCGAATTCTACAAGTGAGTTTCCAGACAATACAAAACAGTCATTTAAAACCATTAGACCTTGGTAGTGACACAAATTCGTACTGTTCACATCATGCCACAAATACATCGGCACTTGGACGAGTGGACCGAGTGAAAAAGAGCGAGTTCCTGCAGACAAAATGTCTAATGGTCGGGAGAGCACATTGTCAGATGTCCTCACCCAGCAGCAATGTTCGTTTTCTCCAGAGTTCAGTAAAGTCAGTGCAAGGTGCAATATACACAAAATTGTCATTTTCTCTGACAAATGTAAAAAATAGAGACCAAAGAATGTAAGGGGAGAGAAGGACAGCTGTATATATGAGTCTGAATGTGAGTATTTGCGCGTGTGAGTAGATTGGGTGTTGAGGTCGTAGGTACAACTGTAAGCAATTCCGTTCTCAAATGTCTGTTTAATGTGAGAAACAAAATGAAAAACACCTGTTAGACCATTACAATGCAGACTGTCATGCATTTTTACTATTACCAACAAGACAACGAAGTGATACGTGTCATGGAGACTTATAACGGATACTTTCCAACACCAAAAGTTCCCGCGCTGAGCGATATTGTTTACTACACTATTATGCATACAATCCAAATCATACGTTTATTGTCATTCATACTCTTATTTTTAACCGAATATCTTTGCAAAGGTGTTCCTTGTGTCAATTCAGAGCTTGGAAATATTGTAATAATGTGCTTAAGAGGATAACAGGATAACACAACAACCACATTTTCAATTGACAATCATTGCTTTAAATGGATGTGGTCGATAGATTTGTATAGGTGTAGAAGTGTGATGTTGTTCCCCTAGATTATGCACCAAATTGCACACAAGGACCAATTCAAATAGGCCAGGTCAAGTGGGGATGTTAATCATTTGATAAAATAATAATTCAGTGTATTTTTTTTATTGAATTACAGCTGCATAGCTAATGTTTTTCTTTGGTGTAAAAACACTTTTTCACATCAATATCGTACATAGATGTGATTGTATATTTTGGTTTGGTCCATCGCGGGTTATCTGTATTTCCATACCCCCTTATTGTTCACTTTTGCCTGACCTTCGGCTTGCAAGGTATGTTGTCCTTGGCTCCGAAATTGTTCAATATAAATTCAACTAGCAGTCCTCCAGTTGTGGCAGCGTCCTAATTAAAAGTACACAATGCAGAACGAACCACGCTACATAGGCATATATAAACAATGTATTTAACTTGTAAACCAAGGTTGGATTAGCTGGTCTAAACAACATGCACCCCGATAATCGAGTCATGAATCGGGATGGGCTCCTACATCCTCATATACACATTATGACATAATAAAGAGTTGAATCTTTCACAAAATAAAGACAAAGAAGAATACCCATTTATACAGGTTCTACACGTTCTATTTCTCCATGGCAATAGAATGTAAACATTCTATTTTGCGCCAAACATCCCTACAACTCAATTCTAAGTGCAGCATATTGGACGACTCCACAGTCATTGATCATTCGCGACTTTAAGTCATTCCTGTTATCTCTAGAGCATCCCGTATATCTATAGCGCTGCATTTCTTCCTCATCTTACCATGGATAGGGTTTGGTGCATTCCGGAGTTCACTTATGGTCCCACAAAGGTAATCTTAGGAGAAATTCATTTTAGCATACTGTAAATGCCTGTGCATAATGTGCATAACAAAGCATCATTATTTTCATGATCTTCAAAGGAATTCTGTAGAAGCAGCCTTTATTTTCAGACTCTGCAGGCCTGCTGGGAGGAAACATATTACAATAAACAGGTAAGATTCATATCCCACAAAAACATAAACAACAGAAAGAGAGTTGTATTTCAAGACAGTTTAGAGAAGGTGGTCATAAGAGTTCTTAATATCACTTGCAAATTGTGAGGCATGAGCAGTTGTGAAATTTTGCGAGAGGCCCTTCTGAAAGCACATGATATGGTATTTCGTGGCACGGTCTCACACCTTACCTCATCTTGCAGAAGAAGCTCATGGTCCACTATCTGCTGCTCCAGAGTCAAGGCCAGGTCCCTCCCCATGTCACCACGGAGCACATGAGCAACTGGCTGGTGTCTCAGGGCAAAAAATCCCTTAGGGAGAGGTGAGTACCACGTCAGCACTCACCTTCACTGCCATTCCCTGCCACCAGCAGCACTCCAGGAGATGTGGGTAAAATAAACAACAGAAAAATCAGAAGCCAGGAAAGTTGAACTGCTCTGTGTTTTATTTGAAGGGTGTGGAAGGAAACCCTGGAGGAGGGAAACGACCTCGCTCGGCTGGTAAGAGAATGAGAGTTAGAGACACTACAAGTTAGTGAGCTCTTTACTAGCCTTTCAACAACGAGTTAGCACAGCAGAATAGATCTATTGTGAAATTACACTAATGGGACTTCCTGTGTCATACTGCAGGCCTGGGAAGTAAACACTTGCCTAAAAATGATGGACATAGAGCACGAGGCTTTCTGCAAGCTCCGCCGCTCCATGCACCCCACCTCGCCAGCTGACATGTGAGTTCCATGTACTGCCCTGCATATGACTTGATCCATTTATCTACACATCTGGTACTACGCAGAAACAGACTAAGACAGTATTCTCTGTGAGTACATTGCACATCGTTTAGCTTTGTCTTCTCCTTTTTGTTGATTTCAGCGATCCTAAGGTCCACAGCATCGTGGAGAGAGCTGTGAGGAGCATTCTGGGCGAGCAGTCCAATGAGTCCAGTAGCAACCTGCTCAGCCCATCTCAGGTGGTGGTGGAGGTGGTGCCCAGGCTCCTCCTGGCCCTGTGGCTTCAGCCAGAGGAAGGCCATTCAGAGCACCCAATCCTAATAGGTGGGATGGCCGTGGGCATGGTGGCGGCCGTAGTGGAGAAGCTCTCCTGCATGTTAAAGGACCCTTCCCCTCACATCCCTTTCTCCCGGGCTGCTGCTTTTGACTCTGTGTGGTTGATCCTCGGGAGAATCAGTCAGTCCTTCTCCACCGATGACCTGCAGAGCCCTTTTTATATGAGCTCTGTTTGTGCCTTTGTGGCGGACGAGGTGCAGAGCTGCTTCCAGCCCCCTGCAGCCACCCTACCAGTCCCCCCTGTCCTCACGGTGGCCGCTTACACCACACTACCAGCTGACATCCAAGCAGGTGAGTAGCACTGATAGAGAGCACTCTGACAGATGCCTGTTCTGATGACATCTTGGTTCCTTGTAGTAGTAGAGCTCATCCGGATTGTTGTTGTCACCCATAACACAGACCCGGCTTCTTCCCACCTCGAGGTTGTAGACATCACCCCTAACACAGAGGCAGATCAGGCTTCTTTCCACCTGGAGGTTGTGGACATCACCCGTAAGACAGAGGCAGACCCGGCATCTTCCCACCTGGACGTTGAGGACATCACCACTAACACAGAGGCAGATCCGGCTTCTTCGCACCTGAATGTTGTGGACATCACCAGTAACACAGAGGCAGACCCAGGTTCTTCCCATCTGAATGTTGTGGACATCACCACTAACACAGAGGCAGATCCGGCTTCTTCCCACCTGAATGTTGTGGACATCACCTCTAACACAGAGGCAGATCCGGCTTCTTCCCACCTGAATGTTGTGGACATCACCTCTAACACAGAGGCAGACCCGGCATCTTCCCACCTGGAGGTTGAGGACATCACCACTAACACAGAGGCAGACCCGGCATCTTCCCACCTGGAGGTTGAGGACATCACCACTAAGACAGAGGCAGACCCGGCATCTTCCCACCTGGACGTTGAGGACATCACCACTAACACAGAGGCAGATCCGGCTTCTTCGCACCTGAATGTTGTGGACATCACCAGTAACACAGAGGCAGACCCAGGTTCTTCCCATCTGAATGTTGTGGACATCGCCTCTAATACAGAGGCAGACCCGGCTTCTTCCCACCTGAATGTTGTGGACATAACCCCTAATACAGAGGCAGAGCCCATCTCTTCCCTCTTGGAGGTTGTGGATGTCACACCTGAAGAAAGGACTCTCACGATGGCCGTCTCCGCCACTCTGCCAGCTGACATCCAAGCAGGTGAGTAACACTTAGAGAGCACTCTGACAGGTGCCGTTTGTCATGACATCTTAGTAGAACCTTTCAACTGGCCAGTGTTTAGAAGCTACGGATTGCATTTGTTTACATTCTGGTCCTCTTTTTTCCCTTTCCAGAGGATGTTGCTGTGGTCATCCCGGATGTCACCCCACACGTCACCAAGGACGTGACACTGGATGTTCCATGCAGAGCTAGGAAAGGGGCAGTCCGGCGATTATTTTGCAGGCTTTGGAGGGCAGTGTGCTGCTGCGTCTGCCACAAGGAAGAGGAGGAACAATATTAATTATTCATCAGACCTTCAGAAATGGGATTGAACCATAGACCATTAAATTATAAAATTATAATTGGACTCAATTCTGCTTTTCTTCTGTTTACTACTTCATTTCAGAAAATGTCTATAAACTTTCACTTTGCAAGTGTGGAGTAGGTTGTGGAAATAAGTGGAAAACATCCCAATTTAATGCTTTTAATAATTTACTTGTCCATTTAAAAACAAATGTATTATTTGACAACAAAAAAACAGAGGGCGCTCAACCAACGTTGAGTTGAGGTGCAACCAAAAATTTGAATCATCATAGAAAAGGAAAAAGCTCAACTCTTGCTCACTATAAAAAATGCATTGTTTTATTCAGGCAATGTTAAAAGATTAACGTTTCAGCCCTGTCTATGATGATATACAAGTTGTGTTTGCCCAGTAAAAGGGTGACCCAGACTCACCCTGGTTCTTGAGGGTTGAAGACAGTGAAAAATTATCATTAAGTATCACAACACTGCTGCTCATTCATATTCAAACGCACTTCAGAGTATGGACACAAACATGGACGCCCCCCCCCACACACACAATGAACTTACCTGTACATATCAGAATCATACATTCGACAGACACCTCTTCCCCCACATATATTGATCCCCCACCTCAAACATGTTGAGTCAATTCCAGATGCTGGAATGGTGCTGGAATGCAGGTGCAGTAGGGCCGAGTATGTAATGATGTGATACCATGTGTACCCCATATCCTGTGTTTGTGTTGATGTTTTTTTTTTTATTAAACTTATATTTAAACAGGGTTTAAGAGTCACACTGAGATTAAACATTTATTTTACAAGAGTACCCTGTAAAAGTTGAAGTCATATTGAACAACTACCAGAGAGAACCTTCTCTACATAGGAATTGCATACCATATATTTTCCATACATCAAAATAATACTTTATTGTCAATCAGCAATTACTAACTTAGATAAGGCCTCAACAAGGCCCCAGTTAATGGTTGAAAATAACTTATGCCTTTCAAGCATTGATCAATGACACTCTTAGGGATTTGTTGGATCGGTTCGTCTTTGTTTACCTCGACGACATCCTGATCTTCTCCAAAAACACCTCCGGAACACATACAGCCCTGTCCCACCTCACTCAAGCAGGTTTTTGCAGGAATCCCGACACTGACAGGGCATTCATAGAGCTCAAGGGACGTTTCACCTCCGGACCCATCCTCGTTCATCCTGATCCTACTCGTCCCTTTGTGGTAGAGGCGGACGCCTCGGACACCGGAGCTGGTGCGGTAGTTTCACAGTGGAAAGAGGAGGACAAGGAACTGCACCCATGCTCCTTTCTCTCTAAACGGTTCTCGCCAGCGGAATGCAACTACGATGTAGACAACTGGGAGCTCTTTGCTGTTAAGTGGGCTCTACTTTAGTTCTAAGTTAACTGAGATTAATCAACAACTGGATACATTTCTTAATTTCTAAAGTGAAACTATCCTCCGCATTGGAGTACCTCTACAAGTACAAGTTAAACCAGTATTTCAGTTGTTTTACTGTACCATGAAGAAGTGTGGCAGGCCTGTGAGGAAGAATCCTACAGCCATGAGGAAACAGCCCATAGCAATGAGCCTATGTTTTTGTAAAGTTTAAAATAAAATATATGTGTAGGAGGACCGCTACCTCCGCCTTTGTGCAAGGAGGAGCACTGCCAGAGCCGTGCAAAATGACATCCAGCAGGCCACAAATGTGCATGCGTCTGCTCAAACGGTCAGAAACAGACTCCATGAGGGGGGTATGACGTCCACAGCTTACAGCCCAACACCGTGCAGTATGTTTGGCATTTCCCAGAGAACACCAAGATTGGCAAATTCGCCACTGGTGCCCTGTGCTCTTCACAGATGAAAGCATGTTCACACTGAGCACATGTGACAGACGTGACAGTCTGGAGACGCCGTGGAGAACGTTCTGCTGCCTGCAACATCCTCCAGCATGACCGGTTTGGCCATGTGCTGGTGTGGTTGGCCCTGGGTTCCTCCTAATGCAAGACAAAGCTAGACCTCATGTGGCTGGAGTGTGTCAGCAGTTCCTGCAAGAGGAAGGCATTGATGCTATGGACTGGCCCACCCGTTCCCCAGACCTGAATCCAATTGAGCACATCTGGGACATCATGTCTCGCTCCATCCACCAACGCCACGTTGCACCACAGACTGTCCAGGAGTTGGCGGATGCTTTAGTCAAGGTCTGGGAGGAGATCCCTCAGGAGACCATCCGCCACCTCATCTGGAGCATGCCCAGGCGTTGTAGGGAGGTCATACAGGCACGTGGAGGCCACACACACTACTGAGCCTCATTTTGACTTGTTTTAAGGACATTACATCAAAGTTGGATCAGCCTGTAGTGTGGTTTTCCACTTTAATTTTGAGTGTGACTCCAAATCCAGACCTCCATGGGTTGATAAATTTGATTTCCATTGATAATTTTTGTGTGATTTTGTTGTCAGCACATTCAACTATGTAAAGAAAAAAGTATTTAATAAGAATATTTCATTCATTCAGATCTAGGATGTGTTATTTTAGTGTTTCCTTTATTTTTTTGAGCAGTGTATATACTTTTCTGTAACGTAAAGCAATGCAGAAGCAATAAGCATTGTAAATGATGATATAACACATCAAATTAATGTGAACATGAGGACACAAAGGAGAGATTCATTGAAAGATCATCTTTTAATACATTTTTAATGCTAAAGTTTTTTAATGCTGAAAAAATCTATGTATTGCAAATCCAATCTGGGCAAATGGCCTGTTGGGCAAAAATAAAAATTAGATAACATCCTTGCTACTTCAGTCATTTGCCATGTTAAAGTAAAATCTCATTTAATGATGAATGGATACAATTTGGAAGGATTTTCCAGAGTCATACCTCAGTAGGGTAGAGTGTCAGGTGGTACAACCATTGGTGCCATGAGGTCAAAGTGTGAAGGAGGGAGCAAGCCAGAGAGCTGTCTAGGAAGCAGTCCAGGCCCACGGCTTTGAGGCTTTGAGTTGGTCCCATCATTGTAATGCATTGTAGGGTATCTGCTGCCCCATAGACCTGCTGGTAGTGGGAAAGGTGTTAGCAGGAGACCACCAGGGACATCTATGATCGGCTGACACGGTCTTGGTTAAACCACATGTATTCTAAAGCAATATTCACTTGCTTTCATAGAGTAAGGATTCACTCCTTTGGGGACACTGCCAGTGTTCTCCTGATATCCATATGTCCCCATTCGTGGAGGTGGTTGTACACACTTGTTCTGTAAAACACATCAACACATTTTCAAAATTGTTAGTAATATTATCACAGTTGAAATACAATGGTTGTTCACTGTTTTTAATTTCATTGAATTTAAGTGTGTACCTCAGCCTTGGGCTCAGTTTTGTTAACCCATCTGTGCAGAGTTGGATCCCAGACAATCTGAGGAAGAAGATATTAGCAATGTGAAGCAAGCCACAATTTTTACAAATTTTAATCCACTCAATTGTCTCTACATAGAATATTGTGTTAATAACCAGTTCCTTACAGATCTGCCTTTGTCCTCAGGTAGATGAACCTCCTTCTTATTAACTCTTCCACTCCCAAAGACCCAGCCACAGTCTGGCACTGAGGGTTGGCCTCGGAGTGTTCCGGCTTGGTAATGGACATCATAGCAGGATGCTCAACATATCTAAGTCGGACATCTGTAATAAGTGGAAGAAGTCAGGCCACTCTGATCATGTCACCACACAGAACAATTACTAGCTGACAGGTAGGAACGTCTCGCTCTGATACTCTGTTACAACCCAATCTTAACCTACACGCAGTCACGGGGATTACTGGGAGTTTACTCCAGTACTCTGCCATCGCATTGTTTTGGTTGCAAAATCAACAATTCCCTGCATATTATGTGAGGGCTTACAAATGTGACCAATCGCTAAACTATTTCTGCATAAAATAGTCACATCATCACGCTATCACAATGGTAATTTCTTTACTAATTAGGTACGTTTAAGTGACCTCTTCTCTTGGAATAGAAATCCACAGGTGGAGTACACGCTCCACCATCCCATTTCCACAGTGGTGCCACCATGGGGATGATGGGAGGTGGTTGTGGATGATTGTTTCCATTCTTCACAGGGACACTGGCTGTGAGGAGGATCCCCTCCCTGTGTGCAGGGACGCTGGACATTGGGACGATTCCCTTCCTCTGTGCAGTGACACTGGCCATGAGGAGGATCAACTCCTTTTGTTCAGGGATGAGGCCTGATGCTCGGAGGATCTCCCCCCTCTGTACAGCAACATCAGCTGCTGTGATGATCTGCAGGTATAAAATAGAGCATATAGTCATTCCCTAAAAAATCAACGACTTGGAATCTATAGCATCATTGACACATAGTACACTGAGTGTATTAAACATTATTAAGAACACCTTCTCTTTCTGTGACACAGACTAATCAGGTGAAAGCTATAATCCCTTATTGATGTTAATTGTTAAATCTTCTTCTCAGTGTAGATGAAGGGGAGGAGACGGGTTAAAGATGGACTTTTAGACAATTGAGACATGGATTGTGTATGTGTGTCATTCAGAGGGTGAATGGGCAAGACCAAACATTTAAGTCCCTTTGAACAAAGTATGGTAGTAGGTGCCAGAAGCTGTTGGGTTTTTCAGCTCAACAGTTTTCCCTGAGTATCAACAATGGTCCACCACCAAGGGAGGGGACCTCAAAATGAAGGTGTTCTTAATGTTTTGTTCACTCAGTGTAGATCATTCCCTAGCATATACTTTCATTTGTATGTGTACTGATACTGTAAATACACAAATTATATTAATGTTATCTACAATATATTATAATACCGTAAGCCTCCCTGCTGCAGGGGCATTTCCTCCTACACTTTTGAGCTGATTTTCTTCACTTTAGCAATATTTTGTATCTTTGTTCATTTTTACATTTATTGTGTTTGGAATGGCACTGCTACTACAGGAGATGATGCTATCATAAAGTATTTAATGTAAGTATGTAGGATAATTACCCATAATGCTCACTGACTGAACATTCAAAATTACCATAGCAATTATTGACGCATTCACATGTCATCGGAAACTTGGAACCTCAGAGTTAAAATGAATGTACGTTATTAGCGTAGAGCTTCCTACTGGTTGATTCTAATACTTCACAAGTGGGAAACTTTCCATGACGAGTTAGTCATTCCATGACGAGTTAGTGAGTCAGAAATGTCAGAATTTCCTAGTTCGACTTGAAGGGCCTTCTATGATGTAGGGCAGGTCAGTAACCAAATTATTTTAATGTGCCAAGTCGCACAGACTTTTATGGTCACACAAGTTGCCACCGGTGGATTCAAAATGAGTAGCCTAACAATTATTTACATGGCCCCAGGTACATTTGCAACCAAATAATTTTTCTGTGAGAAATCAATAATAGTTGCACTCATAGGGTAACAGTCAGCAATTGACAGTGAGCAATGAGCAAGATAAGCATAGACGGAAAGTTGACAATAGCTTATTATTAGTGTAAAGTCATTGTATTTCTATGTTTGCAGTCCTCAAAGGTTGAATTGCATTGAATTTAATTAATCAGATCCAATGATTTACTGCCCTTAGGGTGGGGTACCGCTAGTCATCATTATTATAATCACCATCTCAATTATTATCACCATACCATCATCAACTTATTCTTCTGTATCTGAGACTCATCTGACACTACCTTAGACATGGCAGTCTGCAACTCAATACACTGTCCCTGCATGGTGTTCAGCGTCCCCTGCATGTGGTTAATCGAATGCTTAACATCGTTCAGCAGGATCTGAATCTCAAGCCTGCAAGAAATCAGGTGGTTCAACACACTGAGACGACGGGAGGCTTCAGACCATGCCCATTGGACCATCTTTAGGATTCGTTCTCACTTAACACCAATCTAATTAGGAATGTAACTTTGTGCAGAAGATGTTACAATAGTGTTATTTAGAAGAGAAAAAGTGTACTTCGTCAGGCGCCAAAAGGATGACGGCATGTCTCCCTGCTCCAGTGAGCTCTGCTGGCAGGTCTTGCTCACTGTTGGAGGAACGGGAGCCAAATTAGAGGAAAAATATCTATGGTAAGATAATGTAATATAATCTTTAAACCCATCAGAAGTATAGTGCTTACCTCCATGAAAATATTGGTCCATGTTATTTATGGCTGCATTGTCCCAATGTTGACCACTAGTTCCAACTTGTGATAAGAAGGTCTTGATGAAACGATCAAGTCAACATTTTGTTAGACATTTCAGAGATAGCATTAGCAATTGTACACGAGACAGTGCTTCCAGATATTGAGGTATCTTCCTTCTGAGGTATGTAAATATTGTGTGTGAGTACTCACATGAAAGGTATCCATGATTCTAGATGAAGCCAATCATGTATGTGATTACCATCCTATGGGTCAGCAATGGAATGATTGCTACACAGCTTTCAGGAGACTTTATGTCTTGGGCCTGGATGAATCATTGAAATACAAGTAATATTGTGAATTTGTGATGAATAATTGCCATTGTAATTTGGAATATTCCATCAAAGTTATTTGTTTTGACAGTCAAAACCACTAACTCTTACGATTAATCACTTGACTTGAGTAACTTGAGTTGACGGAAGTAGCAACTTTATATTCTGACCTAGACACTAACTTGTGCAATGCCTAATGCACAATCTATGCATGTTATTGGCTCATCTTAGTATATAGCCGAGGGTCTCATAGTCCAAAAACAGCATTGGTCATTGGACTGCTCGGTCAAAACAACTCACTTTTATGATTAATCACTTGACTGGAGTAATTTGAGTTCGGAACTAAAACATTAAAACTAGGCTATAGCTTGATGCATGTCCTTACCTTGGACAAGCATATCCAAAAGGCCTATCCAGTCGTGCGTGAAGATACCTTTAGGCAGATAAAAGCGCGGTACGGGTTGAGACACGTTCAGTAATGTGAATCTGTAACACTGATGTAAAAGCACGTTTTCATTTATAATTTACACTGTAGAATGACCTGCAAGCCAATCAGAATCTAGTTTTAAACAACACTGTGGGTTCCATGGAACGTCACAAACATATTAGGCCACTTGCGTCACAGATTACAGTCACTGGTCAAGATGGCGACATGAGAGGGTGGAACATTTCTAGCTGAGGAACAATTTTTGGGTTTTCTCACAAAGTTTATAGATTTAGACTGCAGTTGCAATTTGTTATTTTCACAAAAATGATATCTAACCATACAATGAATAATTTTGTAATTATTCAAACCATTGACATATTTTTGACGATTTCCAACGAACAAGCTAGCTATCGAAATGTTTCAGCGTGTGCCGTTAAGTTAGCCTGCTAACGTCTTCATAGCTAGTAGCATGTAATCAGGACATGACCAAACTGTTGCTGAGATAATGGATGTTGAAACTTCCAAGGAGAAAAGAGGCATTGTTGAAACTCACTCATATGCTTGCAGTGTAAAAAATGGGGGTGAATGCGATTCATACCCGAATACCACAACCAAGGAGCAACTTCCAAAGAAGCTGAGAAGTGAACCATCAATGAGCCAGCTACAGGACAACATCGTCCGCATCCTCACGGCTAAAATCAAAGAGAGTACAGATAACATCATGAATTTGGTGTAAAAGAACACTGTCAGTATCGTTAACCTGAAGAAATCGATTGATTTCAGTGCTGAGGAAGTAAAAACTCCGAAGCAGCAGAACGCAACATTGAACATTCAGGTTGCAAAGCAGGAGAAGAAACTCACTGAAATGGAGTCAAAGGTAAACGAGTATGACCGGTATAGTCGGAGATGGAATCTTCGAATTTATGGAATTGCAGAAAAATCTGACGAGAACATCAAAGCAAGAGTGAAGGACATTTGCAGGGCAATAGGAGGAGCGAAATGTTGTTGCAGGTTCTCTGGATGTAGTGCACCACCTGGGTCGGCTGACAGATGGGGAAAACAACCAGCCACCACGACCAGTGATCATGAGATTCATCTCCAGGACAGTGAGGGACATGACATGGAAAAGTGCAAAGAAAAATTACTATTTAAAGAAGAACAACCTGAGGTTCAAGGAGGATCTGACAGCATTTGATAAAGAAGCTCAGAATCGTCTGTGGCTGGATTTATCAAGTGAGTTGTGCAGGACTGAGTTTTATTTGCATCTGATAAAACTTTATATTTCTTGAGGAAAGAGCATTGTTTGTGTGAGCCAAACTTTTTTTTATATGTATTTATTTTATGGCAGGGAAATTCGCACTAACACTTAACGTTAGCTTGATGGCTATTCGTTTTTACCAATTTATGGTACAATGTTATTTGCAATTGTATAAATATATATATATATAGAATTTAGGTCACCCACTTGCGTGGTGCAAAGGACTGTTTTTATTTGCAACTAGTAAGAACTTTTCTTTTTGTGAGACCCTGGTTCATGTGAACGTATACAAGTTTAATATTCTTCATCTAGTCACTGTGATAGTAAATGTCCATTTCTGTTTTTTCTATTAATGCTAGGCGAATCGTAATATTTTTAAGAGACAGGAATGAGGTTTCTAAAGCAGTTTCCTGTATTGAAGACTTTTCCTTAGTTTCGGGTTTGAAAATGAATATCAGTAAGTCAGTCTTATTTACATTCAAGGATTGTGTTTTACAGGAAGTATTTGGTATCCCAATTAAAGATAAGGTTACTTATATTGAAATTGTTATATGCAAGGATGAAAAACAAAGGAGTGAATTGAACTTTAACTAATTGAACCTCTGGTTGATGAGAGATATTTCGTTATACGGTCGAGTGTTATTATCCAAAGCTGAAGGGTTATCCAGATTGGTTTATGTCTCATTGTCACTTGACTTACCCCCTAAAATTGTAAAGGACTTAGATAAGATTATTTATAGTTTTATTTGATGTGATATCCACAAAAATGATGTGGATATATTGAAGCAACATCTCAAGACATCAGTCAGGAAGTTAAGGCTTGGTCGCAAGTGGGTATTCCAAATGGACAATAACCCCAAGTATACTTCCAAAGTTGTGGCAAAATGACTTAAGGACAACAAAGTCAAGGTATTGGAGTGGCCATCACAAAGCCCTGACTTCAATCCTATAGAAAATGTGTGGGCAGAACTGAAAAAGCGTGTGCGAGCAAGGAGGCCTACAAACCTGACTCAGTTACACCAGCTCTGTCAGGAGGAATGGGCCAACAATTCAGTAAACTTATTGTGGGAAGCTTGTGGAAGACCAACCGAAACGTTTGACCCAAGTTAAACAATTTAAAGGCAATGCTACCAAATACTAATTGAGTGTATGCAAACTTCTGACCCACTGGGAACGTGATGAAAGAAATAAAAGCTGAAATCAATAATTATCATCGTATTATTCTGACATTTCACATTCTTAAAATAAAGTGATGATTCTAACTGACCTAAAACAGGGATTTTTTACTAGGATTAAATATCAGGAATTGTGAAAAACTGAGTTTAAATGTATTTGGCTAAGGTGTATGTAAACATCAGACTTCAACTGTACCTAGAAGTGCACACTATTCTTATTATTTTTTAATGTATGTATATAGTCAACTATAGTCAACTATACAACTATATATAGTCTACAACTACTACACTTTATATCATCCAATAATATATAATGAAAAACACTCAACATGAAGAATTAATGCAATTATGTTAATTTCAAATATTTATTTTGAAATATAGATTAGGTGCTCTTCTTTTTATAGCAGGAAGTAAAGGGACTGGACAAGGCTTTGCCTATAGCTGAAAACATCCTGGAAATGAGCGAACGCTTCCTTGGTTTCTTCTTGGTGGAGCATACACTCTCTGTTCGGCAGGATTGTTGATCATTGACAATTGCTGGGGGAAAAAATGTAAACATAACATTTTCTTTAACTGACCCTAGTTAGTGTGAAGAATTAGTATTGCATTATTATTATTTAAATTGTAATATTCTACATAATTTACAAATGTTGGGCGGCAGGTAGCCTAGCAGTCTCAATCCGCCTATTTAACACAGAAGTGTTACATAGGCCCCCCCAGGGCTTAGACTGTTTAGTGCCAAAAAGAAGGGGATAAAAACATGAAGAAAAAAAATATATACATATAAATAAATATATATATATATTTCGTCAACTTTCTTATATCTCTCAGATTTAGGACAGACACTTCAGTTCCATGTAGTGAATCTGTTATTCAATGCGTTTGTATGGGCAAATAGCAGTAAGGCCGATACAAACCCCTCGGCCCAGACAGGGCGTAGACTCTTGTGGGTTAAAAAGCATGATCATTACAAAGGTGCAACTCGTGCTGGAGGCAATAAAAGGCCACGCTAAAATGTGCAGTTTTGTCACACCACACAACGCCACAGATGTCTCAGAGACAGAGACT
Organism: Oncorhynchus mykiss; assembly: GCF_013265735.2. Lineage (NCBI taxonomy): Eukaryota > Metazoa > Chordata > Actinopteri > Salmoniformes > Salmonidae > Oncorhynchus > Oncorhynchus mykiss. The sequence continues at coordinate 386,669 of NW_023493666.1, read as the reverse complement.
GAGAAAAATAGGAGCAAGGAAAAACGCTGGTTGACTTCTTTTGAGGGAGCGTGCAATTGGCATGCTGACTGCAGGAATGTCCACCAGAGCTGTGGCCAGAGAATTGGATGTTTATTTCTTTACCATAAGCCGCCTTCAATGTCGTTTTAGAGAATTTGGCAGTATGTCCAACAGGCCTCACAACCACAGACCACGTATATGGCGTCGTGTTGGCTGTAGGGTTATGGTGTGGGCAGGCATAATCTACGGACAACGAATACAATTGCATTTTATCAATGGCAATTTGAATGCACAGAGATACCGTCACGAGATCCTTAGGCCCATTGTCGTGCCATTCATCCGCCGCCATCACCTCATGTTTCAGCATGGTAATGCATGGCCCACTGTCGAAAGGCCTGCATACTCACCAGACATGTCACCCATTTAGCATGTTTGTGATGCTCTGGATTGACGTGTACAACAGCGTGTTCCAGTTCCCACCAATATTCAACAACTTCGCACAGCTATTGAAGAGGAGTGGGACAACATTCCATAGGCCACAATCAACAGCCTGGTCAACTCTATGCGAAAGAGAAGTGTCACGCTGCATGAGGAAAACGGTGGTCACACCAGATACTGACTGGTTTTCTGATCCACGTCCCTACCTTTTTTTAAGGTATCTGTGACGAACAGATGCACATCTGTATTCCCAGTCATGTGAAATCCATAGATAAGGGCCTAATGAACGTATTTCAATTGACTGATTTCCATATATGAACTGTAACTCAATAAAATCTTTGAAATTGTTGCATGTTGCGTTTATATTTTTGTTCAGTACACATTTGAGTGTATTGACTCACCTGTTTCACTGACGGCAGGGGTCTGGTTCTGGGAAGGTGTTGGAGTGCAGTGGTTCTTCTTGTTGACCTTCTTTGTACACTGGGTAACAAACAGTCATTTATACAGTAGGAGAAATTGCACACAAAGGGTATCAGTGTTTACCATCATACTGTACGTAATGAATAAAAATAATCTTAAAAATGTGTATTTTGATGACATATGTACCTTTGTGTTGAGTCCACAGAGAGCGCTGAATCTTCCTCTCTTCTTTTCCTTTCTACAAGTTGTTGGAAGCCCAGAATTACCTACCTCGTCACTGCCAAGTACATTGTGTGATGACAACTGTGTCATGGAGGGAGGTGAAGAGCTAGCCTCATTGCATTTAGCTAGTAGTTCCCTAGTTAATGATTTGACCAGGGCATCGTCAAATGCATAATCCGTTGACTTCATTGCAACTTGGAGCATCTTCTCTGACCCGAATTCTTGAAGAAGCCCCTTGTAGACAGCCTTGAAAATCTTTTTGATTTTCAGATTCTGGGGGTAGGCTTGAGTTGGTTCAAGGCCTGAGGTGCCACAGAACTCAGAGAGAATCCTATTTGTGAGAACTCTTGATGTTTCACCAATGTCAGAGGATTCCAGTAATGTGATAGGGGTGATCATTGACAGCAATCTAACAATCAGTAAAAGTACCAAAGAGGTGTCGTCATTGCTAGTGGAGTCAAATCATGCATGTGTATCAGAGTCCATGGCTGATGGAGTTGATGGATGCACAGAGACACTAGACATCTCCAGATCTTTGTTGTCCATCTTGGATTCCACCTCTCCTAAAACTTGAATATCCACAGTTCCACCGTTGCGTGTGCTGCTGCCAGACAGAGAGGGTCTAGGCAATGATTTGGAACTAGACTGACGGCTAATGGTCATGAGAGCCGGTCTGTCAGAGTCAAGTGTTCTAGCATCAGTTGGGGACAACCCATTGATTATGTTCATCAACTCTGATAATTCTTCTGATGAATTGGAGGCCACAGAACAGGTATCCATCACCTGATTGACCATTATATTGGTGAAAAGGCTCTTTGTGTCAAAGTAAACCTGTGAGGAACTAATGGAGATGGCAGAAGAGCTCGGCAAAAGCCAACTTGTTTCCTGCAGAGAACCATCAGAGATGATAGTTGGGCAGAAATCGGATCCTTGTGATGGTGGAGGAAGCCAGAAGACAATCTGCTGTAGCAGACGTTTTATTGACTCCGTAGCAAAGGAGTATACAAGGTCAGATGGAAACTCCCTGGATTCTTCAGAAGCATTCAATCCTGTCTTCAGCTTCAAAAGAATAGAGTCAGACACGCTCTTGCCAGCTGGCACAAAAAGAGCCTGGGGGGTGTTTTGACTTTTTATGAGCTCATAAACTTTGTCAGTGAGCTCATGTGAGAAGTTCTGAGTCTCGCAAGTCTTCTTGTAAAAGAAGTGACATCATCTGCAGTGGCTATGTGTTCCGTATCTTCTCTTGGAATGACCTCCATAACAGTGTCAACTATGGCAGAGATGGTTTGCCTTGTGTAATTTGTTGACCCTTTGGAATAATTTACCATGCTGGTCTGGCTGCCTTCATGTTCACTGTAAGTCATTTGTGTAGAAGTAGCTGTTCTGCATATGGATTCGGCATGTTTGGGGGCCTCAACCACATTGTCTAGGAGGACCGGTTGTTGCTGGGCAAAAAAATCCTTGACCTTGATGAACACATTGTTGAACAGGTTAACAGTTCCTGACCAAATGATATTTCCTTTCACATTGACCCCGTTGTGAACACTGACAGGAAGGGTTGAAGCTGACAGGGATCTCTCTAACTGGCCAGACACTGAAGCATCAGACATTTTAGTCATCTGGGTGAAGCTATTAAGGTCTTTAGTGATGCTTATGACGATGTTGGATGCTGCAGAATTGGTGTGCAGAGAAGAGGTGAACAAAGGTGGAGTTCCACTCTTCTGAAGGATTTTGACATCTCTATCATCACCATCATTACTGGACTCTGCACAAATGTCTGCACTTCTACCATCAAGGCTGGTATTTACAATGCCAATTAACCCTGATTGAAGGATCCCACCAGCCATATGTGAGGCTTTAGTTTGAAACTCATCAGTACATAGTTTGTCAAAGGCTGTGGATTTAAGACTTCTAGAGGATGCCTCCTCCTCATCATTGTTGATCTCACCATGCAAATTGTCCTGTGTATTGACAGCATAGTCATCAACAGATAAATATGATTTGGAGGCGGCAAGGATGTCAATCTGAGAAACAACGGCATCCAAAAGCTTGGACAGGTCTTCTGTATCTCCTTTTAGGCTAGAGAGGCATTCCTCCATGGATTCCTCAGAGTGATACACAGTGAGGATCTGACTAATGACCTCCTTGGTACAGGTTTGAAGGTCCGCTTGGATTTCAAGAGAATCCCTATTACAAGTCACCTGAGAATCTAAACTTTCACTAGGAGCCTGGTTGAGAGTCTCATCATGTATTGGTGTAACACCATCGATGACCTTTACAGAGTCTTGGCAGGGAGTGAGAAAACGCCTCAGCAATTCTCGAAATCTATGATATATAATACGAGCATAATGAAGGGTGCTCACTTTTGAAATTCTGAAATTTTCAGAGTGATGTGCCTGCATGGACTGAACAATAGTCTCCACATCTGTTACAAAAGTGTCCAGCAATTTAGATGCTTCAGAGATGCTTCAGTAAGCTGTTTGTAAAGGGGTTGACAGATCTCAGAGCTTCGCTCACTGCCTTTCTAGCCTTTGTCTGGAAAGACACACTGGAGAGTTTCTTCATATTTATAACTGGAAGACTCAGGGTAGATTCACTGTTGGTGGTGCTGTCCTGCAGACCAAGTGGAAAAGTGAGATGGGAGAGACATTGTTCACTGTCTAACAACTCAGATGGTGAGGGGGAACACGAACTGGTGAAATCATTCAAGTCAGACATGATGCCATCCACAAATAGAATGGCCTCCAGAGACTCTTCAGAATCACACTCTCCAACAGAAGATGAGAACTTCTCCATCACCTCAGTCTTATACAAGACAAGAACCTGGCTGGCAATCGCTTTTGTGGTGTCAAGGAGGACTTGGTCTTGCAAATACTTTTTGAGAGCCAAGAGAGATTGTGGGGTCTCACTTTGTCCTTTTTGTTCATTCATAGATGAGGGGGTTATTAAAAGTGGTTTACAAGAAATGGAGTCCGTTGTGTCAGCCTCACCATTACTGGAATGACCGACGTCCAGGCACAAAGTTGGAACCATTGTGAAATAATCTTTTGTGCTCTCCACAAATGTACTTGCGAGATACCCTTTTTCTGGACAGGTAAGAATCCTCTTCAGCGTATTTTTCATGTCGTAGTAACAGCCAACAGTGTAAGACCAGATCTTAATCTGATGGTTTTCAAGAAGGATCTGCTCACTCTGTGCAGGAGAGCAGGATGCCCTGATAGACTGGGTAAGATTGTCCATGTCTGAAACAAAGGTACTTACCAACTCAGAGGCCTCAGGGTCAATCATAAGGTCTCTGATCTCACCTATCCGAGGAGTTGGACTAGATGATATAGTGCCAGAACAACATGATGTACAACCCCTGAATATTTTAACAATCTCCCGGATCGATTCAGTGGCCTTTGTCTGAAACTCCTCAGTGAGTAGTCTATCCATACTTTGTGTTGACAGACGAATACTAGATTTGGCACCTTTGATATTGAGGTTGCTCTCTCCTTGTTTTAGCATCTCCTCAGGACTTTTACAAGCTTCAAGCATCTTCATATGGTCACCAACAACACAAAGCAGTTCCCTCTTGTCGGGGTCATTTTCTTCCTTATTGCTGAAGTTCAAAACAGTGCCACTGAGGGCTGTCATGACCTGTCCTGTTAAATGTGTCATATCCACCTCAACACCATCCTCTCTGAGAACAACAATCTGCTCAACACTCTTCCCATTAATATACATCTGAAGTATGTTGGAAACGCCAGACACCATCTCCTCAACAACCTTGGTTCTGGAGACACCACCACTGGCAAAAATAACAGGGGACATTCGGCCAGAGATGGGAGTTTGGATGGCCACAGAGATTATGGAATTGACCTTCTTTGACACTTCTCCAACAATAACCCGGGATAGACTTTGAGTGTCTACCTGGTCCTCTCTTTGGATACAGAGGACATTGTTCAGCGACTCTTTGAAGGAATCCTGGACACCAGTGAGGAGACTGTCCTCAGTAATCCCAAAAAAGTCCCTGAGTGGCTCAGATGATATAGACTCACCATCTCCCTGAGTATTTGGCAACACTGTCTGAGACCTTTGAGAATACAAAGCAAACAATACAGCATTCCATATTCAATAGTAGACACGGTAGTGACATTAATACATCATTCAGTAATCAGTTAAACTGGTCATTAATAGTAAACTGTTATACAGATAACAAAACATATTTTCACAAAATGGGTTATGAATAGTTAGGTGAAACCGGTTTCTTTAGGAATGACTGAACATACCCATTACGTGAGGAGCTTGATTTGGCCGTGCAAGACCTTGAGGATTTGCTGCTGCCTCTCTTGCGAACCTTCAGGTTTGTGCTAGAGGATCTCTCTGATTCTGTCAGACACTTGCCGGATACTGGAGACACATGGCTGTATATCCGTACAAAACGGAAAATTGCAGGGATGATGACCTCCAGGATGGCCTCAAATACAAACCGCACAATCTCCAGGCACATCTCTGCAAGCAATGCCCTCATCACCTGTAGGACCGAAACAGTGTAGGTAGATTACTCATAGCCGGGCTCTGAAACCAAGCTCCTCAAAGAGATACCAACAATCTCACATATGTTCATGAGAATCATGAAAGTGGCATACATTGGAAAGCATGAAAAGCAGTAGGCTACTAAAAAGCTCTTTGAATGTAACTGTTTGTGATAATGTGGATGATACTGTAGATAGATAAAAGGTTTGTATCTAATATTCTTGAAACATCTATTAATATATCTATGAATCATTTTCAGGGTTAAGGGACTTACAGGGTCCATCCTGCCAATGCTTAACTGCCTCCATTGCCTATAGGAGATAATTAGACGTTTTTAGCACCAAAAAGCACACCAACACACATACAATTTATAAAATCCTCCAGATGACATTGCATTCAAATACTACAATAGAAGTTTGGACATACTCCTCAGTAAGTTTTTCCAGAAACCGGATGATAATCGGGTTGAAAGCATCCGGATCGATTGGCGGGAGGTCAAGAGCCCTGGTCTGACAGGCCCTGGAGACACACTCACTGAGGATCTTTTCATTAGATTGTCCCTGGTGAGATGTCCCCTGAACTGCCATCCCAGAAAATTCCACAGATGTAGAGGGACCTGTGTGCAAAGCAGCATTCACCAAGGTAAAGAAGTCAGAAAACATGTAACCTTCTGAGGCAAGTATGTATTAGCCAACTTTGTGTACTTTGTGAAGTTAAGTACCCAAGAAAGGATAACATGTGCACTCTGCTATTAGTCCTCTGCTCAATAGATGTCCATACTAAATTACATTTACATGCAAAAGGATTACATTCAGTGAAATTAGAGTTTCATTTATGACCTGCATCTGTATCAGTGATCTGCTCCACTTTGTTTCTCTTGGTCCTCTTGGTCTAAAAATACAATACAGTCAATGATATACACGTAGATACTGTATGAAGCCATTCCAATACAGCCCTTTAAGTAGAGCAAGGGTAAGACTGATTGCAGGGCTGTCCCCGACAAAAAAAAAAAAAATTGTCGACCGAGAGTCATCCTGTTCTAATGTTAAAATGTATTTTTCCATATCAGACACAGCCTATGTGTTTGAATACAATCACCTACATAGGCACTGAGCTTGGCTGATGCTTTAAGCACACTGTTTAATTAAATAATTAAGACACAAATGACTCAAGAAAGAGCCCGATGGTGACACTATTAAAAGAAATGACAGCGAGTGCCTGTGTGACAGGTGCACGTTGTCTCGCTCTCCTCCTTACTGCAGCGAAAAGGCACCACATAACAGCAAGTGTTTATTGTGCTGTCCATGCTGAAGACGCAATATCATTTCAGCCATTTAGTTTCTTCCTTACAGTTCTGGAAACTTGTTCTTTACAGTTATGGAAACTTTAGAGTGTTTTCTATCCTAATCTGACAATTATATGCATATTCTAGTTTCTGGGGCTGAGAAATAGGCCGTTTCAAATGGGTACGTTTTTTAGCCAAAAATGAAAATACTGCCCCCTACGCGCAAAAGGTTAAGCAAATGTTAAGCAATACCAGTCTGTTCTAACGACTAAAAATTATAAAGCCATTATTACAGCATAGCAAATATTAAAAACAGCCGAATCTGTGAAATTGCTTAATTCAACATTTTGCCGGTGCATGAGGCTTGGTGCTCACAGAATCAGTAGGCTATTAAACAAATACCTCAAACAGGCAACAGAAGCTATATCTGTCTTACTCCTGTATATATGTATACAGTACCAGTCAAAAGTTTGGACACACCTACTCATTCAAGGCTTTTCTTTATTTGTACAATTTTCTACATTGTAGAATAGTAGTGAAGACATCAAAACTATGAAATGGAATCATGTAGGTACCAAAAAGGGTTAAACAAATCAAAATATATTTTATATTTGAGATTCTTCAAAGTAGCCATCCTTTGCCTTGATGGCAGCTTTGCACACTCTTGGCATTCTCTCAACCAGCTTCACCTGGAATGCTTTTCCAACAGTCTTGAAGGAGTTCCCACATATGCTGAGAACTTATTGGCTGTTTTTCCTTCACTCTGTGGTCCAATTCATCCCAAAACATCTCAATTGGGTTGAGGTTGGGTGATTGTGGATGTCAGGTCATCTGATGCAGCCCTCCATCACTCTCCTTCTTGGTCAAATAGCCCTTACACAGCCTGGAGACGCAAACCAGATGGGATGGCGTATCACTGCAGAATACTATGGTAGCCATGCTAGTTAAGTGTGCCTTGAATTCTAAATAAATCACAGACAGTGTCACCAACAAAGCGCCCCCACATTATCACACCTCCTCCATGCTTCATGGTGGGAACCACACATGCGGAGATCATCTGTACACCTACTCTCACAAAGAAATTGTTGGAATTTGGACTTATCAGACCAAAGGACAGATTTCCACCAGTCTAATGTCCATTGCTCGTGTTTCTTGGCCCAAGCAAGTCTCTTCTTCTTATTGGTGTCCTTTAGTAGTGCTTTCATCGCAGCAATTTGATCATGAAGGCCTGATTCACGCTGTCTCCTCTGAACAGTTGATGTTGAGATGTGTTGGTGACTTGAACTCTGTGAAGCATTTATTTGGGCTGCAATGTGAGGTGCAGTTAACTCTAATGAACTTGTCCTCTGCAGCCGAGTTAACTCTGTCTTCCTTTCCTGTGGCGGTCCTCATGAGAGCCAGTTTCATCATAGCGCTTGATGGTTTTTGGACTTGATGGTTTTTGCACTTGATGAAAAGTTCAAAGTTCTTTAAATTTTCCGGATTGACTGACCTTCATGTCTTAAAGTAATGACGGACTGTTGTTTATCTTTGCTTATTTGAGCTGTTCTTGCCATAATATGGACTTGGCCTTTTACCAAATAGGGCTATCTTCTGTATACCAACCCTACCTTGTCACAACACAACTGATTGGCTCAAATGCATTAAGAAGGAAAGAAATTCCTTTACTTAATTTTTAACAAGGCACACATGTTAATTTATGAAATGCATTCCAGGTGACTACCTCATGAAGCTGGTTGAGAGAATGCCAAGAGTGTGCAAAGCTGTCATCAAGGCAAAGGGTGATTACTTTGAAGAACCCTTTTGACTGGTAATATATATATGGATGATTTACAAAGCCAGGCACATTTAACAATTAGGCTATTGATTATAGACCTAATTTAGTTGGGTTTTCCTCTCTCCTCAAATTTCTTAGACAATTAGGCTAAGGCAAGGGCTGTTTCCCCGTCTCTGCTGCTGCTGCTGCCTCTGCAGCATTGTTCTCAATCCCAGTATGCTGGTTAACTTTGTTATTATGCACATAGCAACATAGGAAAGGGTGGCAATTCTACGGAGCACTGAAGATTGCGTTTCAGAACCACGGACAGCGACCATATCCAATGCAGGAGATAGCGCATTTGTTATAAAATAATATTTGATTTATTAGTTTTGCACCATTATTTTAACATAAGATAACCATATACAATTTCAGTATCACGTCTTAGCGTGATGGACTGTGCCATCCCTGTGGCCTCGGCAATGGATTAGTCAACTGAGATAGGCGCGAATCAGACAGGTGTCCATGTGCACCATGAAGAAAAAAAACTTTTGCGGCTACTCGACTTAAGAAATCCCAGTCAACCAACAGCCTATCGACCAAACTGTAGACCAAATGGGGTCAGCCCTAGATTTACTATTAGGAGATAAAAGGGTATTGCATGGGCAATAGAACAACATGCTGTAGGGGCAGGTTATAGATATGAAAGATATCACAAATATCCACATCTCTGCTCAATCTATTCCCTTACCTTGACTTTATTTCTTTTCACGGCATCCTGCTGCATCTGAGGCAGGGGATCCTTCTTCACCTTTTCCTCATCTTCATCATTCTGATTATGAACAAAATCTCTCTCAGCCGCATCACTATCAGTGCTCTGTTCAACTGTGGACCTGTTGGCACTGGTCCTCCTCTTGGTCTAAAAATACAATACAGTCAGTCATATACAGGCCTTTGAGAAGAGCTACAGTAAACAATTGGTGATTGAATATTAAGAGATGGAAGTCTGTTGTAAGGACAATTTATCCTCCAACCTCACAACAACATGTTATATGGCGTATTGGACAGGTTTAAAGTGTGGACAGGTAAGACCCCAGATTTCCCTTTCTCTCCTCAGTCTAGTCTCTCACCTTAACTTTTCTCCTTGTCACAGCCTTCAGCTCGATCTGAGGCAGGGGATCCTTCACTTCACTATCTTCTGGATAGTTTAAACCCAGGATATCATTCTTCATTTTCTGGACTTGACCTTCCAAACTTTGATGATCATGTGGATCATCTTCGTTTAAACTCTGGAATAAATTAGACCATTCTTTAAATGCTCATGGATATGGACAATATACCACAGCTAAGAGCTGTTCTTACACATGACACCTTGCACAGTTATTATAAACTGGTTACCAACTTAATTAGAAAAGTAAAAATAAATGTTTTGTCATACCCGTGGTATACGCTCTGATATACCATAGCTTTCAGCCAATCAGCATTCAAGGCTCAAAACACCCAGTTTATAATGGCCAATATATACATTTTTTTGCAGAACAGGTTTTCGCTATAAATACACATAGATCCTATTGCCTGATATCAAGATTCGTAATTAATGCGTTATGGAGTCACCTATTATTATTATAGTTTAGGTAGAATTATGATAAATAGCCTACTGCTCTTATCTTTGCAAGGGTCATATTTCAAATCAATTTATATATCCCTTCGTACATCAGCTGATATCTCAAAGTGATGTACAGAAACCCAGCCTAAAACCCCAAACAGCAAGCAATGCAGGTGTAGAAGCACGGTTTGATGTATAACAAGTCCCATAGGTTATTATAATGCATACATTTTTTTACAATATTAAAAATGATAATATTAGCGGCACATTAACGTTAGCCCACTACTTGCGGCACCCCTACCGTCATGTCCTGTAAACCCTGTTGTTCCTGACGCAGCATAAAAAAGACGGTGCAGTGGTTCCTGCACCACTGCATGGGGCTTCTCTGTTAGCAATTCATAGGCTTACCTTATTATCCTCCATGGTTAAAGTCCATGGCTGGAGCCTATGTTCCCATCATGTAAAACTTTACCAAGTGATTACCAAAGAGATAAACTATCACATTTTATAGGTAACTCAGCCAACGTCATAATGTGAATGCACTTTGACGTAATAAAACAACTTCAGGGATGATCTGTCAATCAATGCAATCAGCGACGCAATACTGGATCCCCATACCACTAAAAAGACCACTCCAAACAATAAATACTGGTGTATTATACTGGTGTATTTTTTGTACAATAATGTGATGAGACAACAAATAGATAAGTAAACAACAGCCGTCACCAATGATGAGCAATACATAACATTGTAAATAAGAATGTATTCTTAACTGACTTGCCTATTTAAATAAGGTTAAATCATTTAAAAAAATAAAAATAACAAATCAAATGCAGTAATTTGAGAAGAACGCTTGAGGGCGACTACGAACCATTTTTGAATAAACGAGGACAGAAACATGCAATGTGTTGTTGGGTCAGAGGCAAAGAGTCATAGTTGAAATGAGAAAAGATGGTGGCGCACGCAGAAATACACGTGGTTCACGGTGGTGGCAGCAAAATAAACTGCAGAGAGACAGTTATTACAAATGACATGAGCTAAACCTGAATTAACTGTATGACACAAGTATGGCATGGATGCAAACTGTGGCCCTGGCTAGCTACTGTGGCTAGCACGTTAGCTAACGTGTTACTGTATAGCTACAACACAAGTATTCTAATCTTGAGAGAAATGTAACGTTGGCTATTGTTGTCTGTGGTCCTGTAGCTCAGTTGGTACAGCATGGCGCTTGCAACGCAATAATTGTGGGTTCGATTCCCGGGAGCACCCATATGTAATGTGCATGGCCATTGCTTCGTCCCACAACAAACTATTGTTTATACAGATGACTCGTTGCAGAAGCTTCCGTACGTATTCTTGCGTCCTTTATCAAACAACTCAAACGAAAATAACGTTTCCACTGAACAGCGGCATATTCAGTATCTCTAGGAACAATACTTTGCGGGACGAAGCAAGCATGATCGTAGCTAAGTCGCTTTGGGTAAATTCCTAAATGGCTTATACACAGAACCAGTGCAGTGGTGGAAAAAGTACCCAATTGTCATACATGAGTCATTTTCTATTAAGGTATCTTTACTTTTACTCAAGTTAAAGTCACCCAGTAAAATACTAGAGTAATAGTCTAAAAGTATTTGGTTTTAAATATACTTAAGTATCAAAAATGTAATTGGATAAAATATACTTATAAACCTATACATAATTTAAAATTCCTTATATTAATAAGCAAACAGTTTTATAATGAAGAGTAGACCCAACTAAACACCCTGGATTCTTTACACACACATTGAAGTGCAAAAATCTCAAATTTGTACTCATCAGACCAAAGGACAGATTTCCACCAGTCTAACGGTCCATTGCTCGTGTTTCTTGGCCCATGCAAGTCTCTTCTTATTATTGGTGTCCGTCCTTTAGTAGTAGTTTCAATGGAGCAATTCGACCATGAAGGCCTGATTCACGCAGTCTCCTCTGAACAGTGTATGTTGAGATGTGTGTTTCTTGAACTCTGTGAAGAATTTATTTGGGCTCCAATCTGAGGTGCAGTTAACTCTACTGAACTTATCCTCTGCAGCAAAGGTAACTCTGGGTCTTCCTCGTGAGAGCCAGTTTCATCATAGCGGTTCATGGTTTTTGCGACCTCACTAGAAGAATCTTTCAAAGTTCTTGAAATGTTCCCTATTGACTGACCTTCATGTCTTAAGCAACAATGGACTGTTGTTTCTCTTTGCTTATTTGAGCTGTTCTTGGCATAATATGGACTTGGTCTTTTACCAAATAGGGAGATCTGAGTCCTGAGGCCTGGTCCTCCGAGAGAGAGAAAGAAAGAGAGAATTAGAGAGAGCATACTTAAATTCACACAGGACACCGGATAAGACAGGAGAAGTACTCCAGATATAACAAACTGACCCTAGCCTCCCGACACAAACTACTGCAGCATAAATACTGGAGTCTGAGACAGGAGGGGTCAGGAGACACTGTGGCCCCATCCGATGATACCCCCGGTCACAAACGGTCACAAACTTTTACAGATGCACAATCGAGAGCATCCTGTCAGGCTGAATCACCGCCTGGTACAGCAACTGCACAACGCATCACCGGGGGAAAACTACCTGCCCTCCAGGACACTTACACCACCCGATGTCACAGGAAGGCAAAAATGACCATCAAGGACAACAACCACCCAAGCCACTACATACCCTACATTACCCATCTCATTTGTATATACTGTACTCTATACCATCTACTGCATCTTGCCTATGACGTTTGGCCATCGCACATCCATATATTTATATGTACATATTCTTATTAATTCCTTTACACTTGTGTGCGTATAAGGTAGTTGTTGTGAAATTGTTAAAATACTTGTTAGATATTACTGCAAGGTCAGAACTAGAAGCACAAGCATTTCGCTACACTCGCATTAATTACCATCTGCTAACCATGAGTATGTGATTTGATTGAATGTTTTCCCCATAAAACCTACCACTGCTTTGATTTCTAATTTGATCAGTATTGGTTTATGCTGTGTTAAAATTTGTGTTTAAGCAATAAACAAATGTAAAAAATAAAATCTCTGGTTGTAAACTGACTGCAGTAGCTTTGTTTCGCTCATGTCATACTGCGTGTCATTCCTCAACTGTCTGGATTTTACATTCATTTTGGACCTCCACCAAACTGACACACTAAATCAACTAACTGTTTTTGTACATATTCAAGTAGCGATTCATAACATACAAATACAATCAGTACATGGCTTTCCATTAATTTCTTAAACTCATTGGAAATGAAATGGAATTCAACTATGCTATAATCCCACTGAAACATGAATAAGCCTCATTCAGATGATTTTATATGGTCCTTTACACACCAGCTCCGTGGGAAAATTGGATCCTGGCCAAAGGCACAAGTTCATTCAAAAAGTGTGAGACATCTAGGATGAGTTTTTGACAATATTAATGTCAACTGCCATATGTTGATGTACATGTCCAACTGGTTTCCTCCTATTTTCAGACTACTGATGCCAGACTAGTGTTTTATCATGTGGCCACAGATACTCCCCTACTCTGTCAGTGGTTTCAGATCTACAACAGACAACTGTGTGCGCATAGCATACAGTATTGAGCAATAGAGAAGAAAATGGAATACTAGACCAAAAATATACACCATTTTATTTTTAAAGTGTCTTGTGCCGTCCCAAACAAAGTACAATAAAATGAAATGAAAGCTAAAGGGAATATGCAGTAGGGTTTATAAAGGTCAAGATAAGTTTGACTGGGACTAGTGGAAGCGTAGGATGTTTGGTAACATTTGGCATCCTAAACTTGTTTACAGGTGACAAAGCAGGCTACAGGACCATATAGTGCTTCTACCCAAGTGGTGGCCCATCATGTCTTTAGGAGCTACAGTCTTTTTCATTTTTTCCAACCAGACATTAACCAAGACATATAGCTAGAATATTATGGAGTGATATTAGTGCCAACATAAACTGAATTTCAGATTCAACATCATATCGCTCCATAGACTCTAGTGTGCCTGGTTTGGCCAAAGATTACTACACATTGTGGCCCTCCAGGAAAAATACCAAACTCTCTGAATGTATATGCAGTGGTACATGTCAGTGCCATGAGTTACACTGAGTGTATAAAACATTAAGAACACCTGCTCTTTCCATGACATATGCTGACAGGTGAATCCAGGTTAAAGCTATAATCCCTTATGGATGTCACTAGTTAAATCCACTTACATCAGTAGAGATAAAGAGGAGGAGACAGGTATAAAAATATATTGTAACGCTTGAGACAATTGAGACATGGATTGTGTGTGTGTACCATTCAGAGGGTGAATAGGCAAGACAAAATATTTACGTGCCTTTCAACGGGGCATGGTAGTAGGTGCCAGGGGTACCAGTTTGTGTCAAGAACTGCAACGCTGCTGGGTTTTATAAGCTCAATAGATTCCCGTGTGTATCAAGAATGGTCCACCACTCAAAAGACATACAGCCAACTTGACACAACTGTGGGAAGCATTGGAGTCAACATGGGCCAGCATCCCTGTGAATGTGTTGTACACTCAGTACATTAATAGTATTGGTACCGTGTTCTTGCCATAACCTGTAAAGCTGGAGCAGCCTGTGAGGCAGGGAGAGGTGTAGGTGATGCCGTTGTCTGAACACACAGGGTCCCACTCCCCAGCCAAGCAGGAGCAGACTCTGTTACACTCTGACAACATGCTGCCATCGTACACCAGGGGACATGGGGGACAGAGAAAATAGCTGGTAATAATGAGGTTGAAATAATTGTTGCTGAACTATCATTGACATAGGCTCAGTGACAAAACAGCCAGGAATCCTGGCTCAGTAACAACCATATTGAATATTCCCACAAGAGGGATCCTCGGCACAAGTCCATGTGTGTTTTGGTCTAACTTTCCCTCATATTCCACTGATCAAAACTTTTGTTTTAATCAACCCACCAACCAACCAACCAATCAGATGTCATATCAGGATGATCACATCAGTCACTCAACCCACTCAGGTGACGCACCCCTCCCAGGGACGGTATGAAAGAGCCCCAGTAAGCCAGTGACTCAGCCCCTGTAATAGGGTTAGAGGCAGAGAATCCCAGTGGAAAGAGGGGAACCGGCCAGGCAGAGACACCAAGGGCGGTTCGTTGCTCCAGAGCCTTTCCGTTCTTCTTCCC
This sequence comes from Oncorhynchus mykiss, assembly GCF_013265735.2. Lineage (NCBI taxonomy): Eukaryota > Metazoa > Chordata > Actinopteri > Salmoniformes > Salmonidae > Oncorhynchus > Oncorhynchus mykiss. The sequence goes on along the minus strand of NW_023493666.1, from coordinate 371,229 downwards.
ACTCCTGGGCCAGACTACACTCAATCATATGACCCACTGAAGAGATGAGTCTTCAGTAAAGACTTAAAGGTTGAGACCGAGGTTGCGTCTCTGACATGGGTAGGCAGACCGTTCCATAAAAATGGAGCTCTATAAGAGAAAGCCCTGCGTCCAGCTGTTTGCTTAGAAATTCTAGGGACAATTAGGAGGCCTGCGTCTTGTGACCGTAGTGTACGTGTAGGTATGTACGGCAGGACCAAATCAGAGAGATAGGTAGGAGCAAGCCCATGTAATGCTTTGTAGGTTAGCAGTAAAACCTTGAAATCAGCCCTTGCTTTGACAGGAAGCCAGTGTAGGGAGGCTAGCACTGGAGTAATGTGATCAAATTTTTTGGTTCTAGTCAGGATTCTAGCAGCTGTATTTAGCACTAACTGAAGTTTATTTAGTGCTTTATCCGGGTAGCCGGAAAGTAGAGCATTGCAGTAGTCTAACCTAGAAGTGACAAAAGCATGGATTAATTTTTCTGCATCATTTTTGGACAGAACGTTTCGGATTTTTGCAATGTTACGTAGATGGAAAAAAGCTGTCCTTGAAATGGTCTTGATATGTTCTTCAAAAGAGAAATCAGGGTCCAGAGTAACGCCGAGGTCCTTCACAGTTTTATTTGAGACGACTGTACAACCATTAAGATTAATTGTCAGATTCAACAGAATATCTCTTTGTTTCTTTGGACCTAGAACAAGCATCTGTGTTTTGTCCGAGTTTAAAAGTAGAAAGTTTGCAGCCATCCACTTCCTTATGTCTGAAACACATGCTTCTAGTGAGGGCAATTTTGGGGCTTCACCATGTTTCATTGAAATGTACAGCTGTGTGTCATCCGCATAGCAGTGAAAGTTAACATTATGTTTTCGAATGACATCCCCAAGAGGTAAAAATATATAGTGAAAACAATAGTGGTCCTAAAACGGAACCTTGAGGAACACCAAAATTTACAGTTGATTTGTCAGAGGACAAACCCTTCACAGAGACAAACTGATATCTTTCCAACAGATAAGATCTAAACCAGGCCAGAACTTGTCCGTGTAGACCAATTTGGGTTTCCAATCTCTCCAAAAGAATGTGGTGATCGATGGTATTAAAAGCAGCACTAAGGTCTAGGAGCACGAGGACAGATGCAGAGCCTCGGTCTGATGCCATTAAAAGGTCATTTACCACCTTCACAAGTGCAGTCTCAGTGCTATGATGGGGTCTAAAACCAGACTGAAGCATTTCGTATACATTGTTTGTCTTCAGGAAGGCAGTCTCTTGACACAATGATGAAAATAATCATGGCCTCTAAACCTTCAAGCTGCATACTGGACCCTATTCCAACTAAACTACTGAAAGAGCTTCTTCCTGTGCTTGGCCCTCCTATGTTGAACATAATAAATGTCTCTCTATCCACCGGATGTGTACCAAACTCACTAAAAGTGCGCAACAGCCTTTTCTAAAAATGTTGAGAGGAATGGAAGATTCGATATAGGCCGATAGTTTTTTATATTTTCTAGGTCAAGGTTTGGCTTTTTCAAGAGAGGCTTTATTACTGCCACTTTTAGTGAGTTTGGTACACATCCGGTGGATAGAGAGACGTTTATTATGTTCAACATAGGAGGGCCAAGCACAGGAAGCAGCTCCTTCAGTAGTTTAGTTGGAATAGGGTCCAGTATGCAGCTTGAAGGTTTAGAGGCCATGATTATTTTCATCATTGTGTCAAGAGATATAGTACTAAAACACTTGAGCGTCTCTCTTGATCCTAGGTCCTGGCAGAGTTGTGCAGACTCAGGACAACTGAGCTTTGAAGGAATACGCAGGGATTGTGTTTTACAGGAAGTATATGGTATCCCATCTAAAGATAAGGTTACTTATCTTGAAATTGTTATATGCAAGGATGAAAACAAAGGAGTGAATTGAACTTTAACTCCATTGAGAAAACAAAGAAGAAATTGAACCTTTGGTTGATGAGAGATATTTCGTTATACGGTCGAGTATTATTATCCAAAGCTGAAGGGTTATCCAGATTGGTTTATGTCTCGTTATCACTTGACTTACCCCCTAAAATTGTAAAGGACTTAGATAAGATTATTTATAGTTTGATTTGATGTGATATCCACAAAAATGATGTGGATATATTGAAGCAACATCTCAAGACATCAGTCAGGAAGTTAAAGCTTGGTCGCAAGTGGATATTCCAAATGGACAATAACCCCAAGCATACTTCCAAAGTTGTGGCAAAATGACTTAAGGACAACAAAGTCAAGGTATTGGAGTGGCCATCACAAAGCCCTGATCTCAATCCTATAGAAAATTTGTGGGCAGAACTGAAAAAGGGTGTGCGAGCAAGGAGGCCTACAAACCTGACTCAGTTACACCAGCTCTGTCAGGAGGAATGGGCCAAAATTCAGGCGAAACTTGTGGAAGGCCACCCGAAACATTTGACCCAAGTTAAACAATTTAAAGGCAATGCTACCAAATACTAATTGAGTGTATGTAAACTTCTGACCCACTGGGAACGTGATGAAAGAAATAAAAGTTGAAATAAATTAATCTCTCTAGTATTATTCTGACATTTCACATTCTTAAAATAAAGTGGTGATCCTAACTGACCTAAAACAGGGGATTTTTACTAGGATTAAATTACAGGAATTGTGAAAAACTGAGTTTAAATGTATTTGGCTAATGTGTATGTAAACTTCCGATATATACAGTGCCTTGCGAAAGTATTCGGCCCCCTTGAACTTTGCGACCTTTTGCCACATTTCAGGCTTCAAACATAAAGATATAAAACTGTATTTTTTTGTGAAGAATCAACAAGTGGGACACAATCATGAAGTGGAACGACATTTATTGGATATTTCAAACTTTTTTAACAAATCAAAAACTGAAAAATTGGCCGTGCAAACTTATTCAGCCCCTTTACTTTCAGTGCAGCAAACTCTCTCCAGAAGTTCAGTGAGGATCTCTGAATGATCCAATGTTGACCTAAATGACTAATGATGATAAATACAATCCACCTGTGTGTAATCAAGTCTCCGTATAAATGCACCTGCACTGTGATAGTCTCAGAGGTCCGTTAAAAGCGCAGAGAGCATCATGAAGAACAAGGAACACACCAGGCAGGTCCGAGATACTGTTGTGAAGAAGTTTAAAGCCGGATTTGGATACAAAAAGATTTACCAAGCTTTAAACATCCCAAGGAGCACTGTGCAAGCGATAATATTGAAATGGAAGGAGTATCAGACCACTGCAAATCTACCAAGACCTGGCCGTCCCTCTAAACGTTCAGCTCATACAAGGAGAAGACTGATCAGAGATGCAGCCAAGAGGCCCATGATCACTCTGGATGAACTGCAGAGATCTACAGCTGAGGTGGGAGACTCTGTCCATAGGACAACAATCAGTCGTATAATGCACAAATCTGGCCTTTATGGAAGAGTGGCAAGAAGAAAGACATTTCTTAAAGATATCCATAAAAAGTGTTGGTTAAAGTTTGCCACAAGCCACCTAGGAGACACACCAAACATGTGGAAGAAGGTGCTCTGGTCAGATGAAACCAAAATTGAACTTTTTGGCAACAATGCAAAACGTTATGTTTGGCGTAAAAGCAACACAGCTGAACACACCATCCCCACTGTCAAACATGGTGGTGGCAGCATCATGGTTTGGGCCTGCTTTTCTTCAGCAGGGACAGGGAAGATGGTTAAAATTGATGGGAAGATGGATGGAGCCAAATACAGGACCATTCTGGAAGAAAACCTGATGGAGTCTGCAAAAGACCTGAGACTGGGACTTCCAACAAGACAATGATCCAAAACATAAAGCAAAATCTACAATGGAATGGTTCAAAAATAAACATATCCAGGTTAGAATGGCCAAGTCAAAGTCCAGACCTGAATCCAATCGAGAATCTGTGGAAAGAACTGAAAACTGCTGTTCACAAATGCTCTCCATCCAACCTCACTGAGCTCGAGCTGTTTTGCAAGGAGGAATGGGAAAAAATGTCAGTCTCTCGATGTGCAAAACTGATAGAGACATACCCCAAGCGACTTACAGCTGTAATCGCAGCAAAGGGTGGCGCTACAAAGTATTAACTTAAGGGGGCTGAATAATTTTGCACGCCCAATTTTTCAGTTTTTGATTTGTTAAAAAAGTTTGAAATATCCAATAAATGTCATTCCACTTCATGATTGTGTCCCACTTGTTGTTGATTCTTCACAAAAAAATACAGTTTTATATCTTTATGTTTGAAGCCTGAAATGTGGCAAAAGGTCGCAAATTTCAAGGGGGCCGAATACTTTCGCAAGGCACTGTAAATATATAGATAAACTCAGCAACAAAAGAAATGTCCTCTCACTGTCTACTGCGTTTATTTTCAGCAAACTTAAAATGTGTAAATATTTGTATGAACATAACACGATTCAACAACTGAGACATAAACTGAACCAGTTCCACAGAAATTTGACTAACAGAAATGGAATAATCAAAATCAATGGTCAAAATCAAAAGTAACAGTCAGTTACTTTTGCAGTGCGTCACCTCCTCATGGACTGCACCAGATTTGCCAGTTCTTGCTGTACCATGTTACCCCACTCTTCCACCTAGGTACCTGCAAGTACCCAGACATTTCTGGGGGGAATGGCCCTTGCTCTCATCCTCCGATCCAACAGGTCCCAGATGTGCTCAATGGGATTGTGATCTTGGCTCTTCGCTGACCATGGCAGAACACTGATATTCCTGTCTTGCAGGAAATCATGCACAGAACGAGCAGTATGGCTCGGGTCATGTCAGGATGAGCCTGCAGGAAGTGTACCACATGAGGGAGGAGGATGTCTTCCCTGTAATACACAGCGTTGAGACTGCCTGCAATGACAACAAGCTTAGTCCGATGATGCTGTGACACACTGCGCCAGACCATGACGGACCCTCCACCTCCAAATCGATTTCGCTCCAGAGTACAGGCCTCGGTGTAACGCTCATTCCTTCAACGATAAACGTAAATCCGACCATCACCCCTGGTGAGACAAAACCGCGACTCGTCAGTGAAGAGCACTTTTTGGCAGTCCCGTCTGGTCCAGCGACGGTGGGTTTGTGACCATAGGCGACGCTGTTGCCGGTGATGTCTAATGAGGACCTGCCTTACAACAGGCCGACAAGCCCTCAGTTCAGCCTCTCAGCTTATTGCGGGTAGTCTGAGCACTGATGTAGGGATTGTGCGTGGGAAACATGGGACAGTGTTTAAACCCTTTACAATGAAGATCTGTGAAGTTACTTGGATTTTTACGAATTATCTTTGAAAGACAGGGTCCTAAAAAAGGGACGTTTATTTTTTTGCTGAGTTTATATACACTGCTCAAAAAAATAAAGGGAACATTAAAATAACACATCCTAGATCTGAATGAATGAAATATTCTTATTAAATACTTTTTTCTTTACATAGTTGAATGTGCTGACAACAAAATCACACAAAAATTATCAATGGAAATCAAATTTATCAACCCATGGAGGTCTGGATTTGGAGTCACACTCAAAATTAAAGTGGAAAACCACACTACAGGCTGATGTTGCAGGCAGCAGAACGTTCTCCACGGAGTCTCCAGACTGTCACGTCTGTCACATGTGCTCAGTGTGAACCTGCTTTCATCTGTGAAGAGCACAGGCCGCCAGTGGCGAATTTGCCAATCTTGGTGTTCTCTGGCAAATGCCAAACGTCCTGCACGGTGTTGGGCTGTAAGCACAACCCCCACCTGTGGACGTTGGACCCTCATACCACCCTCATGGAGGCTGTTTCTGACCGTTTGAGCAGACACATGCACATCTGTGGCCTGCTGGAGGTAATTTTGCAGGGCTCTGGCAGTGCTCCTCCTTGCACAAAGGCGGAGGTAGCGGTCCTGCTGCTGGGTTGTTGCCCTCCTACGGCCTCCTCCACGTCTCCTGATGTACTGGCCTGTCTCCTGGTAGCGCCTCCATGCTCTGGACACTACGCTGACAGATACAGCAAACCTTCTTGCCACAGCTCGCATTGACATGCCATCCTGGATGAGCTGCACTACCTGAGCCACTTGTGTGGGTTGTAGACTCCGTCTCATGCTACCACTAGAGTGAAAGCACCGCCAGCATTCAAAAGTGACCAAAACATCAGCCAGGAAGCATAGGAACTGAGAAGTGGTCTGTGGTCCCCACCTGCAGAACCACTCCTTTATTGGGGGTGTCTTGCTAAATGCCTATAATTTCCACCTGTTGTCTATTCCATTTGCGCAACAGCATGTGAAATTTATTGTCAATCAGTGTTGCTTCCTAAGTGGACAGTTTGATTTCACAGAAGTGTGATTGACTTGGAGTTACATTGTGTTGTTTAAGTGTTCCCTTTATTTTTTTGAGCAGTGTATATATATATATATATATATATATATATATATATATTGTATATATATATATATATATATATATATATATATATAGTATTTACAAATTCACCACATTCATAATTTTATATGGGAATCAAAAAGCTTTCATTAATGTTCACCATGTGCTGATATGCTCAGCACTCAACAGACCCCATTATGACATCACAATGTAACGGAAGCCTTGCCATGATATCATTCCTGGTTCCATCTGACAAGCAAAATTTAATTTCCACTCATTTCATGATAGATCTCTCACAGAGATAGGTTAAGTTCTTATTTTGAGAGTGTTAATATTTATCATCAATGGCTTATCGAGGGAGAAAATCAAGTGAGTTTGACAAACTCCAGAAGGAGAACTCACAGATGAAGAGCGTCATCGAAAACCTGAGGAAGCAAAACATGGCTTTAAACCAACAGGATGACCAGGACAAGTGTTCAAGTTTTGTAAGGCTCATCAGTTTTTCAAACGTTTTTCCAAAAAGAAAATATCACTGTTTATTTAGTTGTTTCATAGACATACAGTAGGCCTACATCCATAAAATAATTTGCTTAAAACTTTTTTATGACACACTGTAGAGACTATTTTGCCTACTTCACTTCTGCTATACATTTCATACTGTACCATTGTGATCCAGGGCTATCAGGAGAGCTACCCAATCCCAGAGGGCCATCGTGGCTTCATCAGTGATGCCAGACTTCTGCAGATGCAGAGAGCTGAGAGAGAGGCCATGGAAGCAAAGCAAAGAAAGATAAGTGCTATCCATGAGAATTATGTCCGGACTGCTCTCATCGGGGTTGGCAGCACCTTCGCACACCACTTCGTCCCCTCTATTCAGTGCATTCCGCGGCCGAAAGCTCCACCGAGGCCTTTGCCACGAAGGCTTGAACACTTAGCTCTGGCCCCACTGAAGAACGTGGTGGGGGTGGACGGAGCCCAAGTTCGACCCGGATCTCACTCTCTGGAGTCCATCCAGGTAAATAAGTCATTCAGCAGCAGTAGCGTGTGGCCTGTTCCCGTCCCTCCAACTGGAGCTCCCTCCAAGAGGGGCAAGAAGAAGAAGGGCAGGCGGGGAGTCAAAGCCCTGAAAGTCCAGTCGGACCAGGGCTGTGCTGACAACAACGGACCCATTGACCTGATGGAGGAGGTGAGGGACATCGAGGCTCACCTGAAGGAGGAGGCCTGGAAGGTAGGATGGACTTCGAATTTATTGTAAATGTGAAAATTTGCACTTCAGAATTATACTTGGACCGATAAATTGCCAAAACAGATAGTTGTTCCATGTCTTAAAATCAAATCAAAATGTATTTGTCACATGTGCCGAACACAACAAGTGTGGCCCTTACCGTGAAACCAACAGTGCAGTTCAAGAAGAGTTAAGAAAATATTTACCAAATAAACTAAAGTAAAAATTTATAATAATTAAAGTAACACAATGACATAACAATAACGAGGCTGTGTGGGGGTACAGGTTAGAAAGGATACTCTTTGACAGCATGATAGAATAGATAGATCCTAGAATACATTATCTCTCTGTGTATTAGTTTATGTATATACTAGTTCTATATGTATTTCTATGATGGGAGCATTATTTTCTGGTCTACACCAAAGGTGGTACATGAGGTGAATGCCATGGGCAGGAGAAGTTTGGGCTTGGACATGTCCACGGGGGAAATAGCCACCAGCTCTCTGGGAAGCCTGAGCTCAGTGGATATGAACACACCTGCTGAGCTCCGTGACTACTTGGATGTTGGGACCCCGGTCAAGTTGCGTGACAGCCCACCCAGGCCTGCTCCCCCTCCTACCAAGCCCAGGAGCAAACTGCCTCGGCCTATAAGGTTCCTCAGCCTGCCAAAGGCTGCCACCGGCTCAGGTCAGTCCCTCTCATGTACTCACACTAATGTGAATAAGACAGGGAGATCAAGCTAGGTAGAGTGATAGAAAAACAGTAGGAAGGGAAGGGACACATGGCCTTAGCCCAGGGCTAAGACATTTTTCCACACTTGCTTTGCCTGTTTCACAGTGAGATAACCTTTACTCAAGGCTAATTGGACCCTGCTTCTGAGCAGGTTGAGCACCAAAAATATATGTGCTATATTTAAAATGATATCATAATGAACTAGTGTTAAAAGCTACAAACAGATATGGAAATGAGTAAATACATAAATAAATACATACAGTTCATAGAGAGATAGATGTCTGCTGTCAACCCATAGACAAGAAGGCAGCCAGTGAGCCAAAGGGCCAAATAAAGAACCAGGCCAGATTGCAGCCCCTGTCTAACCCAGAGCAGGCCCTGACTAAGACCTTCAAGCTGCTCCACTCTCCCTCTGATGACTGGTGAGCATTCACTGTAGACAATACCAATGGAGCTAGGCTAAAGGAAGCACAGTGTAGTGTCCTTGGAAATTTAGATTTGAGCTACAGAGCGTAGAAACTTCTGAATTTTAAGAGACCAGAGTCCTAATTGATAAACATCATTATAATGTTTTTGGAAAATGTTGTGTAAAATGCTTACGTTTCTTTCACTGAATTGCAGGGAGAAGAAGATCGAGGGCTTGACCTCTCTCCGTGTGATGGCTCAGAACCACATGGACATACTGATGCCTAAACTCCATGATATCTGCCTTGCCATTATAAATGAGGTAGCTGTATTCATTCACTGCCCTATTCATTCATCTGCACAAATCTGCTACATTTGGAGAACAAGTCAAATTATTGTGTCATGTTTCTGATGTACTGCTCAACATTAATAGCTGGTCCTGTGTGTGTTATTATGATTCAGGTGAAGAACCTGCGCTCTGCAGTGTCCTGTGCTGCCATGGCCACACTGGGTGACATGTACGTTCACCTCCAGAGGGCCATGGACAGTGAGGTGGAGGGGACGGCACGTGTGCTGCTCCACAAAGCCAGCGAGGCCAACGCCTTCATCCGGCAGGGCGCCAACTTTGCCCTGGGTCACATGGTGCAGAGCTGCACCCCTACCCGTGTCATGAATGCCCTGCTGGTCGGTGGGCTGCGGTAAAGAGGGAGAAGGGTCAAGTAACACTCATTAAGGGGTAGATCCAGACTTCCACAAATTATCCTATTATCCAAGCCTCGAAATCGAGAAGATTGAAATACTGCTAGTTTTTATTTAACTGCCTTTTTCATCAGCATGCTAGGTTATTCCACAACAGTTCCGGCAGCAACTCACCCCAACGCTAGACGTCACATTTGAATGGAATCACATTTTTTTGTTATGTCTTATACTTCCTTGTGTTGTGTACTTCTTATTTAACCATTGCGTTACTTAGATTATTTTTAGCCATTGGTGGAGAGGTACTGTCTACTGATGTGTGCTAGCCTTTGGGGAGTAACAAGTCATTTATAAACCTTCATAAAGTAAATATAGTGAACACTTAAGATTAGGGGCTATTAGTGAGGCACTGAGGTATTAGTAAGTGCATGTACTCACATTCATAAATGCACTCATTAATAAATACACCATTCATGACATTTATAAATACATTTATAAATATGTATATAAATGGTGAGTCAAACCATTAATCAACCATTAACAAATGCCTTGACAATAACTCCTTTATAACTGGTTTATAGTACATTAGTAGTACATTATTAATCATTTACAAATTGTGAACATACTATGATCAAACACCTTTATTAATTATCTGATAAGTCACGAACAAATCATTTAAAATAGCGTTTATAAATGTGTAAATAACTATTTATAGATTTCTTATTGACATTTACAAATGTAGGAATAATGATTAATAAATGGTAAGTAAACTCTTTACAAACAGTTTATAAATGGTATATTAAGGGACCTTAATATAAAGTCTTACCGAACATTTTGATCCATCGATGAGACTTCATCAATACAATCCATTATCATTCATCTCCTAACTTATGTATCTCTATGACATGTAACTGATGTGCTCTGTTTTTCCTTCCTCAGCCACCGTAACGCTGCGGTGAGGAGCTGTACTGCTCAGCACCTGGAGAGACTGGCTGAGGTCATGGGGACGGCTCGTCTCCTATCGGGGAAGAAAGACCTCACTGACCGTTTCTTGATTGCCAGTAAACTGGCTGTGGACCCTTCACAGGAAGTCAGGTGGGAAGTTCCTCCTGTAAAGTAGCTTGCTTCAACATAACAGTTAAGGCCGGGATTCAATCCATGGCTCGCTATAGCACTAGATCGCCGACAATGCAGCTTTTAAAGGTCATTTAGTCTTGAGTCAACATCTGCAGTGTTTACCACGAATACAAATTGAAATTGCCTTTAAAAGCCACATTGTCGGCTGTCTACAGCATCTGTGCTAAAGGGTGTCATGGATTGAATCGCGGATTTTAGGTATTCGAAAACAACCACAGGTTCTCTTGGAGGGGAATAGTAATTGAAAACAAAAAGGAAAAATTATAAATACAAATAAGTTCAATGTGGCATAGGAAAATCCAAGTCCAGGCACCCATGTGGGTTTGAAAGTTAATCTGCCAAATGCTTAGTGGGGATGTTTGGCCGGCAGGGATGTTCTTCTCCCATCGCCAACTAGCGACCTCCTGTGGTGGGCCTACCTAATGTATGTCTTATTTTGATGGGATATTTTTTCTCAGGTTGCCATCAATTGAGTACAGTTTTTAATCACAGACAGCAGAAATGATTTGATATGTTGCACGTTTAAGATGATATTAATATCTTTGTCCACAGGCATCATGGTCGCAATATCTTGAGAAACGTGGCCACCAATGTCGAATTTGCTAAAATGTGGGACAAATTCGCTCCGAGGAAAGAGCAAGAATCCTTGAGGGAGGTCATCTCAAAGGTTAACCTCAAAGAATGGTACATTCTCTCTGGATGATTAGAAGAAGTGTGACAAATTAGCTGATATGATTACAGAAATCCAATCCCACTGGGCACAGACATCAATGTCTAGTTTTGATTTAAATTTGGAACTCAACCAAAATGTGAAATCCACCAAAAATGTTGGTTAAAAGTTGGGTGGGAAAAAAAACAATTGTGTTTTCCACGTTGATTCACCGCAAATAACATTTATTCAACCAGTTTTGGCCCAATGGGATGAATTTAATATACTGTAAGATTATATCTTTCTCTCTTTTCTCTTTTTCAACAGGAATATTTGAATAATCCCCAATTTTACGATAAATTTGTATCTAAATATTTGCACATTTCCCAACTTGACTATTATCCCCTCCAGTCCCCAAACTCCAATATTTTAGCTCATTCTAAGAAATTTGACACCCTCCTCTAAACCCCCATGTAAATGCATCTTTAAACTGCATTGACTCCTTGTCCAAGTCCTGAATCCACTATAAGGCCATATGAACCACATGCAAAGCCCAATAGTGATCTACTGAAACCATACTCACCATCTCAGGGGGTGCTCAGATCCTCAACCACTGACCTCATTCTTTGGACAATAAAATGAGCTAAAATGGAAGCTGGCTACAGTCTCAGTTTTATCCTCCAATACAGTGTGAGGATGTGTAACAACAATACCTGTTGTTTAACTTGATGATCAGGGCCAGATTACCGAATGGGCACGCAGGGCACCTGCCCTGTGGGCCCCGACCTCCAGGCAATATTATCATAAATCCAAAATTAAAAGTATAGTGGATGTATATTACAGTACGTGGAAGTTTTACAATTTGTGAGCTCATTTCATACTTTGTAGCCATGTTTTATATACATTTTTGCATATTTTGTAGAAAGTCGTGAGCATTTGAAAACATTTAGTGGGGATGTTTTATATCAATTTGCTTACTGAGCTGCAAAACCAGGACCCGTACAAATCAGCTGGGCTTGACAATCTGGACCCTCTATTTCTGAAACTATCCGCCACCATTGTCGCAACCCCTATTACCAGCCTGTTCAACCTCTCTTTCATATCGTCTGAGATCCCCAAGGATTGGAAAGCTGCCGCAGTCATCCCCCTCTTCAAAGGGGGAGACACCCTGGACCCAAACTGTTACAGACCTATATCCATCCTGCCCTGCCTATCTAAGGTCTTCGAAAGCCAAGTCAACAAACAGGTCACTGACCATCTCGAATCCCACTGTACCTTCTCCGCTGTGCAATCTGGTTTCCGAGCCGGTCACGGGTGCACCTCAGCCACACTCAAGGTACTAAACAATATCATAACCGCCATCGATAAAAGACAGTACTGTGCAGCCGTCTTCATCGACCTTGCCAAGGCTTTCGACTCTGTCAATCACCATATTCTTATCGGCAGACTCAGTAGCCTCGGTTTTTCGGATGACTGCCTTGCCTGGTTCACCAATTACTTTGCAGACAGAGTTCAGTGTGTCAAATCGGAGGGCATGCTGTCCGGTCCTCTGGCAGTCTCTATGGGGGTGCCACAGGGTTCAATTCTCGGGCCGACTCTTTTCTCTGTATACATCAATGATGTTGCTCTTGCTGCTTGCGATTCCCTGATCCACCTCTACGCAGACGACACCATTCTATATACTTTCGGCCCGTCATTGGACACTGTGCTATCTAACCTCCAAACAAGCTTCAATGCCATACAACACTCCTTCCGTGGCCTCCAACTGCTCTTAAACGCTAGTAAAACCAAATGCATGCTTTTCAACCGATCGCTGCCTGGACCTAGAATATGTGGACATCTATAAGTACCTAGGTGTCTGGCTAGACTGCAGACTCTCCTTCCAGACTCATATCAAACATCTCCAATCGAAAATCAAATCTAGAGTCGGCTTTCTATTCCGCAACAAAGCCTCCTTCACTCACGTCGCCAAGCTTACCCTAGTAAAACTGACTATCCTACCGATCCTCGACTTCGGCGATGTCATCTACAAAATGGCTTCCAACACTCTACTCAGCAAACTGGATGCAGTCTATCACAGTGCCATCCGTTTTGTCACTAAAGCACCTTATACCACCCACCACTGCGACTTGTATGCTCTAGTCGGCTGGCCCTCGCTACATATTCGTCGCCAGACCCACTGGCTCCAGGTCATCTACAAGTCCATGCTAGGTAAAGCTCCGCCTTATCTCAGCTCACTGGTCACGATGGCAACACCCATTCATAGCACGCGCTCCAGCAGGTGTATCTCACTGATCATCCCTAAAGCCAACACCTCATTTGGCCGCCTTTCGTTCCAGTACTCTGCTGCCTGTGACTGGAACGAATTGCAAAAATCGCTGAAGTTGGAGACTTTTATCTCCCTCACCAACTTCAAACATCAGCTATCTGAGCAGCTAACCGATCGCTGCAGCTGTACATAGTCTATTGGTAAATAGCCCACCCATTTTCACCTACCTCATCCCCATACTGTTTTTATTTATTTACTTTTCTGCTCTTTTGCACACCAATATCTCTACCTGTACATGACCATCTGATCATTTACATGATCTTGTTAATTGTTTACTCCATGTGTAACTCTGTGTTGTCTGCTCACACTGCTATGCTTTATCTTGGCCAGGTCGCAGTTGCAAATGAGAACTTGTTCTCAACTAGCCTACCTGGTTAAATAAAGGTGAAATAAAATGTTTTTAAAAAAAATGGTGCTCTTACTAAATGCCGTCCCTAGGAGGGGTGCGTCACCTGAGTGGGTTGAGTCACTGACGTGATCTTCCTGCCTGGGTTGGCGCCCAGTATGCTCTCTCTAATTCTCTCGTTCTCTCTCTCTCTCTCTCTTTCTTTCTTTCTTTCTTTCTTTCTTTCTCTCTCTCTCGGGCAACTGAGCGCTCCTTGTTGTCCACAGTCCACCTGGCTGTGCTGAACATCTTGGCCATGTTCTTTTATAATCTCCACTCGGCACAGCCAGAAGAGGACTGGCCACCCCTCATAGCCTGGTTCCTCTCTAGGTTTCTTCTTAGGTTCTGGCCTTTCTAGGGAGTTTTTCCTAGCCACCGTGCTTCTACACCTGCATTGCTTGCTGTCAGGAGGAATGGGCCAAAATTCACCCTACTTATTGCGGGAAGCTTGTGGAAGGCTACCCAAAATGTTTTACCCAAGTATAACAATTTAAAGGCAATGCTACCAAATACTAATTGAGTGTATGTAAACTTCTGACCCACTGGGAATGTGATGAAAGAAATACAAGCTGAAATAAATCATTCTCTTTACTATTATTCTGACATTTCACATTCTTAAAATAAAGTGGTGATCCTAAATGACCTAAAACAGGGAATTTTACTAAGATTAAATTTCAGGAATTGTGAAAAGGAATTGTGAGTTTAAATGTATTTGGCTAAGGTGTATGTAAACTTTCGACTTCAACTGCATATCTTCCCCTATAGGCAACAATGGTACGACTTCAGAGTTCCACAAGCAATTTGTTGTTTACGTTACAACGTGGGCATGTCTCATTGCCAACAATAGTGAAGCAGGCATTGTGACGTAGAACATTGGGCTGGGCATAGAACATTCGGAAAGAGAGTTGGTGCCACAGTGCTCAATAGAACTAATAGGAGCTGGCAGGGTGAAAAATGCTCTAAAATAAGGCCTGTTTTTTTGTACTATTTAAAAACTATGGCAAGAAGCTGGGATATGGTAATATGAAACTGGGCTCCACGGCGGATGCAATGAACTAGTTTTTTAATCAGAATAAAGCATTGTTAAAAATGTAATGAGTCCAGCCTAACTGGAGCATCTATGCTAGTCACTTCTCAGGGAAAGGATGCTCTTCAGTCGGTCTCTTGTCCACCAAGTGATAAGAACACTCATAGGGTCGGTTTGGTGGTTTCTTCAAGTTCAATGCTTTTAGACAAAGCCGAAGAGACTCCTCATCCATAGGAGGTGGGTGCAAATCAAAAGGTGCACAGCTGCACAACTGCACTCCAATCTCAAAAAGGTTTGGTGGACAAAACAGTCCTGCTCCATGAACAGCTTCCGTTTCTGCCAGTAATTGTTGCATCCCCTTACCGAACATTAAATGCCCATATTGCATGAATCCATGTTTGGGAAGTTATCGAGTTAGCTAGCTGCGAACTACTGTCCGGAAGTGCTTAACCGGAAGTCCCCCACACAAAAAAATATTAACAGACCCCGCCCATATTTCCATTGAAAACGAGACAGAACCAAACCAATCAGTTAAGTATATAGTGGGTGAAGGCATTCACAGCTGACCGCTCAGACGGGTGAGGGCATTCCAGCCAACCATTTTTTACTTGGTCCTTCTAGCCGGATTAAGCGACCAACAGTTTTTTTACATGGTCCGTCATTTCTCCGGATTTAGCTACCAATAGATTTTACAGATAACCAAGATACAGTGGGGAGAACTAGTATTTGATAACCTGCAAAATCGGCAGTGTTTCCTACTTACAAAGCATGTAGAGGTCTGTAATTTTTTATCATAGGTACACTTCAACTGATAGAGACGGAATATAAAACAAAAACCCGGAAAATCACATTGTTTGATTTTTAAGTAATTAATTTGCATTTTATTGCATGACATAACTATTTGATACATCAGAAAAGCAGAACTTAATATTTGGTACAGAAACCTGTGTTTGCAATTACAGAGATCATACGTTTCCTGTAGTTCTTGACCAGGTTTGCACACACTGCAGTAGGGATTTTGGCCCACTCCTCCATACAGACCTTCTCCAGATCCTTTAGGTTTCGGGGCTGTCGCTTGGCAATTAGGACTTTCAGCTCCCTCCAAAGATTTCCTATTGGGTTCAGGTCTCAAGACTGGCGAGACCACTCCAGGACCTTGAGATGCTTCTTACGGAGCCACTCCTTAGTTGCCCTGGCTGTGTGTTTCGGGTCGTTGTCATGCTGTAAGACCCAGCCACGACCCATCTTCAATGCTCTTACTGAGGGAAGGAGGTTGTTGGCCAAGATCTTGCGATACATGGCCCCATCCATCCTCCCCTCAATACGGTGCAGTCGTCCTGTCCCCTTTGCAGAAAAGCATCCCCAAAGAATGATGTTTCCACCTCCATACTTCACGGTTGGGATGGTGTTCTTGGGGTTGTACTCATCCTTCTTCTTCCCCCAAACACGGCGAGTGGAGTTTAGACCAAAAAGCTCTATTTTTGTCTCATCAGACCACATGACCTTCTCCCATTCCTCGTCTGGATCATTCAGATGGTCATTGGCAAACTTCAGACGGGCCTGGACATGCGCTGGCTTGAGCAGGGGGACCTTGCGCGCGCTGCAGGATTTTAATCCATGACGGCGTAGTGTGTTACTAATGGTTTTCTTTGAGACTGTGGTCCCAGCTCTCTTCAGGTCATTGACCAGGTCCTGCTATGTAGTTCTGGGCTGATCCCTCACCTTCCTCATGATCATTTATGCCCCACACGGTGAGATCTTGCATGGAGCCCCAGACCGAGGATGGTTGACCATCATCTTGAACTTCTTCCATTTTCTAATAATTGCGCCAACAGTTGTTGCCTTCTCACCAAGCTACTTGCCTATTGTCCTGTAGCTCATCCCAGCCTTGTGCAGGTCTATAATTTTATCCCTGATGTCCTTACACAGCTCTCTGGTCTTGGCCATTGTGGAGAGGTTGGCGTCTGTTTGATTGAGTGTGTGGACAGGTGTCTTTTATACAGGTAACGAGTTCAAACAGGTGCAGTTAAGTACATACAATACAGGTAATGAGTGGAGAACAGGAGGACTTCTTAAAGAAAAACTAACTGGTCTGTGAGAGACGGAATTCTTACTGGTAGGTAGGTGATCAAATACTTATGTCATGCAATAAAATGAAAATTAATTACTTAAAAATCATACAATGTGAGTTTCTGGATTTTTGTGAATGAATTACTTAAAAATCATACAATGTGAGTTTCTGGATTTTTGTTTTAGATTTTGTCTCTCGAAGTTGAAGTGTACCTATGATAAAAAGTACAGACCTCTACATGCTTTGTAAGCAGGAAAACCTGCAAAATCGGCAGTGTATCAAATACTTGTTCTCCCCACTATACATGTAATACCCTTGTTTTGAACTAGGTATTGAGTTTATTCTTGTTAAAACCAAGTACTGAGTATATTTGTTATAATTAATTGGTATTATATTTAAAGGGTGATTGAATTGCTCCTAAATTGTAATGTTGTTAATGCATTTATTTTTGAATAAATATTTATTTAATGTGTAAGTGAATAGTTGAGTTTGATTTGAAGTTAATGTTTTGACCAATAAGGTCGCTTGTTAAGCTGTGGCCAATGGGAGAGTGGACCTGGTTAATGGGAGGCTTGGGGGAAACAAAGAGGGAAAGAGACGTTGAGAAAAAATATACGTTTTACATTAGGACCGTTGGTGAAGAAAGTTATAAAAGAAGACGACAAAACGAGAACAAAACCCATACCTACTAAGACATGAAGGGAAATGCCGATTTTATAAGAGAGTTGTTATAATTTTGTTAAGACTTAGTAAAGACTGAAGCTACCGTCTCATCGTGGAGGTATTTGACAGCCTTGAGGTTAGCCTAGCATCGTGTAACACCGAGAGATAATTGGTTGGGAAAGCTTAACGAGTTCGTGTTCCCATGGGATATCGGTTACGGCTAAGGAGTACTGTCTGCTTTGATAGCGGTGCTTGCTGTGGATGTTGTGAGGAAACCTGCAAGGAACTGCCATACTTCGCTGAAGGAATATCTACAAGTAGTGAGTAATCACAACGTGAGGTGCTTCTGGACTTTGTGTGTCGTCGGTTTTTTAAGCTCCAACGGGTTATTAAACTTGAAATAATTTAGACATGGGTTGTGCACGACTCACTGGGGTTTATAGTCTTTATTTATTTTTAATGTTGTGCTATGAAAATGTAATACACATATTGAACCTTATGTATCTTTCCTTGGTGGAGTCATTTACTGTTTCAATTTAATTGAATGTATGGGATAGCCTATCCTGATACAATAACAGAAACCTATAATTTCATCTGAAGTTAATACCCTGTTGTCATCACCCTAGACAGTTTACAATAGGAATTCTTATTGGAGATGTCCTTCCCACATAGCATCCCATGCTGTTGAGATACTCTACATAAGTTAATAATGTGAGAGTCATATTCGAGCCTGGTGAGAGTTCTTGGCCTAACCACAGGGGTTACTTGAAAAGACTCATGAGACCATAGGCCTACTGGTAAAATGCACATGAGGGGGTACTTCAGGCAGAGCAAAATTCAGTTGGTGGTACAGTAACCAAAAAAGTTGGGAACCACTGGTATAGCCTATGCGCACGGTTGACTGTCTCTCTGCCTGCCCGATCCTCACTCTCCCTGGCCTGCTCTCTTTATGAAAAACGCTAGTGTGCGTTTCTCTTCGGTCTGTTGCGTGTTGAATAGCTCAGCATACTCATTGATAGCCCTTACTTTAGTGAACTTGCACGAGACATTGCAAGCCAAGAAATTGCACAATACATAATTTCAATACCCTATTGTTTTGTTTTGCACACTTCGTACAAAATAATACAATGCAGTACTACAGGATATTTCTTAACGTAACTCTTTATTAGTTAGCTATAACAGGCATGTTCACATATCGCCAACCAGGATCAATCTGCCATGACCTAACCATTTGGGTGGTCTTAACCAATCATAGCACAGTATGATATGGCGGTAAAATGCGTCCAATTACAATTCCGTATGTTTACACATATGAATAGTACATCCCCCTTCTTTTAAAACAAAAGAAGTGTTTACATATTCTAAGGGTTTCTTTTGAATACATGCTCTGTAGTTTGATCTCAAGGTAGGTAACCATTTATATTGCATACTACACCAACTGATTCAACAGACTCAAACAATAATCCAACATACTGTTACTTTTCAAACAAGGGATTCTCAGCAACTCAGCTTTCACTGTAGAAATAACATCTTAACATTTCAAACCACTACAATACCAAAGCATTTCAAGTGAACTTTCAATAACAAGTTTACAGTCTGCAACTCTTTTAGGGCAGCGATCCGCCTACACCCTTTGACATTTCACAGGTCTAGGACAGCTCTGGGCTTGACCTCTCTTCCTGACCTTGTGCGATATGATGCTGAGCATGCTTCTGTCAGTCAACAGTTCTTGTGGTGTTGCAGGTAAGTATGGTGTATGTTGTGCTGTGTGTGTGTGTTTAGTCCATCACGTTCTCTTTCAGGGGAACGGTTCATCTCATCAGTGTGTTGTTCTTTTGTGTTCAGTAGGTGACGACGATTGCAGTGTGATCCTTCTGCGGTGCGGACGTGATATGAACGTTCTGTGTCAGCTGGCTGGATTAAAACTACTGGCTTCCAGAGGCCATGCTCCTGGATTCTAACTGACTCTCCGTCAATCAGTGGTGGCAGTGGTCTAGCTGACCTGTCGTAGTGTCGCTTTTGTTGTTGTTGTCTCTGTGCACGTTTTCCATGCATTTCCTATTAGCTGTTAGCTGTTCCTGTTGGTTGGTGCTGGGAAGGATTGAGCGAAGTCTGCGGCTCATCAACAGCTGGGCTGGTGATTTGAAGTTGTCAACTGGAGTGTTGCGGTATTCAAGAAGACTGAGGTAGGGGTCTCTCGTCTGCTTTTGCTTTGTCCATGAGTGATTTAGCAATCTGCACAGATTTTTCAGCAAGGCCATTACTTTGAGGGTAATATGGGCTTGTGGTGACTTGTAAACTCCCATGCTTTTGTGAAGGATTCAAACTCATTTTATTTGTAACAGTGCCCATTGTCAGATAGTAAAGTCTCTACAATGCCATGCCTGGCAAAGGCTGCTTTCAGCTTGTGTATCACGGCTGCAGATGTGGTGCTGTGAAGCTTGTTGAGTTCAAAGTATCTGCTGTAGTAGTCCACTGTTACGATGTAGTCCTCGTTGGGATACAGTGAGGTAATATTGGCTCTTTGGTGTTAGAGGGGCGTCGTTCAAGACATATGGCGCATTTACCAACAATGTCCTCTATTTGTTTGCACATTCCGGGCCAAAACAAAATGTCCCGGGCTCTCTGTTTATTCAGAAATTCATAAAAAATCCTACAATGTGATTTTCTGGATTTTTTTTCTTCTAATTTTGTCTGTCATAGTTGAAGTGTGATAAAAATGACAGGCTTCTCTCATCTTTTTAAGTGGGAGAACTTGCACAATTTGTGGCTGACTAAATACTTTTTTGCCCCACTGTATGTACTGATGGAAATGTTTACATCTGAACAGAATGGCGTAGAGCTCCTTTTCGATTTGAACGTAGTTTATTTCAGTCTGTGAGAGATTTGGAAGCGTAGCCGATGGGCTTTCCTTCTTGCAGTAGCACTGCACCTAGTCCATACTTCGACGTGTCCACTTGGAGTCTGAGCTCTTTGTCGGGGTCGTAGTAGGCAAAGATTGGTCCTGGTGCTCTCGTGATCACGTCTTTCACATTCTGGAAAGCAATGTCGTGTTGCTTGTCCTAGAGAAACTCACTGGACTGCTTTAGCAGTTGATGCAGGGGTGCCTTAGCATTGGAGAGGCTGGGTGTAAACTTGGCTAAGTAGTTGACCATGCCAAGCACTGTTTCCAGCTCTGCACGGTTCTTTGGTGGCTCCATTTCTTTTATGGCTAAGATCTTCTGTGGATCTGGCTTGATTCCAGACGCTGACCTCTGTAACTTCCACTGTGTTCTTCTCGGTGTTGAGCCGGACTCCTCTCTCGCGGGACCTTTGCAGCATCGCGCTGAGGTTTCGGTCGTGCTCCTCTTTGGTTCGACCGTAGACAAGGATGTCGTCCACAACTCCGTCGAGGTCTTCGTACACTTCGTCAATCTTTCGCTGAAACACGTCTTGGGCTGCGATAATCTCAAAAGGCAGGCGACGGAACTTGTAGCGTCCAAACGGTGTGTTGAATGTTGTGAGCTTAGATGACTCTTCTGTGAGCTTGATAGCCCAGTAGCCTGATCTAGCGTCCATGACACTGAAGTAGTGTGCTCCCGCTAGCTTGTGTGTGATGCCATCTAGTGACAGTAAAGGATCACGGGGGCGTTTGATAGCCTTGTTCAAGTCTCTTGGGTCGAGACATACTCGGAGCTTGCCTATGCGAGGTTTCTCCACCACCACTAACGCGTTCACCCAGTCAGTCGGTTCTGTAACCTTGGTGACTATGTCACATTGCTCCATGCTCTCCAACTCTTTCTTCAGGCGGGCACGGAGAGCAAGGGGAATCTCTCGTGGGTAGACCACAGGGGTTGCGTCTGGGTCAAGGTGAATGGTACATTCTCCTGGGAATAATCCTATTCCTGTAAAAACATAAGCAAACTCCTCCAGTGAAATGTCTCTCTACTGGTGCTGTCACTGATAAAACTAGCTTGATGAGGTCCATGTCTAAGCATGCTTTAAGACCTAGCACTGCAGGTGCTCTAGTGTCAACAACATAAAAGTCCAACATCATGTCACTTTCCTTGTATTTGCATTTGAAAGTGCATGTGCCTTTTACTGGGAGCTGTTCACCATCATAACCAGTCAGTCTGCGCGTGGTGGGCTGTAGCTCGTACTCAGATGTCAAGCTGCGGTACTTATTCAGAGGAATAATGTTTACTTGTGCACCAGTGTCTAGTTTTCAACATTAGCTTTGTGCCTTGTGTTCCTCTCTCAATGTCAGCAAAGGCTTGCTCTGTCTCTGATATTTGACTTTTCTGTGTCACTGAATCAATAAACAGTTCAGCAGCGTTTGACTCTTTGATTGACATTTCATCTTCACTCACTGAGTACTGTTTTTCCACGGTAAGCTCTGCACACTTTTGCAAAGTGATTCCATTTTCCACATTTATCACACTGTTTGCCTTTAGCTGGGCAATTTCCTTGTTTGCCATGTACTTTGTATCTACATGTTTTGAGTCTGTCGCTCTGTTTTGGAGTTATGTCTCTCTCTGTTCTAAAACACTCTCTGTGCACCTGAGGTGTGCTTTGATGTCTGCCTGACTGCACTGCTTGTTCACGTGATGCGCTCGTGCTGCCCGCGCGAAATGGTTTTCATCTGAGCCTGTGCTAGCTCGTGAGATCTGGCTATGTCGATAGCTTTGTCCAGCGTTACCTCAGACCCAACATTCAAAAGTTTCTCTCTCACTCGCGGTGTGTGTATTCCAACTACAATATGGTCCCTGACCATCTCATCCTTGTTTGCATAATCACAGTCTTTCACAAGCAGACGCAGCTCTGTCACAAACTGTTCAAAAGACTCGCTAGCTCCCTGTTTTTCCTCTTCTCCTCTGTCCTTCAGAGGACCCGTGAACCTTAGCTCCACATGCTGTTTGTACTTACGCCATGCATCGGGTAAGTTTGTAGACTCCCAGTCCATTCGAGCTGAAGGAACTCCAGAAAAATCCATCTTGTAAGGCCTTTTATTCTGACACCATGTCTTGTTTTGCACACAATAATACAATGCCGTGGGTGTGGAGTCAGACGCTGGAAACAGAGAGTGCAATGCTGTGCTCTTTAATGCACAAACACAACACAGGGTGCTCCCAACCAAACTGCCCCAAACACGGGGGACGAAAATAGTACAACCGAAATACACGACCAGGAACAAACACGTTCCTCTACTACAGAACCGAAGGTCACAATAATTAATCCCGCACAAAGAAACAGGCGGGCCGGCTGTCTAATAAAGCCCAACTAATCATTCACGAACAGGTGCTAACAATAAACATACAAGGAGAGGGAGGAAAGACAATCAGTGGCAGCTAAGTCGAAGTCGACTCCCAACCACTACCTGTGAGATTCAGTCTGACTAGTAGCAGCTTTGTCTTCTCTTCCCTAGCAGTTGAAACTCAAACATTAAACAACAGCTTGTGAACAAAATGTAAATGTAAATGTAAATAGCCAAGAAACACAAGGACAAAGTCTCCCTCCAGTAGTCTTTAGTTTAAAGTATTTCATTCCTGTGCGCAGCGCTTTTAAAAATGTATCTTTCACTCAGATCTTCATGTGCGCACAACCCCCAGCCAGACAGTGTTGCAGCACAAGGCGGGATAGGCTATATAGAATTCGTAGTTCTTTGACTTTGCGATTTAATTTACCAGCTATGGAACAAAACAGCAGAAATACAGCTGCTGCGGTATTTATTTTACAATAAATGTGATCATGCTTGACTATTTTTATTTACAAGTAAGTGAAATGCTGGAATTACACAATGTTAACCTCAGATCACAATGACAAGATTGATTGTTTTAAACAGATCTGTCACGAGTTCCGCCGAAGTCGGTTCTTCTCCTTGTTCGGGCTGCGTTCGGTGGTCGACGTCACCGGTCTTCTAGCCATCGCCATTCCATCTTTCATTTTCCATTTGTTTTGTTTTGTCTTGTTTTCCCACACACCTGGTTTACATTTCCTCATTGCTTGACGTGTATATAACCCTCGTTTCCCCCATGTCTGTGTGTGGAATTGTTTGTTGTAAAGTGTATGTGCACTTCAGACTGGTTTGCGACGGGTTATTTCAACCCACATTTTGTTGTTCTGGGTGCTGTTGGTTTTTTCCTCCATTAAACTGCTCCGGTTATTACCCAGTTCTGCTCTCCTGCGCCTGACTTCACTGCAGCTCGTTTCGCAACTCTTTCAAGATCAATATCTTAGGGTTTGATTTTTTTCAAGCGCTGGGATGCGCAGAACTTAGAACACGGAGTTAATGAAATGCCCAGGAAATGGCACAGAAAATTTGGGGCGGTCTCTCCGTAAAAGTCAATGGCCACACACCAATACATGGATTTGACAGTCAAATTATTACTTAAATAGCAGTCAACTGTTGTTACTGTTGTTATTCTATAGAGGGTCGTGATTCGTTTAGGTTAACTAACAAAAAAAGTGGTCTGGTCCCTTTTCCATGATCGAAGCCTCCCGAAATCAACATCCAATATTCCCAAATATAGATAAAAGCCTTCAAGTACTCATCTGACCAACTTCTTCAGGGCCAGCCAGGCCCCCTGTCGCCCCCCAGGCGCCCTGAAACCCAACCCCCATAAGAAGAAGCCCAAATACGACCTGCCCTTGCCCAGTATACATACAAGGTAAGAGGACAACACTGGTTTTTCGTCTTGTAGTTAAACTTGTTTTATACACAGTTTAAAGGGATAGGTCATCCCAATTACAAAATTACTTAAGTTGCGTTTACATTTCATTTGAAATCCAATGCATCCAAAATGTACATTAGTCTTTCCTGGTTCATAACATCTTTTTTGGTCCCTTTCAGATCACAGCCATGTCAGGTGGGCGTCAGGCTTGTAAGAGACATTAATTATCTGTGAGATTCAGTGAACAAGGCTGAAAGGTGAGATTCTATCTCTCTTAATTACTCATTATACTGAATAGATAATCATGAGCTAACATTGTACCACCTTATTTGCTGTAACAGACAGTATTTTTAGGGAAGCAAGGCATTTGTGTAGGATGTGCATTGTAGAGTATGTTCTTTATCATGAATTTCTCAGTCTATTCTAGTCATTCATCTAATCTTGTCATTTGATTTCTATGGTATTTCTCTCCATTAGGACTGGGTATTGGCTCCTACTGGTTACTCTGCCTTCTACTGTGATGGAGAATGCCTCTACCCTCTGTTCCTGCATGAACTCCACCACCCACACTATGATCCAACTAGTGGTCAGTATGCACTACTACACCCTCACTCACATGAATGCTAACATTACTGGTTTCAGTGGGAAAGATGGTAAATGGTTCAGACATTAATGGCAAATATAAAAAACTAAGATACCGAAGTTACCGGAGTCTACAATGGCAGACTGTTAATGTAGGGATAGTGAGAAGTAACATTCAAGACTGAAGCAATTATCCCCTCTAGTGGTATACTTTATACTGTACCAGGTTACTACACACACTGATAATACAAAACATTGAGGACACCTGCTCTTTCCTTGAGACTGACCAAATGAAAGCTATGACCCCTTATTGATATCACTTGTTGAATCCACTTCAGTCAGAGTAGATGAAGGGGAGTTAAAGAAATATTTTAAAACCTTGAGAGAATTGAGACATGGATTGTGTGTGTCATTCAGAGGGTGATTCGGCAAGAGAAAAGATTTTACTGTCTTTGAACGGGGTATGTTAGTAGGTGCCAG
Organism: Oncorhynchus mykiss; assembly: GCF_013265735.2. Lineage (NCBI taxonomy): Eukaryota > Metazoa > Chordata > Actinopteri > Salmoniformes > Salmonidae > Oncorhynchus > Oncorhynchus mykiss. The sequence continues at coordinate 345,820 of NW_023493666.1, read as the reverse complement.
GCCCACCGGGAAAAGTGTGTCAAGAACTGCAACACTGCTGTTTTTCTCATGTTCAACCGTTTCCCATGTGTATCAAGAATGGTCCACCACCCAAAGGACGTCCAGCCAACTTGACACAACATGGGCCAGCATCCTTGTGGAACGCTTAGGGCAGCTTGTAGAGTCCATGCCCAGACGAAATGAGGCTGTTCTGAGGGGAAAAGGGTGTGCAACTCAATATTAGGAAGATGTTCCTAATGTATTGTGCACTCAGTGTATGTAGTCCTACATGTTTTTAAATAGTACAGTATCACAAACTACAGTACAAAACCATATAAAGTGTGGGCCTGTAGTATCTGTAAATCAACTAAATGTTGTTTTTTATTTCCATATGCAGATAATAAAGCATCATTGTTCATGTAATATTCTAATATTAGGAAGAGGAAATAGTCATAAAATCAAATAGATGAAAAGACGGAAACAAATGTTTTTGAACTACAACTTATTTTATTTTAAAATGTCAAATTCAGTGCAAAGTAATGTAGTGCATTGGTGTCTAGATCCCTGTTGGGTGGCAAAGTGTCACACGAATCCTGTGGGGAGAGAAACAAGAGAATACATTAAATTAATGGGTGTTAACTAATCAGGGTTCAACAAAGCACTTCAAGTCCTCAATTCCTTCAAAAGAGAGAGAGAGAAGGAGAATGGAGTATGGAGGAGAGAGAAGGAGAAAGGAGTATGGTCCCTGCAGTAGGACTACATGCTGGCCATGAGGTTCTCCAAATGGTACTCCAGGAGGCTGGAGAGCTCAGTGACCAGAGACTCTGGGTTAAAGTACCAGGCCAGCTGCTGGCCAAACATGTCATCTAGCAGAGCCATCAGTCCGCCCTGAAGAGACCACCACACAACACATATAAAATGGCTCTGAGTTATTAGCTTATCAAGAGGAGAGAGATAATTAGAAATACTCCCCCTAAAATGGCATTGGGACCTGGTTAACCATGAATATGGAAGTAAACAGGAAGTAACCTCTTGACTCTTACATTGAGCAGCAGCAGGTATCTGTCAGCCTCTGGCTCCATGTTGGCAGCAGTGGGCAGGAAGGAGGACATGAGAGCGTACAGACGCTCCACGATCCCACCAGGGTGCTAAAGGAAACAAAGGAGGAGAGAAGAGAAGAATAATTTAAGTGAAACTGCTAATAGAGAAAGATCAAAACATGTACCAGTGGGATGATACTTACCACCATTAGGGACTTCTGAGCTGTCATCATCCCAAACAGCACCAGCTCAAAGAGGACATCTATCATGTTCACATGATCGATCTAGGACAAGAAAACAAGAATGATTTCATAGAGATCAGCTACTGTGATGTATAAAAGACATGCATGTGGAAGAACTCAGTGAGACTTGAAAAAGTTAATGAACTCACCTTTGCCTCAGCCAGCTCCCTCTCAATGTCATTCCGCTTGGAGGGGTCACTCAGGTAGTCCACAAAGTCGTTATAGGTGTGGATGAACTTGGCCTCGTCCTATGACAAAGAAAAGAGCATCTTAGTGAACAAAACACATTTCCCCCCAGGGATGCTCTCTTTCCCTTGAAAGAGAATGAGTTAGTGAGTTACCATGTGGTTGGCCTGAACCAGAGCGCCCAGGAGGACCTTTCCCGCCACAAACAGATGGTTCCTGCTCAGGGTGGAACCAAGCAGGGTCTAGGAAAGAGGGCAGAGTTAGGGTGAGACATCTTCCTCTAGGAGACAGAACAAGAAGTCACAGAGAAAAAGAAAAGTGGGTTCACTCGCAGTGAAGGCCTGGCGCAGGGAGACGAGCCTCAGGGCGACGAGCCGCAGGGCGATGTCCTCCACTCTCTTGGTGGTAAGGTAGAGGCTGTGAAAGGGAGGGAATGGAGCATGTCAACCATTAGAGTCAATGGGGGATAACAGCATTATGACCACTTGTTCTGCACATTACAATACATTCATGTTGGAAACAGTAAACATTAACAGTGATGTGACTGTGTGGGGGGGTTTCTTACCCTGATCACAACAGGCCCACAGTACAGGGGGCTGAACCTAATCAGAATCAACTGCCAATTGCCAGTGGTCTCCTAAAGTAGAAAGCAGACAAGAGATTTGTTTCATGTCAAAGAGAGACAACTTGAATATCAGGGATATTTTTCAAACATAAACCACAAACTTTCAGAAAATGGATGATAGCAGCATTCTGGACATCAAGGAGGACTGGCAGCTGTGGAACATCTGGCACATTCCAATGGCACATCCAACTGGACCTCATCCAGGACAGTTGTTTCTAAAATGAGGAACATTGGAATATAAAATAAACAATTGTTAAGGAAATAAAACGTAGCAAGATAGCTAATACTAGCTAGGTAGCAAAAGTCGATCGCTTAGCAACAGTTACTAAAGTTAATGTTAGCTAGCAAGCTAGCTACAACATCTCTAGCACTAGCATTTTTGCCAAGTCTGAATGATTGAAATACACAGCATTTATACACACAAATTATAATGACATTGTTAAATGTAGTAAAAGAAGAGTTGTAAACTCCACATACCCTCTTTGAAGTCGCTGTCCACCTGTCGACGATCACGAACCCTGCAAAACAGAAAAAGACGAAAAACAAGCCACAAATGAATTTGAACAACCTGTCGACGCAGTAGGACGCCGACGTCCACGCACTCTCTCCGCCAGTCTTGAAAAGCACCCAGGCATTTTCCAGTCGATTGTTCTCAGGTCTCAAAAATCAAACAAGTTTGTTGTCAGCAGCAAAGTTGTTGTTTTCGCACAGAAAACGTTCCACAGAACGTTGGTTAGATGTCTCTTGGCAACACAGGTTCGATAAGGATTGTCCTGTTGAATAATGATGGGAAATTATCACGTTAGATATTTTCGCATCAGCTCTTTTTCAGAGCATATCTGATTGGTCAAAAGAGCAATTACTCAAAAAAATTACTGAATTGGGCTGCCTTTCTCAACGAAGCCATAGAAACCTGGACATGCTCCAATGTTCTGAAATGTTCCATCCTGTCAGTACTGATGTTGAATGGCATTAAATACACTTTTTTTGTTCTCTCCCAACCCCTGTAGGTTTGTTGAACATTAATAGAAATGAAACTCCAGCACACTGGTAGCACTAAAGACGGGTGAGTATAACTTTTCCAGGTGAGTTGAACCTGCCTGTGGGTGCGGTGGGGATATTCCTGGGAGGTCTACTGATGAAGAGGTACGGTGGCCCCCTTGAACTTTGCGACCTTTTGCCACATTTCAGGCTTCAAACATAAAGATCTAAAACTGTATTTTTTTGTGAAGAATCAACAACAAGTGGGACACAATCATGAAGTGGAACGACATTTATTGGATATTTCAAACTTTTTTAACAAATCAAAAACTGAAAAATTGGGCGTGCAAAATGATTCAGCCCCCTTAAGTTAATACTTTGTAGCGCCACCTTTTGCTGCGATTACAGCTGTAAGTCGCTTGGGGTATGTCTCTATCAGTTTTGCACATCGAGAGACTGACATTTTTTCCCATTCCTCCTTGGCCTCATCACATGTCTCAGTGGCTCCTCCTTAGGAGGGAGGGGGACACCACCACGGGACAGACCCCACACTCATCGCTAGAGATCGAACTTCAGACTCCCTCCAAAACCACTGAACCCCTCAACACACCGAAAGAGATTACGGTGCACACCGTTAGAGGGAGCTGGAACAGGATAACTCCCTCCAAACTCACAAAGACACAGAGGAGGAGGAACTATCCAACACTCAGGGAGAGAGAACGAGTGACCTCAGTCGAACACAGACAGAAAGAGAAGGTGGAAGAGGCGTTAGATAGAGGAGGTTACCCCAGAGGCCATTCCTCCTGTTCATGTGAGCAAGAAAGAGCAGAAGGCTTCTGATTAGCCAAATGGCAGGTAGAGGGAGAGGTCATAGTGATTCACACCCACAGAGAGAAAGATAACCCACACAACCACTTGGTTGAGATGAACCACACAGAGGTAGAGGCAGAGGGCCTTCAGGGCTAGCCAGTCAGCCTGCCTGCTCTGATCCTCAAGTCAATTGTATTTAAATTCATGTTCATTAACGATTTTTATTCAAGAATTGAAAAGTGTAATTTACATAATGATCATTTTTCACTGTCTTCAACCCTCAAGAACCAGGGTGAGTCTGGGTCACCCTTTTCCTGTGCAAACCGAACTTGCATATCATCATAGACAGGGCCGAAACGTTAATCTTTTAACCTTGCCTGAATAAAACAATGCATTTTTTTTTTATAGTGAGCAAGAGTTGGGCTTTTTCCTCCTGATGAATAATTAATATTTTTCCTCCTCTTCCTTGTGGCAGACGCAGCAGCACACTGCCCTCCAAAGCCTGCAAAATAATCGCCGGACTGCCCCTTTCCTAGCTCTGCATGGAACATTCATATTCAACTGCGACCTGGTCACACAGAGTTACAGATGGAATAAACAAGCGTACAGTCAATAACACAATAGAAGAAAAAAAAGAAAGTCTATATACAGTGCGTGCAAATGGAGGTAAGGCAATAAATAGGCCATAGTAGCGAAGTATTTACAATATAGCAAATTAACACTGGAGTGATAGATGAGCAGATGATGATGTGCAAATAGAAATTAGATAGATTGAATGGGCTATGTACAGATAGGCTTTGTACAGCTTCAGCGATCAGTTAGCTGCTCAGATAGCCGATGTTTAAAGTTAGCAGTGTTGCCAACACCTCAGTAAGGAAAGTAGCTATTGGCTGTCCTAAAAGTTGCTAGAAGTTGCTAAATGATGTCAGCACCTAATTTGCATAATTGTCCATGTGCATGTAATTGTGATGGACACTGTAGGAGTGAGGAATAACATTGTGGAAGAGACAAAAAGTGAGTAAAATGAAAATGTCTGCAAGTATTCAGAGTGGTCTGAATACTTGCTAAATACAGCGACTAAGTCGCTAAGTTGGCAACACTGAAAGTTAGTGAGGGAAATATGTCTCCAGCTTCAGCGATTTTTGCAATTCGTTCCAGTCATTGTCAGCAGAGAACTGGAAGGAAAGGCGGCCAAAGGAGGTGTTGGCTTTGGGGATGACCAGTGAGATATACCTGCTGGAGCGCGTGCTACGGGTGGGTGTTGTTATCGTGACCAGTGAGCTGAGATAAGGCGGAGCTTTACCTAGCATAGACTAAAAAGATGACCTGGAACCAGTGGGTCTGGCGACGAATATGTAGCGAGGGCCAGCCGACTAGAGCATACAGGTCGTTGTGGCCATATCAATACAATTGACCCTTTCTTTACACTGTTCTAATGAAAGTACATTGCCATAATATCATCTAGCTTCCATAAACATCGAACAAGGCTTGAACCCAGGATTGAACCCATGTGCTTCAGTTTACAAAAACAGATGACTTAGCACATCTATTTCCTTCTTAAAATGTCAACATTCTCAAAAGTAGAGTTGTGCAAAAGCTAATTTCACAGCTAAATATACTCACCAGAGAATTTGGGGATTAACTTCAGAGCGCATGCATTTCAAGTATTAGCTCTACCGTAGAGGCACATCCCCTTACTATATAATAGCAGGGTTGCCATTTTGAGAACTTTTTTTTTCTTCAAAGTCCTTCAGTGAAAGAACCTTCCCATGGTACCAGCTATCTTTCAGTAAGTAAGGATGGGATTTGAACCCATGATCTTCGGTTTACAAGACCGACGCCTTACCGCTTGGCCACCATGCCACTCTATGCTGCAAGATATTTATCAACATTCTGGAAAGTTGTAGTTGTATAATGTGAATTTGGCACACAAATAACATCTCTGTTTCCTGTGAGAATTGCAACATTCTGGAAAGTAGGACATGGGCCATTGCAAAAATATTAATGGAGAAGCTGGGGATTGAACCCAGGACCTCATACATGCAAAGCATGTATAAAAATAACATCTCTGTTTCCTGTGAGAATTTCAACATTCTGGAAAGTAGGAGTTGTGTAATGTGAATTTGGCACACAAATACTCAGTGGAGAACCTTGGGATTGAACCAAGGACCTCATACTAAAATAGCATGCACTCCCCCTCTGAGCTTCGATCCCATTTTATTTGCAGATAAAATGCAATATTAATACAATGTACTTTTTATATACACCACTCCATTGAAACTACAATGAAATGATAGCAGCAATTCTAAATACAAGCAAGTATGGACAGTCATCTAACCCATGAACTTCAGTTTTTGAAAATGATGCAATTGAAATTGGCAACCATGACACTTCTGTTCCATAAATGTACGAACAGGGATTGAACACATGTTCTTCAGATTACAAGAGCAAATTATTTAGCACATCTCTGTTTCCTGCTGAGAATTTCAACATTCTGGAAAGTAGGACATGGGCCATTGCAAAAATATTAATGGAGAAGCTGGGGATTGAACCCAGGACCTCATACATGCAAAGCATGCGCTCTACCACTGAGCTACATCCCCTTTCTGGGAAAGAAGAAAATGTTTCTTATTTTTTTTTATTTGACCTATAATTAACCAGGTAAGCTAGTTGAGAACAAGTTTTCATATTCAACTGCGACCTGGCCACACAGAGTTACAGATGGAATAAACAAGCGTACAGTCAATAACACAATAGAAGAAAAAAAAGAAAGTCTATATACAGTGCGTGCAAATGGAGGTAAGGCAATAAATAGGCCATAGTAGCGAAGTATTTACAATTTAGCAAATTAACACTGGAGTGATAGATGAGCAGATGATGATATGCAAATAGAAATACAGGTGTGCAAAGAGCAGAAAGTATATTAAAACAATATGGGGATGAGGTAGGTAGATTGGGTGGGCTATTTACAGAAAGGCTTTGTACAGCTTCAGCGATCAGTTAGCTGCTCAGATAGCCGATGTTTAAAGTTAGCAGTGTTGCCAACACCTCAGTAAGGAAAGTAGCTATTGGCTGTCCTAAAAGTTGCTAGAAGTTGCTAAATGATGTCAGCACCTAATTTGCATAATTGTCCATGTGCATGTAATTGTGATGGACACTGTAGGAGTGAGGAATAACATTGTGGAAGAGACAAAAAGTGAGTAAAATGAAAATGTCTGCAAGTATTCAGAGTGGTCTGAATACTTGCTAAATACAGCGACTAAGTCGCTAAGTTGGCAACACTGAAAGTTAGTGAGGGAAATATGTCTCCAGCTTCAGCGATTTTTGCAATTCGTTCCAGTCATTGTCAGCAGAGAACTGGAAGGAAAGGCGGCCAAAGGAGGTGTTGGCTTTGGGGATGACCAGTGAGATATACCTGCTGGAGCGCGTGCTACGGGTGGGTGTTGTTATCGTGACCAGTGAGCTGAGATAAGGCGGAGCTTTACCTAGCATAGACTAAAAAGATGACCTGGAACCAGTGGGTCTGGCGACGAATATGTAGCGAGGGCCAGCCGACTAGAGCATACAGGTCGTTGTGGCCATATCAATACAATTGACCCTTTCTTTACACTGTTCTAATGAAAGTACATTGCCATAATATCATCTAGCTTCCATAAACATCGAACAAGGCTTGAACCCAGGATTGAACCCATGTGCTTCAGTTTACAAAAACAGATGACTTAGCACATCTATTTCCTTCTTAAAATGTCAACATTCTCAAAAGTAGAGTTGTGCAAAAGCTAATTTCACAACTAAATATACTCACCAGAGAATTAACTTCAGAGCGCATGCATTTCAAGTATTAGCTCTACCGTAGAGGCACATCCCCTTACTATATAATAGCAGGGTTGCCATTTTGAAAACTTTTTTTTTCTTCAAAGTCCTTCAGTGAAAGAACCTTCCCATGGTACCAGCTATCTTTCAGTAAGGCACGGATGGGATTTGAACCCATGATCTTCGGTTTACAAGACCGACGCCTTACCGCTTGGCCACCATGCCACTCTATGCTGCAAGATATTTATCAACATTCTGGAAAGTTGTAGTTGTATAATGTGAATTTGGCACACAAATAACATCTCTGTTTCCTGTGAGAATTGCAACATTCTGGAAAGTAGGACATGGGCCATTGCAAAAATATTAATGGAGAAGCTGGGGATTGAACCCAGGACCTCATACATGCAAAGCATGTATAAAAATAACATCTCTGTTTCCTGTGAGAATTTCAACATTCTGGAAAGTAGGAGTTGTGTAATGTGAATTTGGCACACAAATACTCAGTGGAGAACCTTGGGATTGAACCAAGGACCTCATACTAAAATAGCATGCACTCCCCCTCTGAGCTTCGATCCCATTTTATTTGCAGATAAAATGCAATATTAATACAATGTACTTTTTATATACACCACTCCATTGAAACTACAATGAAATGATAGCAGCAATTCTAAATACAAGCAAGTATGGACAGTCATCTAACCCATGAACTTCAGTTTTTGAAAATGATGCAATTGAAATTGGCAACCATGCCACTTCTGTTCCATAAATGTACGAACAGGGATTGAACACATGTTCTTCAGATTACAAGAGCAAATTATTTAGCACATCTCTGTTTCCTGCTGAGAATTTCAACATTCTGGAAAGTAGGACATGGGCCATCATTGCAAAAATATTAATGGAGAAGCTGGGGATTGAACCCAGGACCTCATACATGCAAAGCATGCGCTCTACCACTGAGCTACATCCCCTTTCTGGGAAAGAAGAAAATGTTTCTTATTTTTTTTTATTTGACCTATAATTAACCAGGTAAGCTAGTTGAGAACAAGTTTTCATATTCAACTGCGACCTGGCCACACAGAGTTACAGATGGAATAAACAAGCGTACAGTCAATAACACAATAGAAGAAAAAAAAGAAAGTCTATATACAGTGCGTGCAAATGGAGGTAAGGCAATAAATAGGCCATAGTAGCGAAGTATTTACAATTTAGCAAATTAACACTGGAGTGATCGATGAGCAGATGATGATATGCAAATAGAAATACAGGTGTGCAAAGAGCAGAAAGTATATTAAAACAATATGGGGATGAGGTAGGTAGATTGGATGGGCTATTTACAGAAAGGCTTTGTACAGCTTCAGCGATCAGTTAGCTGCTCAGATAGCCGATGTTTAAAGTTAGCAGTGTTGCCAACACCTCAGTAAGGAAAGTAGCTATTGGCTGTCCTAAAAGTTGCTAGAAGTTGCTAAATGATGTCAGCACCTAATTTGCATAATTGTCCATGTGCATGTAATTGTGATGGACACTGTAGGAGTGAGGAATAACATTGTGGAAGAGACAAAAAGTGAGTAAAATGAAAATGTCTGCAAGTATTCAGAGTGGTCTGAATACTTGCTAAATACAGCGACTAAGTCGCTAAGTTGGCAACACTGAAAGTTAGTGAGGGAAATATGTCTCCAGCTTCAGCGATTTTTGCAATTCGTTCCAGTCATTGTCAGCAGAGAACTGGAAGGAAAGGCGGCCAAAGGAGGTGTTGGCTTTGGGGATGACCAGTGAGATATACCTGCTGGAGCGCGTGCTACGGGTGGGTGTTGTTATCGTGACCAGTGAGCTGAGATAAGGCGGAGCTTTACCTAGCATAGACTAAAAAGATGACCTGGAACCAGTGGGTCTGGCGACGAATATGTAGCGAGGGCCAGCCGACTAGAGCATACAGGTCGTTGTGGCCATATCAATACAATTGACCCTTTCTTTACACTGTTCTAATGAAAGTACATTGCCATAATATCATCTAGCTTCCATAAACATCGAACAAGGCTTGAACCCAGGATTGAACCCATGTGCTTCAGTTTACAAAAACAGATGACTTAGCACATCTATTTCCTTCTTAAAATGTCCACATTCTCAAAAGTAGAGTTGTGCAAAAGCTAATTTCACAACTAAATATACTCACCAGAGAATTAACTTCAGAGCGCATGCATTTCAAGTATTAGCTCTACCGTAGAGGCACATCCCCTTACTATATAATAGCAGGGTTGCCATTTTGAAAACTTTTTTTTTCTTCAAAGTCCTTCAGTGAAAGAACCTTCCCATGGTACCAGCTATCTTTCAGTAAGGCACGGATGGGATTTGAACCCATGATCTTCGGTTTACAAGACCGACGCCTTACCGCTTGGCCACCATGCCACTCTATGCTGCAAGATATTTATCAACATTCTGGAAAGTTGTAGTTGTATAATGTGAATTTGGCACACAAATAACATCTCTGTTTCATGTGAGAATTGCAACATTCTGGAAAGTAGGACATGGGCCATTGCAAAAATATTAATGGAGAAGCTGGGGATTGAACCCAGGACCTCATACATGCAAAGCATGTATAAAAATAACATCTCTGTTTCCTGTGAGAATTTCAACATTCTGGAAAGTAGGAGTTGTGTAATGTGAATTTGGCACACAAATACTCAGTGGAGAACCTTGGGATTGAACCAAGGACCTCATACTAAAATAGCATGCACTCCCCCTCTGAGCTTCGATCCCATTTTATTTGCAGATAAAATGCAATATTAATACAATGTACTTTTTATATACACCACTCCATTGAAACTACAATGAAATGATAGCAGCAATTCTAAATACAAGCAAGTATGGACAGTCATCTAACCCATGAACTTCAGTTTTTGAAAATGATGCAATTGAAATTGGCAACCATGCCACTTCTGTTCCATAAATGTACGAACAGGGATTGAACACATGTTCTTCAGATTACAAGAGCAAATTATTTAGCACATCTCTGTTTCCTGCTGAGAATTTCAACATTCTGGAAAGTAGGACATGGGCCATCATTGCAAAAATATTAATGGAGAAGCTGGGGATTGAACCCAGGACCTCATACATGCAAAGCATGCGCTCTACCACTGAGCTACATCCCCTTTCTGGGAAAGAAGAAAATGTTTCTTATTTTTTTTTATTTGACCTATAATTAACCAGGTAAGCTAGTTGAGAACAAGTTTTCATATTCAACTGCGACCTGGCCACACAGAGTTACAGATGGAATAAACAAGCGTACAGTCAATAACACAATAGAAGAAAAAAAAGAAAGTCTATATACAGTGCGTGCAAATGGAGGTAAGGCAATAAATAGGCCATAGTAGCGAAGTATTTACAATTTAGCAAATTAACACTGGAGTGATAGATGAGCAGATGATGATATGCAAATAGAAATACAGGTGTGCAAAGAGCAGAAAGTATATTAAAACAATATGGGGATGAGGTAGGTAGATTGGATGGGCTATTTACAGAAAGGCTTTGTACAGCTTCAGCGATCAGTTAGCTGCTCAGATAGCCGATGTTTAAAGTTAGCAGTGTTGCCAACACCTCAGTAAGGAAAGTAGCTATTGGCTGTCCTAAAAGTTGCTAGAAGTTGCTAAATGATGTCAGCACCTAATTTGCATAATTGTCCATGTGCATGTAATTGTGATGGACACTGTAGGAGTGAGGAATAACATTGTGGAAGAGACAAAAAGTGAGTAAAATGAAAATGTCTGCAAGTATTCAGAGTGGTCTGAATACTTGCTAAATACAGCGACTAAGTCGCTAAGTTGGCAACACTGAAAGTTAGTGAGGGAAATATGTCTCCAGCTTCAGCGATTTTTGCAATTCGTTCCAGTCATTGTCAGCAGAGAACTGGAAGGAAAGGCGGCCAAAGGAGGTGTTGGCTTTGGGGATGACCAGTGAGATATACCTGCTGGAGCGCGTGCTACGGGTGGGTGTTGTTATCGTGACCAGTGAGCTGAGATAAGGCGGAGCTTTACCTAGCATAGACTAAAAAGATGACCTGGAACCAGTGGGTCTGGCGACGAATATGTAGCGAGGGCCAGCCGACTAGAGCATACAGGTCGTTGTGGCCATATCAATACAATTGACCCTTTCTTTACACTGTTCTAATGAAAGTACATTGCCATAATATCATCTAGCTTCCATAAACATCGAACAAGGCTTGAACCCAGGATTGAACCCATGTGCTTCAGTTTACAAAAACAGATGACTTAGCACATCTATTTCCTTCTTAAAATGTCAACATTCTCAAAAGTAGAGTTGTGCAAAAGCTAATTTCACAACTAAATATACTCACCAGAGAATTAACTTCAGAGCGCATGCATTTCAAGTATTAGCTCTACCGTAGAGGCACATCCCCTTACTATATAATAGCAGGGTTGCCATTTTGAAAACTTTTTTTTTCTTCAAAGTCCTTCAGTGAAAGAACCTTCCCATGGTACCAGCTATCTTTCAGTAAGGCACGGATGGGATTTGAACCCATGATCTTCGGTTTACAAGACCGACGCCTTACCGCTTGGCCACCATGCCACTCTATGCTGCAAGATATTTATCAACATTCTGGAAAGTTGTAGTTGTATAATGTGAATTTGGCACACAAATAACATCTCTGTTTCCTGTGAGAATTGCAACATTCTGGAAAGTAGGACATGGGCCATTGCAAAAATATTAATGGAGAAGCTGGGGATTGAACCCAGGACCTCATACATGCAAAGCATGTATAAAAATAACATCTCTGTTTCCTGTGAGAATTTCAACATTCTGGAAAGTAGGAGTTGTGTAATGTGAATTTGGCACACAAATACTCAGTGGAGAACCTTGGGATTGAACCAAGGACCTCATACTAAAATAGCATGCACTCCCCCTCTGAGCTTCGATCCCATTTTATTTGCAGATAAAATGCAATATTAATACAATGTACTTTTTATATACACCACTCCATTGAAACTACAATGAAATGATAGCAGCAATTCTAAATACAAGCAAGTATGGACAGTCATCTAACCCATGAACTTCAGTTTTTGAAAATGATGCAATTGAAATTGGCAACCATGCCACTTCTGTTCCATAAATGTACGAACAGGGATTGAACACATGTTCTTCAGATTACAAGAGCAAATTATTTAGCACATCTCTGTTTCCTGCTGAGAATTTCAACATTCTGGAAAGTAGGACATGGGCCATCATTGCAAAAATATTAATGTAGAAGCTGGGGTTTGAACCCAGGACCTCATACATGCAAAGCATGCGCTCTACCACTGAGCTACATCCCCTTTCTGGGAAAGAAGAAAATGTTTCTTTTTTTTATTTATTTCACCTATAATTAACCAGGTAAGCTAGTTGAGAACAAGTTTTCATATTCAACTGCGACCTGGCCACACAGAGTTACAGATGGAATAAACAAGAGTACAGTCAATAACACAATAGAAGAAAAAAAAGAAAGTCTATATACAGTGCGTGCAAATGGAGGTAAGGCAATAAATAGGCCATAGTAGCGAAGTATTTACAATTTAGCAAATTAACACTGGAGTGATAGATGAGCAGATGATGATGTGCAAATAGAAATACAGGTGTGCAAAGAGCAGAAAGTATATTAAAACAATATGGGGATGAGGTAGGTAGATTGGATGGGCTATTTACAGAAAGGCTTTGTACAGCTTCAGCGATCAGTTAGCTGCTCAGATAGCCGATGTTTAAAGTTAGCAGTGTTGCCAACACCTCAGTAAGGAAAGTAGCTATTGGCTGTCCTAAAAGTTGCTAGAAGTTGCTAAATGATGTCAGCACCTAATTTGCATAATTGTCCATGTGCATGTAATTGTGATGGACACTGTAGGAGTGAGGAATAACATTGTGGAAGAGACAAAAAGTGAGTAAAATGAAAATGTCTGCAAGTATTCAGAGTGGTCTGAATACTTGCTAAATACAGCGACTAAGTCGCTAAGTTGGCAACACTGAAAGTTAGTGAGGGAAATATGTCTCCAGCTTCAGCGATTTTTGCAATTCGTTCCAGTCATTGTCAGCAGAGAACTGGAAGGAAAGGCGGCCAAAGGAGGTGTTGGCTTTGGGGATGACCAGTGAGATATACCTGCTGGAGCGCGTGCTACGGGTGGGTGTTGTTATCGTGACCAGTGAGCTGAGATAAGGCGGAGCTTTACCTAGCATAGACTAAAAAGATGACCTGGAACCAGTGGGTCTGGCGACGAATATGTAGCGAGGGCCAGCCGACTAGAGCATACAGGTCGTTGTGGCCATATCAATACAATTGACCCTTTCTTTACACTGTTCTAATGAAAGTACATTGCCATAATATCATCTAGCTTCCATAAACATCGAACAAGGCTTGAACCCAGGATTGAACCCATGTGCTTCAGTTTACAAAAACAGATGACTTAGCACATCTATTTCCTTCTTAAAATGTCAACATTCTCAAAAGTAGAGTTGTGCAAAAGCTAATTTCACAACTAAATACACTCACCAGAGAATTTGGGGATTAACTTCAGAGCGCATGCATTTCAAGTATTAGCTCTACCGTAGAGGCACATCCCCTTACTATATAATAGCAGGGTTGCCATTTTGAGAACTTTTTTTTCTTCAAAGTCCTTCAGTGAAAGAACCTTCCCATGTTACCAGCTATCTTTCAGTAAGGCACGGATGGGATTTGAACCCATGATCTTCGGTTTACAAGACCGACGCCTTACCGCTTGGCCACCATGCCACTCTATGCTGCAAGATATTTATCAACATTCTGGAAAGTTGTAGTTGTATAATGTGAATTTGGCACACAAATAACATCTCTGTTTCCTGTGAGAATTGCAACATTCTGGAAAGTAGGACATGGGCCATTGCAAAAATATTAATGGAGAAGCTGGGGATTGAACCCAGGACCTCATACATGCAAAGCATGTATAAAAATAACATCTCTGTTTCCTGTGAGAATTTCAACATTCTGGAAAGTAGGAGTTGTGTAATGTGAATTTGGCACACAAATACTCAGTGGAGAACCTTGGGATTGAACCAAGGACCTCATACTAAAATAGCATGCACTCCCCCTCTGAGCTTCGATCCCATTTTATTTGCAGATAAAATGCAATATTAATACAATGTACTTTTTATATACACCACTCCATTGAAACTACAATGAAATGATAGCAGCAATTCTAAATACAAGCAAGTATGGACAGTCATCTAACCCATGAACTTCAGTTTTTGAAAATGATGCAATTGAAATTGGCAACCATGCCACTTCTGTTCCATAAATGTACGAACAGGGATTGAACACATGTTCTTCAGATTACAAGAGCAAATTATTTAGCACATCTCTGTTTCCTGCTGAGAATTTCAACATTCTGGAAAGTAGGACATGGGCCATCATTGCAAAAATATTAATGGAGAAGCTGGGGATTGAACCCAGGACCTCATACATGCAAAGCATGCGCTCTACCACTGAGCTACATCCCCTTTCTGGGAAAGAAGAAAATGTTTCTTTTTTTTTTTTATTTCACCTATAATTAACCAGGTAAGCTAGTTGAGAACAAGTTTTCATATTCAACTGCGACCTGGCCACACAGAGTTACAGATGGAATAAACAAGCGTACAGTCAATAACACAATAGAAGAAAAAAAAGAAAGTCTATATACAGTGCGTGCAAATGGAGGTAAGGCAATAAATAGGCCATAGTAGCGAAGTATTTACAATTTAGCAAATTAACACTGGAGTGATAGATGAGCAGATGATGATATGCAAATAGAAATACAGGTGTGCAAAGAGCAGAAAGTATATTAAAACAATATGGGGATGAGGTAGGTAGATTGGATGGGCTATTTACAGAAAGGCTTTGTACAGCTTCAGCGATCAGTTAGCTGCTCAGATAGCCGATGTTTAAAGTTAGCAGTGTTGCCAACACCTCAGTAAGGAAAGTAGCTATTGGCTGTCCTAAAAGTTGCTAGAAGTTGCTAAATGATGTCAGCACCTAATTTGCATAATTGTCCATGTGCATGTAATTGTGATGGACACTGTAGGAGTGAGGAATAACATTGTGGAAGAGACAAAAAGTGAGTAAAATGAAAATGTCTGCAAGTATTCAGAGTGGTCTGAATACTTGCTAAATACAGCGACTAAGTCGCTAAGTTGGCAACACTGAAAGTTAGTGAGGGAAATATGTCTCCAGCTTCAGCGATTTTTGCAATTCGTTCCAGTCATTGTCAGCAGAGAACTGGAAGGAAAGGCGGCCAAAGGAGGTGTTGGCTTTGGGGATGACCAGTGAGATATACCTGCTGGAGCGCGTGCTACGGGTGGGTGTTGTTATCGTGACCAGTGAGCTGAGATAAGGCGGAGCTTTACCTAGCATAGACTAAAAAGATGACCTGGAACCAGTGGGTCTGGCGATGAATATGTAGCGAGGGCCAGCCGACTAGAGCATACAGGTCGTTGTGGCCATATCAATACAATTGACCCTTTCTTTACACTGTTCTAATGAAAGTACATTGCCATAATATCATCTAGCTTCCATAAACATCGAACAAGGCTTGAACCCAGGATTGAACCCATGTGCTTCAGTTTACAAAAACAGATGACTTAGCACATCTATTTCCTTCTTAAAATGTCAACATTCTCAAAAGTAGAGTTGTGCAAAAGCTAATTTCACAACTAAATATACTCACCAGAGAATTAACTTCAGAGCGCATGCATTTCAAGTATTAGCTCTACCGTAGAGGCACATCCCCTTACTATATAATAGCAGGGTTGCCATTTTGAAAACTTTTTTTTTCTTCAAAGTCCTTCAGTGAAAGAACCTTCCCATGGTACCAGCTATCTTTCAGTAAGGCACGGATGGGATTTGAACCCATGATCTTCGGTTTGCCTTACCGCTTGGCCACCATGCCACTCTATGCTGCAAGATATTTATCAACATTCTGGAAAGTTGTAGTTGTATAATGTGAATTTGGCACACAAATAACATCTCTGTTTCATGTGAGAATTGCAACATTCTGGAAAGTAGGACATGGGCCATTGCAAAAATATTAATGGAGAAGCTGGGGATTGAACCCAGGACCTCATACATGCAAAGCATGTATAAAAATAACATCTCTGTTTCCTGTGAGAATTTCAACATTCTGGAAAGTAGGAGTTGTGTAATGTGAATTTGGCACACAAATACTCAGTGGAGAACCTTGGGATTGAACCAAGGACCTCATACTAAAATAGCATGCACTCCCCCTCTGAGCTTCGATCCCATTTTATTTGCAGATAAAATGCAATATTAATACAATGTACTTTTTATATACACCACTCCATTGAAACTACAATGAAATGATAGCAGCAATTCTAAATACAAGCAAGTATGGACAGTCATCTAACCCATGAACTTCAGTTTTTGAAAATGATGCAATTGAAATTGGCAACCATGCCACTTCTGTTCCATAAATGTACGAACAGGGATTGAACACATGTTCTTCAGATTACAAGAGCAAATTATTTAGCACATCTCTGTTTCCTGCTGAGAATTTCAACATTCTGGAAAGTAGGACATGGGCCATCATTGCAAAAATATTAATGGAGAAGCTGGGGATTGAACCCAGGACCTCATACATGCAAAGCATGCGCTCTACCACTGAGCTACATCCCCTTTCTGGGAAAGAAGAAAATGTTTCTTATTTTTTTTTATTTGACCTATAATTAACCAGGTAAGCTAGTTGAGAACAAGTTTTCATATTCAACTGCGACCTGGCCACACAGAGTTACAGATGGAATAAACAAGCGTACAGTCAATAACACAATAGAAGAAAAAAAAGAAAGTCTATATACAGTGCGTGCAAATGGAGGTAAGGCAATAAATAGGCCATAGTAGCGAAGTATTTACAATTTAGCAAATTAACACTGGAGTGATAGATGAGCAGATGATGATATGCAAATAGAAATACAGGTGTGCAAAGAGCAGAAAGTATATTAAAACAATATGGGGATGAGGTAGGTAGATTGGATGGGCTATTTACAGAAAGGCTTTGTACAGCTTCAGCGATCAGTTAGCTGCTCAGATAGCCGATGTTTAAAGTTAGCAGTGTTGCCAACACCTCAGTAAGGAAAGTAGCTATTGGCTGTCCTAAAAGTTGCTAGAAGTTGCTAAATGATGTCAGCACCTAATTTGCATAATTGTCCATGTGCATGTAATTGTGATGGACACTGTAGGAGTGAGGAATAACATTGTGGAAGAGACAAAAAGTGAGTAAAATGAAAATGTCTGCAAGTATTCAGAGTGGTCTGAATACTTGCTAAATACAGCGACTAAGTCGCTAAGTTGGCAACACTGAAAGTTAGTGAGGGAAATATGTCTCCAGCTTCAGCGATTTTTGCAATTCGTTCCAGTCATTGTCAGCAGAGAACTGGAAGGAAAGGCGGCCAAAGGAGGTGTTGGCTTTGGGGATGACCAGTGAGATATACCTGCTGGAGCGCGTGCTACGGGTGGGTGTTGTTATCGTGACCAGTGAGCTGAGATAAGGCGGAGCTTTACCTAGCATAGACTAAAAAGATGACCTGGAACCAGTGGGTCTGGCGACGAATATGTAGCGAGGGCCAGCCGACTAGAGCATACAGGTCGTTGTGGCCATATCAATACAATTGACCCTTTCTTTACACTGTTCTAATGAAAGTACATTGCCATAATATCATCTAGCTTCCATAAACATCGAACAAGGCTTGAACCCAGGATTGAACCCATGTGCTTCAGTTTACAAAAACAGATGACTTAGCACATCTATTTCCTTCTTAAAATGTCAACATTCTCAAAAGTAGAGTTGTGCAAAAGCTAATTTCACAACTAAATATACTCACCAGAGAATTAACTTCAGAGCGCATGCATTTCAAGTATTAGCTCTACCGTAGAGGCACATCCCCTTACTATATAATAGCAGGGTTGCCATTTTGAAAACTTTTTTTTTCTTCAAAGTCCTTCAGTGAAAGAACCTTCCCATGGTACCAGCTATCTTTCAGCAAGGCACAGATGGGATTTGAACCCATGATCTTCGGTTTACAAGACCGACACCTTACCGCTTGGCCACCATGCCACTCTATGCTGCAAGATATTTATCAACATTCTGGAAAGTTGTAGTTGTATAATGTGAATTTGGCACACAAATAACATCTCTGTTTCCTGTGAGAATTGCAACATTCTGGAAAGTAGGACATGGGCCATTGCAAAAATATTAATGGAGAAGCTGGGGATTGAACCCAGGACCTCATACATGCAAAGCATGTATAAAAATAACATCTCTGTTTCCTGTGAGAATTTCAACATTCTGGAAAGTAGGAGTTGTGTAATGTGAATTTGGCACACAAATACTCAGTGGAGAACCTTGGGATTGAACCAAGGACCTCATACTAAAATAGCATGCACTCCCCCTCTGAGCTTCGATCCCATTTTATTTGCAGATAAAATGCAATATTAATACAATGTACTTTTTATATACACCACTCCATTGAAACTACAATGAAATGATAGCAGCAATTCTAAATACAAGCAAGTATGGACAGTCATCTAACCCATGAACTTCAGTTTTTGAAAATGATGCAATTGAAATTGGCAACCATGACACTTCTGTTCCATAAATGTACGAACAGGGATTGAACACATGTTCTTCAGATTACAAGAGCAAATTATTTAGCACATCTCTGTTTCCTGCTGAGAATTTCAACATTCTGGAAAGTAGGACATGGGCCATCATTGCAAAAATATTAATGGAGAAGCTGGGGATTGAACCCAGGACCTCATACATGCAAAGCATGCGCTCTACCACTGAGCTACATCCCCTTTCTGGGAAAGAAGAAAATGTTTTTTTATTTTTTTTATTTGACCTATAATTAACCAGGTAAGCTAGTTGAGAACAAGTTTTCATATTCAACTGCGACCTGGCCACACAGAGTTACAGATGGAATAAACAAGCGTACAGTCAATAACACAATAGAAGAAAAAAAAGAAAGTCTATATACAGTGCGTGCAAATGGAGGTAAGGCAATAAATAGGCCATAGTAGCGAAGTATTTACAATTTAGCAAATTAACACTGGAGTGATAGATGAGCAGATGATGATATGCAAATAGAAATACAGGTGTGCAAAGAGCAGAAAGTATATTAAAACAATATGGGGATGAGGTAGGTAGATTGGATGGGCTATTTACAGAAAGGCTTTGTACAGCTTCAGCGATCAGTTAGCTGCTCAGATAGCCGATGTTTAAAGTTAGCAGTGTTGCCAACACCTCAGTAAGGAAAGTAGCTATTGGCTGTCCTAAAAGTTGCTAGAAGTTGCTAAATGATGTCAGCACCTAATTTGCATAATTGTCCATGTGCATGTAATTGTGATGGACACTGTAGGAGTGAGGAATAACATTGTGGAAGAGACAAAAAGTGAGTAAAATGAAAATGTCTGCAAGTATTCAGAGTGGTCTGAATACTTGCTAAATACAGCGACTAAGTCGCTAAGTTGGCAACACTGAAAGTTAGTGAGGGAAATATGTCTCCAGCTTCAGCGATTTTTGCAATTCGTTCCAGTCATTGTCAGCAGAGAACTGGAAGGAAAGGCGGCCAAAGGAGGTGTTGGCTTTGGGGATGACCAGTGAGATATACCTGCTGGAGCGCGTGCTACGGGTGGGTGTTGTTATCGTGACCAGTGAGCTGAGATAAGGCGGAGCTTTACCTAGCATAGACTAAAAAGATGACCTGGAACCAGTGGGTCTGGCGACGAATATGTAGCGAGGGCCAGCCGACTAGAGCATACAGGTCGTTGTGGCCATATCAATACAATTGACCCTTTCTTTACACTGTTCTAATGAAAGTACATTGCCATAATATCATCTAGCTTCCATAAACATCGAACAAGGCTTGAACCCAGGATTGAACCCATGTGCTTCAGTTTACAAAAACAGATGACTTAGCACATCTATTTCCTTCTTAAAATGTCAACATTCTCAAAAGTAGAGTTGTGCAAAAGCTAATTTCACAACTAAATATACTCACCAGAGAATTAACTTCAGAGCGCATGCATTTCAAGTATTAGCTCTACCGTAGAGGCACATCCCCTTACTATATAATAGCAGGGTTGCCATTTTGAAAACTTTTTTTTTCTTCAAAGTCCTTCAGTGAAAGAACCTTCCCATGGTACCAGCTATCTTTCAGTAAGGCACGGATGGGATTTGAACCCATGATCTTCGGTTTACAAGACCGACGCCTTACCGCTTGGCCACCATGCCACTCTATGCTGCAAGATATTTATCAACATTCTGGAAAGTTGTAGTTGTATAATGTGAATTTGGCACACAAATAACATCTCTGTTTCATGTGAGAATTGCAACATTCTGGAAAGTAGGACATGGGCCATTGCAAAAATATTAATGGAGAAGCTGGGGATTGAACCCAGGACCTCATACATGCAAAGCATGTATAAAAATAACATCTCTGTTTCCTGTGAGAATTTCAACATTCTGGAAAGTAGGAGTTGTGTAATGTGAATTTGGCACACAAATACTCAGTGGAGAACCTTGGGATTGAACCAAGGACCTCATACTAAAATAGCATGCACTCCCCCTCTGAGCTTCGATCCCATTTTATTTGCAGATAAAATGCAATATTAATACAATGTACTTTTTATATACACCACTCCATTGAAACTACAATGAAATGATAGCAGCAATTCTAAATACAAGCAAGTATGGACAGTCATCTAACCCATGAACTTCAGTTTTTGAAAATGATGCAATTGAAATTGGCAACCATGCCACTTCTGTTCCATAAATGTACGAACAGGGATTGAACACATGTTCTTCAGATTACAAGAGCAAATTATTTAGCACATCTCTGTTTCCTGCTGAGAATTTCAACATTCTGGAAAGTAGGACATGGGCCATCATTGCAAAAATATTAATGGAGAAGCTGGGGATTGAACCCAGGACCTCATACATGCAAAGCATGCGCTCTACCACTGAGCTACATCCCCTTTCTGGGAAAGAAGAAAATGTTTCTTATTTTTTTTTATTTGACCTATAATTAACCAGGTAAGCTAGTTGAGAACAAGTTTTCATATTCAACTGCGACCTGGCCACACAGAGTTACAGATGGAATAAACAAGCGTACAGTCAATAACACAATAGAAGAAAAAAAAGAAAGTCTATATACAGTGCGTGCAAATGGAGGTAAGGCAATAAATAGGCCATAGTAGCGAAGTATTTACAATTTAGCAAATTAACACTGGAGTGATAGATGAGCAGATGATGATATGCAAATAGAAATACAGGTGTGCAAAGAGCAGAAAGTATATTAAAACAATATGGGGATGAGGTAGGTAGATTGGATGGGCTATTTACAGAAAGGCTTTGTACAGCTTCAGCGATCAGTTAGCTGCTCAGATAGCCGATGTTTAAAGTTAGCAGTGTTGCCAACACCTCAGTAAGGAAAGTAGCTATTGGCTGTCCTAAAAGTTGCTAGAAGTTGCTAAATGATGTCAGCACCTAATTTGCATAATTGTCCATGTGCATGTAATTGTGATGGACACTGTAGGAGTGAGGAATAACATTGTGGAAGAGACAAAAAGTGAGTAAAATGAAAATGTCTGCAAGTATTCAGAGTGGTCTGAATACTTGCTAAATACAGCGACTAAGTCGCTAAGTTGGCAACACTGAAAGTTAGTGAGGGAAATATGTCTCCAGCTTCAGCGATTTTTGCAATTCGTTCCAGTCATTGTCAGCAGAGAACTGGAAGGAAAGGCGGCCAAAGGAGGTGTTGGCTTTGGGGATGACCAGTGAGATATACCTGCTGGAGCGCGTGCTACGGGTGGGTGTTGTTATCGTGACCAGTGAGCTGAGATAAGGCGGAGCTTTACCTAGCATAGACTAAAAAGATGACCTGGAACCAGTGGGTCTGGCGACGAATATGTAGCGAGGGCCAGCCGACTAGAGCATACAGGTCGTTGTGGCCATATCAATACAATTGACCCTTTCTTTACACTGTTCTAATGAAAGTACATTGCCATAATATCATCTAGCTTCCATAAACATCGAACAAGGCTTGAACCCAGGATTGAACCCATGTGCTTCAGTTTACAAAAACAGATGACTTAGCACATCTATTTCCTTCTTAAAATGTCAACATTCTCAAAAGTAGAGTTGTGCAAAAGCTAATTTCACAGCTAAATATACTCACCAGAGAATTTGGGGATTAACTTCAGAGCGCATGCATTTCAAGTATTAGCTCTACCGTAGAGGCACATCCCCTTACTAGGGTTGCCATTTTGAGAACTTTTTTTTTCTTCAAAGTCCTTCAGTGAAAGAACCTTCCCATGGTACCAGCTATCTTTCAGTAAGTAAGGATGGGATTTGAACCCATGATCTTCGGTTTACAAGACCGACGCCTTACCGCTTGGCCACCATGCCACTCTATGCTGCAAGATATTTATCAACATTCTGGAAAGTTGTAGTTGTATAATGTGAATTTGGCACACAAATAACATCTCTGTTTCCTGTGAGAATTGCAACATTCTGGAAAGTAGGACATGGGCCATTGCAAAAATATTAATGGAGAAGCTGGGGATTGAACCCAGGACCTCATACATGCAAAGCATGTATAAAAATAACATCTCTGTTTCCTGTGAGAATTTCAACATTCTGGAAAGTAGGAGTTGTGTAATATGAATTTGGCACACAAATACTCAGTGGAGAACCTTGGGATTGAACCAAGGACCTCATACTAAAATAGCATGCACTCCCCCTCTGAGCTTCGATCCCATTTTATTTGCAGATAAAATGCAATATTAATACAATGTACTTTTTATATACACCACTCCATTGAAACTACAATGAAATGATAGCAGCAATTCTAAATACAAGCAAGTATGGACAGTCATCTAACCCATGAACTTCAGTTTTTGAAAATGATGCAATTGAAATTGGCAACCATGACACTTCTGTTCCATAAATGTACGAACAGGGATTGAACACATGTTCTTCAGATTACAAGAGCAAATTATTTAGCACATCTCTGTTTCCTGCTGAGAATTTCAACATTCTGGAAAGTAGGACATGGGCCATCATTGCAAAAATATTAATGGAGAAGCTGGGGATTGAACCCAGGACCTCATACATGCAAAGCATGCGCTCTACCACTGAGCTACATCCCCTTTCTGGGAAAGAAGAAAATGTTTCTTTTTTTTTTTTATTTCACCTATAATTAACCAGGTAAGCTAGTTGAGAACAAGTTTTCATATTCAACTGCGACCTGGCCACACAGAGTTACAGATGGAATAAACAAGCGTACAGTCAATAACACAATAGAAGAAAAAAAAGAAAGTCTATATACAGTGCGTGCAAATGGAGGTAAGGCAATAAATAGGCCATAGTAGCGAAGTATTTACAATTTAGCAAATTAACACTGGAGTGATAGATGAGCAGATGATGATATGCAAATAGAAATACAGGTGTGCAAAGAGCAGAAAGTATATTAAAACAATATGGGGATGAGGTAGGTAGATTGGATGGGCTATTTACAGAAAGGCTTTGTACAGCTTCAGCGATCAGTTAGCTGCTCAGATAGCCGATGTTTAAAGTTAGCAGTGTTGCCAACACCTCAGTAAGGAAAGTAGCTATTGGCTGTCCTAAAAGTTGCTAGAAGTTGCTAAATGATGTCAGCACCTAATTTGCATAATTGTCCATGTGCATGTAATTGTGATGGACACTGTAGGAGTGAGGAATAACATTGTGGAAGAGACAAAAAGTGAGTAAAATGAAAATGTCTGCAAGTATTCAGAGTGGTCTGAATACTTGCTAAATACAGCGACTAAGTCGCTAAGTTGGCAACACTGAAAGTTAGTGAGGGAAATATGTCTCCAGCTTCAGCGATTTTTGCAATTCGTTCCAGTCATTGTCAGCAGAGAACTGGAAGGAAAGGCGGCCAAAGGAGGTGTTGGCTTTGGGGATGACCAGTGAGATATACCTGCTGGAGCGCGTGCTACGGGTGGGTGTTGTTATCGTGACCAGTGAGCTGAGATAAGGCGGAGCTTTACCTAGCATAGACTAAAAAGATGACCTGGAACCAGTGGGTCTGGCGACGAATATGTAGCGAGGGCCAGCCGACTAGAGCATACAGGTCGTTGTGGCCATATCAATACAATTGACCCTTTCTTTACACTGTTCTAATGAAAGTACATTGCCATAATATCATCTAGCTTCCATAAACATCGAACAAGGCTTGAACCCAGGATTGAACCCATGTGCTTCAGTTTACAAAAACAGATGACTTAGCACATCTATTTCCTTCTTAAAATGTCAACATTCTCAAAAGTAGAGTTGTGCAAAAGCTAATTTCACAACTAAATATACTCACCAGAGAATTAACTTCAGAGCGCATGCATTTCAAGTATTAGCTCTACCGTAGAGGCACATCCCCTTACTATATAATAGCAGGGTTGCCATTTTGAAAACTTTTTTTTTCTTCAAAGTCCTTCAGTGAAAGAACCTTCCCATGGTACCAGCTATCTTTCAGTAAGGCACGGATGGGATTTGAACCCATGATCTTCGGTTACATGACCGACGCCTTACCGCTTGGCCACCATGCCACTCTATGCTGCAAGATATTTATCAACATTCTGGAAAGTTGTAGTTGTATAATGTGAATTTGGCACACAAATAACATCTCTGTTTCATGTGAGAATTGCAACATTCTGGAAAGTAGGACATGGGCCATTGCAAAAATATTAATGGAGAAGCTGGGGATTGAACCCAGGACCTCATACATGCAAAGCATGTATAAAAATAACATCTCTGTTTCCTGTGAGAATTTCAACATTCTGGAAAGTAGGAGTTGTGTAATGTGAATTTGGCACACAAATACTCAGTGGAGAACCTTGGGATTGAACCAAGGACCTCATACTAAAATAGCATGCACTCCCCCTCTGAGCTTCGATCCCATTTTATTTGCAGATAAAATGCAATATTAATACAATGTACTTTTTATATACACCACTCCATTGAAACTACAATGAAATGATAGCAGCAATTCTAAATACAAGCAAGTATGGACAGTCATCTAACCCATGAACTTCAGTTTTTGAAAATGATGCAATTGAAATTGGCAACCATGCCACTTCTGTTCCATAAATGTACGAACAGGGATTGAACACATGTTCTTCAGATTACAAGAGCAAATTATTTAGCACATCTCTGTTTCCTGCTGAGAATTTCAACATTCTGGAAAGTAGGACATGGGCCATCATTGCAAAAATATTAATGGAGAAGCTGGGGATTGAACCCAGGACCTCATACATGCAAAGCATGCGCTCTACCACTGAGCTACATCCCCTTTCTGGGAAAGAAGAAAATGTTTTTTTATTTTTTTTATTTGACCTATAATTAACCAGGTAAGCTAGTTGAGAACAAGTTTTCATATTCAACTGCGACCTGGCCACACAGAGTTACAGATGGAATAAACAAGCGTACAGTCAATAACACAATAGAAGAAAAAAAAGAAAGTCTATATACAGTGCGTGCAAATGGAGGTAAGGCAATAAATAGGCCATAGTAGCGAAGTATTTACAATTTAGCAAATTAACACTGGAGTGATAGATGAGCAGATGATGATATGCAAATAGAAATACAGGTGTGCAAAGAGCAGAAAGTATATTAAAACAATATGGGGATGAGGTAGGTAGATTGGATGGGCTATTTACAGAAAGGCTTTGTACAGCTTCAGCGATCAGTTAGCTGCTCAGATAGCCGATGTTTAAAGTTAGCAGTGTTGCCAACACCTCAGTAAGGAAAGTAGCTATTGGCTGTCCTAAAAGTTGCTAGAAGTTGCTAAATGATGTCAGCACCTAATTTGCATAATTGTCCATGTGCATGTAATTGTGATGGACACTGTAGGAGTGAGGAATAACATTGTGGAAGAGACAAAAAGTGAGTAAAATGAGAATGTCTGCAAGTATTCAGAGTGGTCTGAATACTTGCTAAATACAGCGACTAAGTCGCTAAGTTGGCAACACTGAAAGTTAGTGAGGGAAATATGTCTCCAGCTTCAGCGATTTTTGCAATTCGTTCCAGTCATTGTCAGCAGAGAACTGGAAGGAAAGGCGGCCAAAGGAGGTGTTGGCTTTGGGGATGACCAGTGAGATATACCTGCTGGAGCGCGTGCTACGGGTGGGTGTTGTTATCGTGACCAGTGAGCTGAGATAAGGCGGAGCTTTACCTAGCATAGACTAAAAAGATGACCTGGAACCAGTGGGTCTGGCGACGAATATGTAGCGAGGGCCAGCCGACTAGAGCATACAGGTCGTTGTGGCCATATCAATACAATTGACCCTTTCTTTACACTGTTCTAATGAAAGTACATTGCCATAATATCATCTAGCTTCCATAAACATCGAACAAGGCTTGAACCCAGGATTGAACCCATGTGCTTCAGTTTACAAAAACAGATGACTTAGCACATCTATTTCCTTCTTAAAATGTCAACATTCTCAAAAGTAGAGTTGTGCAAAAGCTAATTTCACAACTAAATATACTCACCAGAGAATTAACTTCAGAGCGCATGCATTTCAAGTATTAGCTCTACCGTAGAGGCACATCCCCTTACTATATAATAGCAGGGTTGCCATTTTGAAAACTTTTTTTTTCTTCAAAGTCCTTCAGTGAAAGAACCTTCCCATGGTACCAGCTATCTTTCAGTAAGGCACGGATGGGATTTGAACCCATGATCTTCAGTTTACAAGACCGACGCCTTACCGCTTGGCCACCATGCCACTCTATGCTGCAAGATATTTATCAACATTCTGGAAAGTTGTAGTTGTATAATGTGAATTTGGCACACAAATAACATCTCTGTTTCATGTGAGAATTGCAACATTCTGGAAAGTAGGACATGGGCCATTGCAAAAATATTAATGGAGAAGCTGGGGATTGAACCCAGGACCTCATACATGCAAAGCATGTATAAAAATAACATCTCTGTTTCCTGTGAGAATTTCAACATTCTGGAAAGTAGGAGTTGTGTAATGTGAATTTGGCACACAAATACTCAGTGGAGAACCTTGGGATTGAACCAAGGACCTCATACTAAAATAGCATGCACTCCCCCTCTGAGCTTCGATCCCATTTTATTTGCAGATAAAATGCAATATTAATACAATGTACTTTTTATATACACCACTCCATTGAAACTACAATGAAATGATAGCAGCAATTCTAAATACAAGCAAGTATGGACAGTCATCTAACCCATGAACTTCAGTTTTTGAAAATGATGCAATTGAAATTGGCAACCATGCCACTTCTGTTCCATAAATGTACGAACAGGGATTGAACACATGTTCTTCAGATTACAAGAGCAAATTATTTAGCACATCTCTGTTTCCTGCTGAGAATTTCAACATTCTGGAAAGTAGGACATGGGCCATCATTGCAAAAATATTAATGGAGAAGCTGGGGATTGAACCCAGGACCTCATACATGCAAAGCATGCGCTCTACCACTGAGCTACATCCCCTTTCTGGGAAAGAAGAAAATGTTTTTTTTATTTTTTTATTTGACCTATAATTAACCAGGTAAGCTAGTTGAGAACAAGTTTTCATATTCAACTGCGACCTGGCCACACAGAGTTACAGATGGAATAAACAAGCGTACAGTCAATAACACAATAGAAGAAAAAAAAGAAAGTCTATATACAGTGCGTGCAAATGGAGGTAAGGCAATAAATAGGCCATAGTAGCGAAGTATTTACAATTTAGCAAATTAACACTGGAGTGATAGATGAGCAGATGATGATATGCAAATAGAAATACAGGTGTGCAAAGAGCAGAAAGTATATTAAAACAATATGGGGATGAGGTAGGTAGATTGGATGGGCTATTTACAGAAAGGCTTTGTACAGCTTCAGCGATCAGTTAGCTGCTCAGATAGCCGATGTTTAAAGTTAGCAGTGTTGCCAACACCTCAGTAAGGAAAGTAGCTATTGGCTGTCCTAAAAGTTGCTAGAAGTTGCTAAATGATGTCAGCACCTAATTTGCATAATTGTCCATGTGCATGTAATTGTGATGGACACTGTAGGAGTGAGGAATAACATTGTGGAAGAGACAAAAAGTGAGTAAAATGAAAATGTCTGCAAGTATTCAGAGTGGTCTGAATACTTGCTAAATACAGCGACTAAGTCGCTAAGTTGGCAACACTGAAAGTTAGTGAGGGAAATATGTCTCCAGCTTCAGCGATTTTTGCAATTCGTTCCAGTCATTGTCAGCAGAGAACTGGAAGGAAAGGCGGCCAAAGGAGGTGTTGGCTTTGGGGATGACCAGTGAGATATACCTGCTGGAGCGCGTGCTACGGGTGGGTGTTGTTATCGTGACCAGTGAGCTGAGATAAGGCGGAGCTTTACCTAGCATAGACTAAAAAGATGACCTGGAACCAGTGGGTCTGGCGACGAATATGTAGCGAGGGCCAGCCGACTAGAGCATACAGGTCGTTGTGGCCATATCAATACAATTGACCCTTTCTTTACACTGTTCTAATGAAAGTACATTGCCATAATATCATCTAGCTTCCATAAACATCGAACAAGGCTTGAACCCAGGATTGAACCCATGTGCTTCAGTTTACAAAAACAGATGACTTAGCACATCTATTTCCTTCTTAAAATGTCAACATTCTCAAAAGTAGAGTTGTGCAAAAGCTAATTTCACAACTAAATATACTCACCAGAGAATTAACTTCAGAGCGCATGCATTTCAAGTATTAGCTCTACCGTAGAGGCACATCCCCTTACTATATAATAGCAGGGTTGCCATTTTGAAAACTTTTTTTTTCTTCAAAGTCCTTCAGTGAAAGAACCTTCCCATGGTACCAGCTATCTTTCAGTAAGGCACGGATGGGATTTGAACCCATGATCTTCGGTTTGCCTTACCGCTTGGCCACCATGCCACTCTATGCTGCAAGATATTTATCAACATTCTGGAAAGTTGTAGTTGTATAATGTGAATTTGGCACACAAATAACATCTCTGTTTCATGTGAGAATTGCAACATTCTGGAAAGTAGGACATGGGCCATTGCAAAAATATTAATGGAGAAGCTGGGGATTGAACCCAGGACCTCATACATGCAAAGCATGTATAAAAATAACATCTCTGTTTCCTGTGAGAATTTCAACATTCTGGAAAGTAGGAGTTGTGTAATGTGAATTTGGCACACAAATACTCAGTGGAGAACCTTGGGATTGAACCAAGGACCTCATACTAAAATAGCATGCACTCCCCCTCTGAGCTTCGATCCCATTTTATTTGCAGATAAAATGCAATATTAATACAATGTACTTTTTATATACACCACTCCATTGAAACTACAATGAAATGATAGCAGCAATTCTAAATACAAGCAAGTATGGACAGTCATCTAACCCATGAACTTCAGTTTTTGAAAATGATGCAATTGAAATTGGCAACCATGCCACTTCTGTTCCATAAATGTACGAACAGGGATTGAACACATGTTCTTCAGATTACAAGAGCAAATTATTTAGCACATCTCTGTTTCCTGCTGAGAATTTCAACATTCTGGAAAGTAGGACATGGGCCATCATTGCAAAAATATTAATGGAGAAGCTGGGGATTGAACCCAGGACCTCATACATGCAAAGCATGCGCTCTACCACTGAGCTACATCCCCTTTCTGGGAAAGAAGAAAATGTTTCTTATTTTTTTTTATTTGACCTATAATTAACCAGGTAAGCTAGTTGAGAACAAGTTTTCATATTCAACTGCGACCTGGCCACACAGAGTTACAGATGGAATAAACAAGCGTACAGTCAATAACACAATAGAAGAAAAAAAAGAAAGTCTATATACAGTGCGTGCAAATGGAGGTAAGGCAATAAATAGGCCATAGTAGCGAAGTATTTACAATTTAGCAAATTAACACTGGAGTGATAGATGAGCAGATGATGATATGCAAATAGAAATACAGGTGTGCAAAGAGCAGAAAGTATATTAAAACAATATGGGGATGAGGTAGGTAGATTGGATGGGCTATTTACAGAAAGGCTTTGTACAGCTTCAGCGATCAGTTAGCTGCTCAGATAGCCAATGTTTAAAGTTAGCAGTGTTGCCAACACCTCAGTAAGGAAAGTAGCTATTGGCTGTCCTAAAAGTTGCTAGAAGTTGCTAAATGATGTCAGCACCTAATTTGCATAATTGTCCATGTGCATGTAATTGTGATGGACACTGTAGGAGTGAGGAATAACATTGTGGAAGAGACAAAAAGTGAGTAAAATGAAAATGTCTGCAAGTATTCAGAGTGGTCTGAATACTTGCTAAATACAGCGACTAAGTCGCTAAGTTGGCAACACTGAAAGTTAGTGAGGGAAATATGTCTCCAGCTTCAGCGATTTTTGCAATTCGTTCCAGTCATTGTCAGCAGAGAACTGGAAGGAAAGGCGGCCAAAGGAGGTGTTGGCTTTGGGGATGACCAGTGAGATATACCTGCTGGAGCGCGTGCTACGGGTGGGTGTTGTTATCGTGACCAGTGAGCTGAGATAAGGCGGAGCTTTACCTAGCATAGACTAAAAAGATGACCTGGAACCAGTGGGTCTGGCGACGAATATGTAGCGAGGGCCAGCCGACTAGAGCATACAGGTCGTTGTGGCCATATCAATACAATTGACCCTTTCTTTACACTGTTCTAATGAAAGTACATTGCCATAATATCATCTAGCTTCCATAAACATCGAACAAGGCTTGAACCCAGGATTGAACCCATGTGCTTCAGTTTACAAAAACAGATGACTTAGCACATCTATTTCCTTCTTAAAATGTCAACATTCTCAAAAGTAGAGTTGTGCAAAAGCTAATTTCACAACTAAATATACTCACCAGAGAATTAACTTCAGAGCGCATGCATTTCAAGTATTAGCTCTACCGTAGAGGCACATCCCCTTACTATATAATAGCAGGGTTGCCATTTTGAAAACTTTTTTTTTCTTCAAAGTCCTTCAGTGAAAGAACCTTCCCATGGTACCAGCTATCTTTCAGTAAGGCACGGATGGGATTTGAACCCATGATCTTCGGTTTGCCTTACCGCTTGGCCACCATGCCACTCTATGCTGCAAGATATTTATCAACATTCTGGAAAGTTGTAGTTGTATAATGTGAATTTGGCACACAAATAACATCTCTGTTTCATGTGAGAATTGCAACATTCTGGAAAGTAGGACATGGGCCATTGCAAAAATATTAATGGAGAAGCTGGGGATTGAACCCAGGACCTCATACATGCAAAGCATGTATAAAAATAACATCTCTGTTTCCTGTGAGAATTTCAACATTCTGGAAAGTAGGAGTTGTGTAATGTGAATTTGGCACACAAATACTCAGTGGAGAACCTTGGGATTGAACCAAGGACCTCATACTAAAATAGCATGCACTCCCCCTCTGAGCTTCGATCCCATTTTATTTGCAGATAAAATGCAATATTAATACAATGTACTTTTTATATACACCACTCCATTGAAACTACAATGAAATGATAGCAGCAATTCTAAATACAAGCAAGTATGGACAGTCATCTAACCCATGAACTTCAGTTTTTGAAAATGATGCAATTGAAATTGGCAACCATGCCACTTCTGTTCCATAAATGTACGAACAGGGATTGAACACATGTTCTTCAGATTACAAGAGCAAAT
Source organism: Oncorhynchus mykiss (assembly GCF_013265735.2). NCBI lineage: Eukaryota > Metazoa > Chordata > Actinopteri > Salmoniformes > Salmonidae > Oncorhynchus > Oncorhynchus mykiss. Next base: position 313,401 of record NW_023493666.1, on the reverse strand, counting down.
TATTTAGCACATCTCTGTTTCCTGCTGAGAATTTCAACATTCTGGAAAGTAGGACATGGGCCATCATTGCAAAAATATTAATGGAGAAGCTGGGGATTGAACCCAGGACCTCATACATGCAAAGCATGCGCTCTACCACTGAGCTACATCCCCTTTCTGGGAAAGAAGAAAATGTTTTTTTATTTTTTTTATTTGACCTATAATTAACCAGGTAAGCTAGTTGAGAACAAGTTTTCATATTCAACTGCGACCTGGCCACACAGAGTTACAGATGGAATAAACAAGCGTACAGTCAATAACACAATAGAAGAAAAAAAAGAAAGTCTATATACAGTGCGTGCAAATGGAGGTAAGGCAATAAATAGGCCATAGTAGCGAAGTATTTACAATTTAGCAAATTAACACTGGAGTGATAGATGAGCAGATGATGATATGCAAATAGAAATACAGGTGTGCAAAGAGCAGAAAGTATATTAAAACAATATGGGGATGAGGTAGGTAGATTGGATGGGCTATTTACAGAAAGGCTTTGTACAGCTTCAGCGATCAGTTAGCTGCTCAGATAGCCGATGTTTAAAGTTAGCAGTGTTGCCAACACCTCAGTAAGGAAAGTAGCTATTGGCTGTCCTAAAAGTTGCTAGAAGTTGCTAAATGATGTCAGCACCTAATTTGCATAATTGTCCATGTGCATGTAATTGTGATGGACACTGTAGGAGTGAGGAATAACATTGTGGAAGAGACAAAAAGTGAGTAAAATGAAAATGTCTGCAAGTATTCAGAGTGGTCTGAATACTTGCTAAATACAGCGACTAAGTCGCTAAGTTGGCAACACTGAAAGTTAGTGAGGGAAATATGTCTCCAGCTTCAGCGATTTTTGCAATTCGTTCCAGTCATTGTCAGCAGAGAACTGGAAGGAAAGGCGGCCAAAGGAGGTGTTGGCTTTGGGGATGACCAGTGAGATATACCTGCTGGAGCGCGTGCTACGGGTGGGTGTTGTTATCGTGACCAGTGAGCTGAGATAAGGCGGAGCTTTACCTAGCATAGACTAAAAAGATGACCTGGAACCAGTGGGTCTGGCGACGAATATGTAGCGAGGGCCAGCCGACTAGAGCATACAGGTCGTTGTGGCCATATCAATACAATTGACCCTTTCTTTACACTGTTCTAATGAAAGTACATTGCCATAATATCATCTAGCTTCCATAAACATCGAACAAGGCTTGAACCCAGGATTGAACCCATGTGCTTCAGTTTACAAAAACAGATGACTTAGCACATCTATTTCCTTCTTAAAATGTCAACATTCTCAAAAGTAGAGTTGTGCAAAAGCTAATTTCACAACTAAATATACTCACCAGAGAATTAACTTCAGAGCGCATGCATTTCAAGTATTAGCTCTACCGTAGAGGCACATCCCCTTACTATATAATAGCAGGGTTGCCATTTTGAAAACTTTTTTTTTCTTCAAAGTCCTTCAGTGAAAGAACCTTCCCATGGTACCAGCTATCTTTCAGTAAGGCACGGATGGGATTTGAACCCATGATCTTCGGTTTGCCTTACCGCTTGGCCACCATGCCACTCTATGCTGCAAGATATTTATCAACATTCTGGAAAGTTGTAGTTGTATAATGTGAATTTGGCACACAAATAACATCTCTGTTTCATGTGAGAATTGCAACATTCTGGAAAGTAGGACATGGGCCATTGCAAAAATATTAATGGAGAAGCTGGGGATTGAACCCAGGACCTCATACATGCAAAGCATGTATAAAAATAACATCTCTGTTTCCTGTGAGAATTTCAACATTCTGGAAAGTAGGAGTTGTGTAATGTGAATTTGGCACACAAATACTCAGTGGAGAACCTTGGGATTGAACCAAGGACCTCATACTAAAATAGCATGCACTCCCCCTCTGAGCTTCGATCCCATTTTATTTGCAGATAAAATGCAATATTAATACAATGTACTTTTTATATACACCACTCCATTGAAACTACAATGAAATGATAGCAGCAATTCTAAATACAAGCAAGTATGGACAGTCATCTAACCCATGAACTTCAGTTTTTGAAAATGATGCAATTGAAATTGGCAACCATGCCACTTCTGTTCCATAAATGTACGAACAGGGATTGAACACATGTTCTTCAGATTACAAGAGCAAATTATTTAGCACATCTCTGTTTCCTGCTGAGAATTTCAACATTCTGGAAAGTAGGACATGGGCCATCATTGCAAAAATATTAATGGAGAAGCTGGGGATTGAACCCAGGACCTCATACATGCAAAGCATGCGCTCTACCACTGAGCTACATCCCCTTTCTGGGAAAGAAGAAAATGTTTCTTATTTTTTTTTATTTGACCTATAATTAACCAGGTAAGCTAGTTGAGAACAAGTTTTCATATTCAACTGCGACCTGGCCACACAGAGTTACAGATGGAATAAACAAGCGTACAGTCAATAACACAATAGAAGAAAAAAAAGAAAGTCTATATACAGTGCGTGCAAATGGAGGTAAGGCAATAAATAGGCCATAGTAGCGAAGTATTTACAATTTAGCAAATTAACACTGGAGTGATAGATGAGCAGATGATGATATGCAAATAGAAATACAGGTGTGCAAAGAGCAGAAAGTATATTAAAACAATATGGGGATGAGGTAGGTAGATTGGATGGGCTATTTACAGAAAGGCTTTGTACAGCTTCAGCGATCAGTTAGCTGCTCAGATAGCCAATGTTTAAAGTTAGCAGTGTTGCCAACACCTCAGTAAGGAAAGTAGCTATTGGCTGTCCTAAAAGTTGCTAGAAGTTGCTAAATGATGTCAGCACCTAATTTGCATAATTGTCCATGTGCATGTAATTGTGATGGACACTGTAGGAGTGAGGAATAACATTGTGGAAGAGACAAAAAGTGAGTAAAATGAAAATGTCTGCAAGTATTCAGAGTGGTCTGAATACTTGCTAAATACAGCGACTAAGTCGCTAAGTTGGCAACACTGAAAGTTAGTGAGGGAAATATGTCTCCAGCTTCAGCGATTTTTGCAATTCGTTCCAGTCATTGTCAGCAGAGAACTGGAAGGAAAGGCGGCCAAAGGAGGTGTTGGCTTTGGGGATGACCAGTGAGATATACCTGCTGGAGCGCGTGCTACGGGTGGGTGTTGTTATCGTGACCAGTGAGCTGAGATAAGGCGGAGCTTTACCTAGCATAGACTAAAAAGATGACCTGGAACCAGTGGGTCTGGCGACGAATATGTAGCGAGGGCCAGCCGACTAGAGCATACAGGTCGTTGTGGCCATATCAATACAATTGACCCTTTCTTTACACTGTTCTAATGAAAGTACATTGCCATAATATCATCTAGCTTCCATAAACATCGAACAAGGCTTGAACCCAGGATTGAACCCATGTGCTTCAGTTTACAAAAACAGATGACTTAGCACATCTATTTCCTTCTTAAAATGTCAACATTCTCAAAAGTAGAGTTGTGCAAAAGCTAATTTCACAGCTAAATATACTCACCAGAGAATTTGGGGATTAACTTCAGAGCGCATGCATTTCAAGTATTAGCTCTACCGTAGAGGCACATCCCCTTACTAGGGTTGCCATTTTGAGAACTTTTTTTTTCTTCAAAGTCCTTCAGTGAAAGAACCTTCCCATGGTACCAGCTATCTTTCAGTAAGTAAGGATGGGATTTGAACCCATGATCTTCGGTTTACAAGACCGACGCCTTACCGCTTGGCCACCATGCCACTCTATGCTGCAAGATATTTATCAACATTCTGGAAAGTTGTAGTTGTATAATGTGAATTTGGCACACAAATAACATCTCTGTTTCCTGTGAGAATTGCAACATTCTGGAAAGTAGGACATGGGCCATTGCAAAAATATTAATGGAGAAGCTGGGGATTGAACCCAGGACCTCATACATGCAAAGCATGTATAAAAATAACATCTCTGTTTCCTGTGAGAATTTCAACATTCTGGAAAGTAGGAGTTGTGTAATATGAATTTGGCACACAAATACTCAGTGGAGAACCTTGGGATTGAACCAAGGACCTCATACTAAAATAGCATGCACTCCCCCTCTGAGCTTCGATCCCATTTTATTTGCAGATAAAATGCAATATTAATACAATGTACTTTTTATATACACCACTCCATTGAAACTACAATGAAATGATAGCAGCAATTCTAAATACAAGCAAGTATGGACAGTCATCTAACCCATGAACTTCAGTTTTTGAAAATGATGCAATTGAAATTGGCAACCATGACACTTCTGTTCCATAAATGTACGAACAGGGATTGAACACATGTTCTTCAGATTACAAGAGCAAATTATTTAGCACATCTCTGTTTCCTGCTGAGAATTTCAACATTCTGGAAAGTAGGACATGGGCCATCATTGCAAAAATATTAATGGAGAAGCTGGGGATTGAACCCAGGACCTCATACATGCAAAGCATGCGCTCTACCACTGAGCTACATCCCCTTTCTGGGAAAGAAGAAAATGTTTCTTTTTTTTTTTTATTTCACCTATAATTAACCAGGTAAGCTAGTTGAGAACAAGTTTTCATATTCAACTGCGACCTGGCCACACAGAGTTACAGATGGAATAAACAAGCGTACAGTCAATAACACAATAGAAGAAAAAAAAGAAAGTCTATATACAGTGCGTGCAAATGGAGGTAAGGCAATAAATAGGCCATAGTAGCGAAGTATTTACAATTTAGCAAATTAACACTGGAGTGATAGATGAGCAGATGATGATATGCAAATAGAAATACAGGTGTGCAAAGAGCAGAAAGTATATTAAAACAATATGGGGATGAGGTAGGTAGATTGGATGGGCTATTTACAGAAAGGCTTTGTACAGCTTCAGCGATCAGTTAGCTGCTCAGATAGCCGATGTTTAAAGTTAGCAGTGTTGCCAACACCTCAGTAAGGAAAGTAGCTATTGGCTGTCCTAAAAGTTGCTAGAAGTTGCTAAATGATGTCAGCACCTAATTTGCATAATTGTCCATGTGCATGTAATTGTGATGGACACTGTAGGAGTGAGGAATAACATTGTGGAAGAGACAAAAAGTGAGTAAAATGAAAATGTCTGCAAGTATTCAGAGTGGTCTGAATACTTGCTAAATACAGCGACTAAGTCGCTAAGTTGGCAACACTGAAAGTTAGTGAGGGAAATATGTCTCCAGCTTCAGCGATTTTTGCAATTCGTTCCAGTCATTGTCAGCAGAGAACTGGAAGGAAAGGCGGCCAAAGGAGGTGTTGGCTTTGGGGATGACCAGTGAGATATACCTGCTGGAGCGCGTGCTACGGGTGGGTGTTGTTATCGTGACCAGTGAGCTGAGATAAGGCGGAGCTTTACCTAGCATAGACTAAAAAGATGACCTGGAACCAGTGGGTCTGGCGACGAATATGTAGCGAGGGCCAGCCGACTAGAGCATACAGGTCGTTGTGGCCATATCAATACAATTGACCCTTTCTTTACACTGTTCTAATGAAAGTACATTGCCATAATATCATCTAGCTTCCATAAACATCGAACAAGGCTTGAACCCAGGATTGAACCCATGTGCTTCAGTTTACAAAAACAGATGACTTAGCACATCTATTTCCTTCTTAAAATGTCAACATTCTCAAAAGTAGAGTTGTGCAAAAGCTAATTTCACAACTAAATATACTCACCAGATAATTAACTTCAGAGCGCATGCATTTCAAGTATTAGCTCTACCGTAGAGGCACATCCCCTTACTATATAATAGCAGGGTTGCCATTTTGAAAACTTTTTTTTTCTTCAAAGTCCTTCAGTGAAAGAACCTTCCCATGGTACCAGCTATCTTTCAGCAAGGCACAGATGGGATTTGAACCCATGATCTTCGGTTTACAAGACCGACACCTTACCGCTTGGCCACCATGCCACTCTATGCTGCAAGATATTTATCAACATTCTGGAAAGTTGTAGTTGTATAATGTGAATTTGGCACACAAATAACATCTCTGTTTCATGTGAGAATTGCAACATTCTGGAAAGTAGGACATGGGCCATTGCAAAAATATTAATGGAGAAGCTGGGGATTGAACCCAGGACCTCATACATGCAAAGCATGTATAAAAATAACATCTCTGTTTCCTGTGAGAATTTCAACATTCTGGAAAGTAGGAGTTGTGTAATGTGAATTTGGCACACAAATACTCAGTGGAGAACCTTGGGATTGAACCAAGGACCTCATACTAAAATAGCATGCACTCCCCCTCTGAGCTTCGATCCCATTTTATTTGCAGATAAAATGCAATATTAATACAATGTACTTTTTATATACACCACTCCATTGAAACTACAATGAAATGATAGCAGCAATTCTAAATACAAGCAAGTATGGACAGTCATCTAACCCATGAACTTCAGTTTTTGAAAATGATGCAATTGAAATTGGCAACCATGCCACTTCTGTTCCATAAATGTACGAACAGGGATTGAACACATGTTCTTCAGATTACAAGAGCAAATTATTTAGCACATCTCTGTTTCCTGCTGAGAATTTCAACATTCTGGAAAGTAGGACATGGGCCATCATTGCAAAAATATTAATGGAGAAGCTGGGGATTGAACCCAGGACCTCATACATGCAAAGCATGCGCTCTACCACTGAGCTACATCCCCTTTCTGGGAAAGAAGAAAATGTTTCTTTTTTTTTTTTATTTGACCTATAATTAACCAGGTAAGCTAGTTGAGAACAAGTTTTCATATTCAACTGCGACCTGGCCACACAGAGTTACAGATGGAATAAACAAGCGTACAGTCAATAACACAATAGAAGAAAAAAAAGAAAGTCTATATACAGTGCGTGCAAATGGAGGTAAGGCAATAAATAGGCCATAGTAGCGAAGTATTTACAATTTAGCAAATTAACACTGGAGTGATAGATGAGCAGATGATGATATGCAAATAGAAATACAGGTGTGCAAAGAGCAGAAAGTATATTATCCCTCCCGTTGTCCTCCTATTATGCCTAGCACACAGTGTCCCCACCGGGTCACCCTGTCCCGTCTTGGCTAAAGGCCCAGTGGGCACAAGTTTGACAGTATGCGTGTGAACAGCCTTTGCAGATGTATTTGTTACACCTGCAGCACGCGGTGTAGGTCTTGGCGTCCTTCTTGGGTGGGCAGAGCTGACACCTCTTCCTCTTACTCGCCACCGGCGGGGCGGCGGCGGCCGGGCCAGCGGCTTGCTCCCGGGCTGGCGGACGAGCCTCGGCGGTGGCACTCTGTAGGACTTTGACAAGTGCGGACGCGGCTTGGGTGCGGGGGAGCCGCTGCCTTCTTTGTATCAAGGGCTTCACGAGTGCCTTTCCGAGCTGCTCCAGGAACACCCTCCTCTTGTTCCGCTTCCCAGGCATCCAGTCGGGCTTGATCTCTCGCCATATGACAAAGGCGTTGTAGGAGGACACGTCGAGGATGTTGTGGAAGATGACCAGGGGCCAGCGGGCGGTCATCCGTCTGCAGCTGTAGGTCCCGACCACCTTGTCTAGGTTGTCCACGCCGCCCTTGTTGCAGTTGTAGTCTAGGATGAGGGCCGGCTTCCGGTCGCGGCGATCGCTAACGTCGGGCTCCGCGTGCAGCGTGCTCAGAAGTAGCACGTTCTTATTTCTCTTTGCCAGGTAGGACACTAGAGTGGCGGTGGGCGTGAAGGCGAACCTGGAGGACAGGACCTGTCTGCCCTTTGACTGGAGCAGCGCGGGCGGGAGCTCGGCCTTGTTCTTTCTCACCGTGCCCACCATGGTGAGGTTCCTCTCGAGGAGCCGCTGGCCCAGTTCGTAGGAGGTGAAGAAATTGTCACACGTGACGTTGTGACCGCCCGGCAGTCCCTCGGTCAGATCGAGGACGACGCGGGCGCCCTGGTTCTTCTCGGGGCCTCCGCCGGCCGCCTTGCCGGTGTAGACTTGCATCTTCCAAGCGTAGCTGGACTTGGCGTCGCAGGCCACCCACGACTTGATGCCGTATTTGGCCGGCTTGCTGGGAATGTACTGTCGGAAAGGACAGCGTCCTTTCGGTGGTGAGAAGGGAGGGGAGAGGAGATTAGCAGCGTCATCGTTAAAGCGGGGACACTGCGTTTATGTTACACAAATCAAATCAAATCAAATTTATTTATATAGCCCTTCGTACATCAGCTGATATCTCAAAAGTGCTGTACAGAAACCCAGCCTAAAACCCCAAACAGCAAGCGATGTAGGTGTAGAAGCACGGAGCCGCCGCCGCCGCCGCTTACTACTGCCCATTGCTACTACTGCGGATTGCTACTACTGCCAAATTGCTACTACTGCCCACGCTACTAGTGCTACCTCTCTATGCTACACGCACATACACAGATACATAGACGGTACCTCTGAACGGGACCAGTTGTTCGTCCACCGTCAGGTCGGGCCCCGGGTTGTAGAGGGCCGGCAGCCGCTCCTCCCACAGGTCCCATACCTCTCTTATGGCCGCCAGTCTGTCGGTGGCGAGTCTGGCGGGTCTCGACTGGCGGTCGTCGAATCGCAGCAGCCTCGAGTACTTGTGAAACACCTTGAGCGGCATGGTGGCGCGGAACACGGTCCTGCCGCTCTCGGCGTCCCACAGGCTGGCCGCGGCCTCGCCTCGGGACCTGTAGACGCCGGCTAGGATCAGCAGCCCTACGTAGGCGCGCAGGTCGGTGGAGTCCATGGGTCGCCAGCCGTCGCCGTATTTTCTCACCCCCTGCAGATTTGTCATGTCCACAATGATCCTTTCTATCGCCGGTGTGACAAACAGCCGGAAGGCGGACTCGATGTCGAGCGCTCGCGACGCGGCGTAGGCCGTGGGGCCCGGCGTCACGACGGAGCCGGGGCGGCGGATGGCGCGGGGCCCGTCCGGGCCGCGATAGGCCACGGAGGACCATTTGATTTTGCCGTTCTTTGACAGCAACGTCTCCCTTTGGGCTCGGGCGGCTGCCGCCGCGTCCTCTCTGTCTCGCTCTGGCTCTCTGGCTGTGTCTCGCTCTCGGGCAGCGGCCGTGTCTCCCTCTCGCTCTCCCTCTCGCTCTTCCTCCGAAGAGGAGCACGACCGTGAGGCCGAGTCGTCGTCGTCGTCGTCGTCCGCATCACGCTCGGGGTTGTATTCCTCACCGTCTTCATCTTCCGAAACGTCCTCCTCTTCGGATTCCATGTAGTCTTCCTCGTCTTCTTGGTCGACACTGGAGGATATCTGTTCCAGGACCTGAGCCGCGCTCAAACAAGGACTGCGAGGCGTCGTAGGCGGAGGGCTCGCGCTCGGCGGGGTCGTATTCCTCCTCATCATCGTCCTCATCATAGTCCTCATCTTCTTCTTCTTCTTCTTCTTCTTCTTCTTCTTCTTCTTCTTCTTCCTGACAATATTAGTAGCCTCTGTACGGCCGGCTTACAGTCGTAGGCGGAGGGCTCACGCTCGGCGGGGTCGTATTCCTCCTCGTCCTTGTCCTCGTCTTCTTCTTCTTCCTTCTTCTTCCTTCTTCTTCCTTCTTCTTCTTCCTGACAATATTAGTAGCCTCTCTACGGCGGCCTTACAGTGGCCACGTGAATAGGACGAGGCACGCGAACGGACGAGGCGCGCGAGCGGTCGGCCCTGTCTGCTCCTTCGGACCCTTCGGCCCGTCCGGTACGCTTGGCAGGCCTCCCCGTGTGATTGCAACGAGGTCTTGCACTGAGTTCTTGTGGACAAGTGGTGCCAGGGTCACTCTGACCCGGCCCAGACACAGGGGAACAACTTGTAACACAGGGCCAGGGTTACTCTGACCCAGACCAGACAGTGGTAGGAGGGTTACAACATAAACCTTGCTAACGCTGCCGGGGTCACTCTGACCCACACAGACAGGGGGGGAATCAACTCGTAACGCTGGCCGGGGTCACTATGACCCGGCCCAGACAGGGGTAGGAGGCTTACGACATACACCTTGCTAAGGCTGCCGGGGTCACTCTGACCCACACAGACAGGGGGGGGGGGGGGGGGAATCAACTCGTAACGCTGGCCGGGGTCACTATGACCCGGACCAGACAGGGGTAGGGTATTGTAACAACAACCATACCCAAAAGGCACAATTTCCACAACCAAAGGAAGGCAGTGTAGCAGGGGGGCGTTTTTAGAATCAATACCCAAACTCACAAGGGGCCCAAGGGCAGGACCGGGGAGGCAGTGAGGTTCGCACACAGGGCCCTTGCCCGGAATGTGGCGGGTGTCAATTTTGGGGCAGGACCTTTGACTAGTGTCCACCAGATGGTAGTGTTGGGTCACAATGACCCAGACCAGACAGTGGTAGGAGGGTTACGACATACACCTTGATAAGGCTGCCAGGGTCACACTGACCCACACAGACACGGGGAATCAACTCGTAACTTTGCCCAGGGTCACTCTGACGTCACTATGATCCCGCCCACCTTGCTGTTTGACTAGTATCCACCAGGTGGTAGTGTTGGGTCACTATGACCCGGCCCAGACAGGGGTAGGAGGGTTACAACATACACCTTGCTAAGGCTGCCAGGGTCTCTCTGACCCACACAGACACGGGTGATCAACTCGTAACCCTGCCCGGGGTCACTCTGACCCACACAGACACGGGGGATCAACTCGTAACCCTGCCCGGGGTCACTCTGACCCGCCGAGACAACACGAGGGTTATTACATTTATTTCTTATACCACACTACCACCAGGTGGATACTAGTCAAACGTCCTGCCCCAGAATTCACACGCGACACATTCCGGGCAAGGGCCCTGTGTGCGAAGTGACAGGCTGTCCCCGATTATCAACTAACTATTTCCAAAAGTGTTCCAAAAGTATTGTAAACTATAGAAATAACATATAATGTTGGTTAGGACCACTGTGTCTGGTGAGCATGATAGTAATCCTAACCATCCTGTCACCCGGTGTGTTTCGGCATGTACCTTCCCGTCGCCCCCCCTACTGTTGGTTTCATGTCCTTCTTCATCCCATGTAGGTGATAGTGGCTGCACTTCGTCCCTGTCTATTGGTTTGTCTCTCATACACACTGTCCTAGTCTCTGGCTAAATATCTCTGTGTCTATAATATATGCACCTGACTTAGGCTACAATATGCCACTCTGTCTCAGTCTCACAGAGTGCATTCGGGAGTTGCTTGCTAGGGCTGACCGATTCACCATTTCTGTCAGGGGTATGTGCTACATTTCCATCCCCATGTAAACACTAAGTTGTACCTGAAATAGAGTTGGGAATGTGATGCATAGTGCTACCCCTCGTCTGTGTAAGTGCTGGGAGTGCAGAGTCTATCCTATGTGTGATATGAAACACTGTGAGGTATGCCTTGCATACCTATGACTGAAAGACAGGTGTAGGGGTAGAGATGAATAGTAAATGTAACAACAGGACCTGAACTGTGAGAAGGGCTGTTGAGCTTTTTATTCATATTCTGTGTCATCAGTACATGCTGTACAGTGATTTTGTAATGATTTGAAATGAGCCTCAGGTCTTGGTAGCTGGCAGTGGAGTCCATGTCTTGAGGGCTGGCTGTTCCATCAATGGCTGTGGTCACTGGCCACATAAGGCTATGGGGACCATGTCCAGGTTGGATCAGTGTCTTTCCACTTGTGAGTGTGTGTAGAGTGAATAGGATGGTGATGTTCTCTTTTTACCCTTATCGTATCTATACTTTGCTTACTCTTCTCCTCTCCTCGCTGACTTGACGGGGGATTGTGATGCGTGATGGAGCAGCTGCCCTGGTTCAATGTGAACACGTCTCACGGGATAGTCGCACAAACTTTTCACTCTCGGGGAGACGTAGCACGCCATGATGGCTAATAGGGCGTCGAGATGGTGGTAGTGCGTTAACGGCACATACAAGGGTCTGGTGAAGAGACTGTCCGTTGGGCCTATAGTCACATCGCCACCTTCGGCGCTGCCGGCTCTCACGTTCACACGGTCCAGCTTTTCCTTCTCGTAATCTGTCAGGGTCCTGTCCTTCAAGAGGAGGCAGTCGTACCAGGCTGCCATATCCTTAGTAAAGTCTGTGGTTACCTGAGGTGGATGAAGGAGTTACGAGGGTAGGATAGGATAGGATAGGATATGATAGGGGCTAAGCTTAGGTTGTCCTAAGAGTTTGATTAGAGAGCGAAGATAGTTGTAGTTGCTGTCAGAGAGCTATTCAAAGGTTTGCAATGTCTCTGTTGAAACCTCTATAACCAACGTCGTGTTCTTTCCGTGTGTATGGCTAATGGACTGATATTACCCCCTGGGTGTGTGAGGACTGGAGGCTCTAAGTACATCTCAGCAAATTGCCTGTGTGTGGTGGGATGCTGCATATACCCCTTCTTCAAGAATGAATTTCTTGACACCCTCTACCACTGTCCTAGCTGCAATGTTGCTCTGGTTGTAATAAAGAAGTGACGATGACCGCTAATATGAACGGGACAGTGTATGGGTTCTCATCGCCATACACACCTAACACTTGGCATGTGCCTATTTACAATATATGACTTTTTGTGAACATGTGTCAATAAAAACTCACCACTCTCAGTACATTGTTCCCTTGTCATTTATTCACATACATAGCAAAGCTTATGAGGGGTATGGTCAAGTGAAACAGGATAGTGGGCCACTGGGTTGGACAAAAGTTCCCTTGCTGTCGCCAATGTATCATTTGTTTCCGTGATCTAATAAGGAACTAAATAGAAAATAGGCCACGTGTTATATAACAATTGTTTAGAATGGCACGTAGGGTCTATTCTTGAGGGACTGCATGCAAGGTTGGTGTCATGTCTTCCCAAGGCCCCAGTACAAAGCATCTGCTTCTCTCTATTGTTGATGTAGCTCCTGACAAAATGGAATGTAAGCACAAAGTACACTTAGGGTTCCTTGTAAAATATAATAATTGCCGGGAGGGTTAAGCAAAGGTCTTCCAATGATCTCAGGTGAGCACAGAGGGGCTGGTGACTGCCTGTGTGGTCGAACTGCGGTACAACTCCACGTTCCCCTTTGCCCCTCAGCTGTATGGGCTGAGACTTTGTGGGGGAGGGCTAGAGGTCCTTAAATGAAACTTGACTGTGAATTGTAAGAGTTGATGCTTCTGCTGAAGTAGTCACGAGCTGTGTAGGGGATGGCCCCGGTCTCGGGGATGTCTCGTGGAGCATCAACCGTGGTGGCTACTTCGTGCTTCGCCTTAAGCACGGTTGACGTCAGCACCATGGTCACCACGTACATGATGTAGATTATGATGTTGAACACTGCGATAGCGCACTCCATGTTATGCAACCTTTGTGCGTCGCTTATCATAGGTTGGTAAAGCAGCTCCATGCAGCCCGCGATCACAGCCATGAAGAGCTCAATGTTCATCATGATGAGGCACGCAATCACGGTCCTGGTGCTCCTGACGGCCTCTGGACGCTTGTAGGGGCCTTCGGAGTCGTCCATTTTGCGCTTGCTCTTGGAGGCAAAGTAGCTGAGTACTATGCTCACCACCATGGCAAGACAGCCGAGCGTGATGAGGGCAATCCCCGAGTGGATGTACGCGTACTCGTAGTCAGGTCTGCCTTCGGAAGAGGAAGTGGTACTCGAGTCTGAGTCCTGCCTGCATGTGGTCCTTGAACCATGCTTGTTGTTGATGAAGTAGAGAATGTTGTTGGGGATGGTAAGAAACCCCACCGTGAGAGATGTGATGACAGCAATGGAGGCTCCCAGCTTGCCCCTGAAACGGGCCGCGCTCAGTATGGGGCCGTTTGGGACCCAAGACTTTCTGCTGTTAAACAGCTCCTTGCTCCCGGATATCAGAGACTCAACGCCTCCCATGATTGGTTTTTTGCGATTCATATCTCTAATCTCTAAAAGGGGATCCCTTGATCCTTGATCCCGGTTCCCAGCTTCTGCTTTGTACTTCTTTACTTACTGACTGTGCAACTTGGCCGTGCCACTTTCTGTTTCTCACAAAGGGATACGGTTATCACAGCAGCAACCTACCGCTCATAGAACATTTAATACAATGAAGCTCCAGGACCCTGTGATCGAGTTCCGGGGCTCCGGTGGTGAGCTGTGTGCCAAGTCTACAGCCGACCATCGTTGGTACAAAGTTAAGGGTATCACCAGAACCCTAACTTCTATCATGTGCTGCAGGAAGCGCTCAGCCGGGCACAATATGATAAGCATGGATCTGTTCACCAGGGTTGTGAAGGAACTGAACGCCAACCCCGAGAGCTCGCTTGAGTGGCTGCCTGAGTACCTAAGAAACCTTAACGCGCCCGATTCCAAGGGGTCTGCGTTCAAGGAAGCGCTGCTGCAACTTTTCAGGTGTAGAGCCCTGACTCCAGACGCCTGCAGACGTCTGTGGGATAGGAGCCGTATGTCCACAGGCATAGGCGTTGCGGTAGACTCTCAGTGCAAGGGCGTGTTCAACGGAAAGAAGAGACTGTGCGATGTAGGCCCCGTATCCCGCCTCATTCTCACGCAGCTCGAGGCTCTGCGTCTTGCTCCCATTTGCGCAGGCCTCAAGGTTGCCGGTGTGCCAACGCCCGATAGGTTCCGTAAACACGGATCCTACACGTACCACAATGGCTGTACGCAGGGCTGCAAGTCCATCCACTGCACATGGGGCTTCTACACAGAGGTGGACCTAGTGGCCCACGACACCGTAACCGGAAACGTAACACTGCTGGAGCTTAAGACCCGGAACAAAGACATTCTTGACCAGGCCACCTTGTGGCGATACAACACGCAACTGTGGCTTACGTGGCTGATGTTCTCGCTCACGTACCCCAGCATGGCAGAGCGGTCTGCTGCGTATCTGGTGATAGTCAGGCCAGGCACCAACCAGGTTACCATACGGAGTTGTTTAAGGCCAACGATCTCTAAGACTATGCGCCGCAAGTTCCCGTGGCTGAACTGTTTCTGCTCCCAGGTGCTCAACTGTCTGGCTCCTACGTGTGTGAACATGAGAGTCGAGAGACTCGAGGCCAGCGGAGAGTCAAATGCAAGGGGAGAGTCCTCCCGATTAGAGCCTACCGATCTGTGTTACAGGAACATACTTTTCAACCAAGCCAAAGTGAACACCAGGAAGAGTGTACCGGTGACAATCAACCGAGAAGTCAATTCAGTCTCTCCTGTTTGGAATCAACCAGGGTGAAGAGTAATAAACGTGCATCTAGTGTCCTTGCTAGCACCGCAATAGAGCCCTTGCAAACCTTCCAAACAGGGCTCGCGTGCCGCTAGCGCTAGATCAGGTCGTTGTAGCAGGGCCCATTGGCCAACGAGGGCAGAGAGCTCCAACCTCGCAGCGTTCACCCGCTGAGGTGCACGACAAAGACTCCGACCAAGAGGGACCCAGGGCTACATATTGCCCGGTTACACTGTCCCTCTAGATAAACTTTAGACCAACGCAGTCCCGCTCCCGTTCCACGGAATAACACATTGACCGAAATGGGGTTGAAACACAAGGCCATTCACGCGATGCTCGCAAACCCTCACCTGGCTCCGTTTGAATTGATCGACAGACCGTGGCAAAAACAGGATTGGACTCTGATAGACCATCTCATGGTAATCCACAAAGTGAAGGACACTGACTATATCTGGGATGATCCTCAGACGTCCATAGTTAGCATGGCCAGAACCCTGGCGAGTTGTTACATCTCGGAAAGGGCAGGCAGTCAGTGTGTAGTCCTTGTAAAGGACGGAGCGAGAGCTCCTAAACCTGCTGTGAGGGAAATGAGACTAAAACATACCCCCGTACCTCACATTGACTTCTGTAAGCGTAATCTGTGTGCCATAGAATACACCATGATGAAGCTTTTGGCCGACATGGGTATGAAAAACAAGCTGTTTCTAGTGACCGGAGCCAAGGGAGACTCCTCTGAGGATCAGCTCCTAGAGGGAACCTCGGTCGATAACCTGGTGTCTTTCCACCAGAGGTACCTGGAGTACCAGGAGTGCCAGGACGACTGTCTATTCGCCAACACGCTCGAAGAGCTGAACCCTCCTGAGTGTGGACTGTCAGACCTAGATGCCAGTTATGCCGACGGCTCGATAGACAGGCCTGAGGGACACGAGGGCATCTTTATGGCAACCTTCGCGGACCCCATGACTATACAATTGTCTACACTGAGAGACGCCTGTCTAGCATGTACGAGCACAGAGGCCGACACACTGCTCGTGGAGTTGGCAAACGTTCTGAAAGGTAGCGTGACCGTGTGCACAGGAGACTCGGACCTGGTGGCCGTGCTGACGGCTTGTGGCCGCGAGGGCATTACTATGAGGCTAGACAATAAGAGCTACCGCGAGGAGCGAGACATGCACATGTCGACCTTCGGGGAGCTGCTGTTTGACATTCCTGACAAGCACCCACCCAAGCTTAGTTTTAAGGACTTGGCTTCAAGTGACGATAGGTTCCGAGTGCTCTGCGACATCGGCGCTGAGGACGAGTACCTGCTTCAGATGACTCGAAAGGAACACGACTCATTCGAGGTCATTCTGGACAAGCACGGTATCGTCAACTTTAAGAAAACAGTAGCTATGCACCTGTACAGAGTCGGGATAAGGGGATCTCTCTACCGCACCTTCCTGTCTAGGTTTTTCGAGTCGAACGCCCGGGACAGATTGGATCAGTTGGGGCTCACCGTAGACAAGGGCTGTGTCAGTACAAAGGCGGTGTGTTACATCTTCGAAACGATATGCCCCGCATCTGACCAGAGTCCGCTATCCGGCTCCGAATCGGCAACCCCACCATGTACCGGTAAGAAGAGGAAGATCTTGTGTCAGCAGGAGGACGAGGTCCCCGAGCCCTACCTAGACGACTGCGCGGAATATAGCGTGGCACAGAGCAAAGACAAGAAACGTGTCATGGGCGGCATCAAGCAGTTGAGTAATGCGTACAAGAACGGAATGGTACCGAGGGGCAGTTACGGTCGTTTCATGAGGATGAACCGAGCGGGCAGGCACTTTTACCTGCGTATCAAACCAAATGTAATCCGAGACGAGACGGAGCGAAGGGAAAAGCTCTTTTTCATGGCGCTGTGTGGCACCGATTATAACATAGTTCCGAGGGGACTGGGAATTAAGAGATTGATGACCGGAGTGGTGACCAACCACAAGGCCTTTTCCTCGTGGTGCCGAGAGATGAAGAGTCTACTCTGGAGAGTCGGGGGCGCTTCTTCTCAGGACTGCGACTATTACAAAATGGGTATGAAGCTGGCCGGGTTCACAAAGATCCCGGCGACGATTGGGGCTAAGTACTGGACCGAGGTGGATTGCCGATTAATGGCTAAGACAATGAAATACGTCTGCGAACTGTGGACCCTGAAGAAACCGAGACCTGGATCCGAGTACGGGTTCTCTGTGTGCGACGGTCTAGTCCGATTCGACTGCGAAGACTCACTCACAGTAGACGCGGCATTGTGAAATGTACCTTGTGGTGACAAATGGGATCTTGATGTGGGATCTTAATGTGAGGGATAAAGAAGGCAGAATGCACCAGTACTAAGGACAATGTGATCTGTAATACAAGTCTGTGTTGTGTACAATAAACTATATCACCTGGACTGTCTGTGAGAGTGTTTTTCTGTGCCATACTCTTGTGACATGTGTTCCACCAATATTCATTTCAACTCTATGAGTTATAGGATGAGTTATAGGGTTGTGATTTCATCCGTTCTTGGGACCTCACAAGGGTTCTTGTCCCATATCGTCAGTGCTCAACTAGGACTCTCTACCAATGTGTATCTATTGAACAAGTTATTGTACTTGGAATAAAATAACATAGTGTATGTGTGATTGTTTGTGATATATCCATCACGCTCATTGACTCCACTAGACAATAGGATAATCAACCAGAGACATGTGTAATGTACACCTTATTTTTTGTAAAGGTCAGGATATAGTGCCTATCATCCTATGGGCCTTTGTTAATGTACATATAAGTAAAGGACTCGTATGGTAATAAAGGGAAACATCGAAACAGTTATTTTCACCAGTGTTTATTGCCTTTATAATACACAGATAAACAACATGGGTTGGTACAGGAAGCACTGTACTACACATACACAAAGACATCTCCCATTCGCATCTTTATATTGTTGGGAATATCAAACACATGCATGTTAAAGGAAGACACTACCAAGGAGATGAACTTTCGGTTCGGTTCAGGGATGGTAGTGTCCCTGCACATCTCTTCCAGTTGCACAATCATAGCATAGCCATTGTTGCGGTTTAACTGGAACTCTGCACGTTCTTCTGGAAGCAGTTGGCTGTGAAACACCAGTAGGTCTAGAGCGGACATGATATCTGTGATCCTCCGGTTGTAGGAGGGTGTCATAGTCATGGACCATAGATGGTGGATCTTGTCACCGAGTGCAGCGCGTACCTTGTCCGTCAATTTCACGACGGGAGGATCTTTCCTGACTGACACAAAGACACAGGAGAGTAGTTTAGTTATAGAGAGCGTGATGATCCATTCCAGGCCTTGTTTCACTATATATGTGGTTGTACTCACCGAACTTTCCCCGTGGTTTGTTTTCTTTCAGGTCATCATATAAGTACAGATTCGTTTCACGTAACACCTTGAGGAATCTCGCCGCTAGTTCCTCGGTCTGGAGGCAGTGTTCGATGAGCTTATGCATCATCTTAACCTGATTACCCTTACTGTGAAAATACCTGAGTAGATTCACATCTTCGGGGTCGTTTGTCAGGACCCCATCCACGATAGGTCTGATGTACCCATGCCTCTCGGCTACGTCGTCCTTGTAACTCTTCAACAACTGGCAATTCATTATACAGACCAGAGGATGTGAATAATGGAACTGTGTTGAGCTGCATCTCTCTATATATATTTTACAGTCTGAATAGTGGTATGATACATGACCCATTGTTGGATACATGAGCCCTGTTTGGCCCGTAGACTTATCTTTGGTTGGATACACGAGCCCTGTTTGAATGAATGGTCCTGGGTGGGAAAGGTGAGCCCTTGCTGTATGAAGTGTGTTTTAATTAGAAAGTTAGAGTTCCCCGAACTCAACGCTTTGGACAACTTTACCACCAGTACCATGGCGAGGTTCACATAGGTAAACGACAGGTTTATGAAAAGAGTCTACAAACAGAAACATGTCTTCTGAACCCGTTCTATTGATGTGTAATTCTATGAAATGTTTGTTGATCTCAGCCCCACGGTCGAGCTTCTGATACCACAGACGCACAGAGTCTGTGTTGTTAAGTAGAAACCGTGTTGTCCCCGATCCGTTCACCTTGGTCCAGTTTACAATAAGTTCCATCTGAGTCGAGACCTCTAGAGGTACGCCCTCTGCATCTTGGGTGAGCTCAATGATCCTGGATGCAGACATGGTTGTCGTCCGGTCGACACTGAGCTGTGTGTACAAGGACAACCTCACCGTTCCATTTGAGACAAACCGTGTAATAATATTCCTCGATGGGGATGAATAACTACTGGTTGGATGATACACGGTCAATCTGCATTGTTAAGGATGAGCTATGCTATCTCAATGGGGTTGAACACACCAAGGTCAGAGTCGGTAGTCTTTGCATGTATATTTAATATTGGAGAAACGTATATCATTACCATAACAATGTAAACCTACAAAACATTGATTGTACACTTGCCATATCCAAGGTTCATATTCATTCACAACATAATAGACGTTACATAAGCCTGTTACAAAGGTAGCCTTTTAACAGCTGTGGTTAGAAACGTATACATTTAAACAGCTGTGGACGTTTCCAGTTTTGCATGTGGATGATACACAGTTTCTCTCATATTGGATTTCTGTCTCATACAAGAGCAAAAACAGCACACCATACAAGCAGTTGCACTGATAATCAACACTACTGAAACACAGATAATTATATGCAACCAATAACTTTCCCAAAAGAGGACACTTTTGTCTGGGTGGTCCTGGTATAGATCTTGGCCTCTCACAAGGTCCTCCTTTTCAGCCTCGAGGTACCTAAATAGATTGGTGTAGTTGATCTCACCGTCCTCGAAATGGGTCTCAATCTCTTCCTCTTCTTCTTGGCTCAGTGGCCGACCAGTCAATTCAACCAATGCCTTTAGTCCCCCATCAAAATCTCTCGTGTAAAAGGAGTTACCCAGTCGAATGATCTGATCCATGTTCTTCATGGAATCTTCAGGAACTCCAATAACCTTGGCTAGTTTGAGGATATTGTCTTTGTTGTTGATCACTGTAGCGCCTATTGCCGATGCTACCCCTTTGGCCTTGTCAGAGGTGACAAATGTCTTGATCTTTTCCAGGGACTGTTTAAGTTTTTCAGTTTTTGAGGTCTTTGTATCAACTTGATAGGTGCCTCTAGCTGTAGACACTCTACCAGAACTAACCTTCTTGGTTCCGACATAGACCTCACAGTTCTTTGAATTCTTGCATTCATCACATTGAGTAGTCAGGCATTGTTTCATGGTAGAACTGGTGTAACACAGTACCTTCTTGACATCTCCTCCAGGACATTTGTAGGACACTTCGATTTCATCTGACCCGTAATTTTTCAGACTTAGTCCAGCCAAATTACGGACATTCATGATTCTGTCACCATCATTCTTCTTCTTGAAGTTATCAAACAATCTTGTTTCTTTACAGCTCGTTACACCGCAGGCAACACAGACAACTTCCTTATAGTCTTTATATTTGGAAAACATGTTTATGTCAGGAACATCTACCCTTACGGTTGAGCCGCTAAGACAATGGACATTGTAGGTCTTGGTCAAGGCTAGGACCTTGTATGTAGCAACAAGAACTACTATTAAGATTATGTTCATGGTCGTCCCCATGGTTTGGGTTTCAACTTAGTAGGACCTCTGTGAATGTGAATGCTGAGGGAGTTGTTACAGCTTGCATATTTATACCGTGTATCTGGAAATCCCCTGGCATGAGGCTTGGATAGAGGAATCCTCCACTGTCGGGCGTTTCTACATAGGGTAGAGGATTCCTCCACTGTTGGACGTTCTGACTTTACTTTTGGTTGGATAGATCCTCCACTATCGGGCGCTTCTACAAAGACATGTTTAACATTGGGTAGAGGATTCCTCCACGGTTGGAGGTTCTGACTTTACTATTGGTTGGATTGATCCTCCACTATCGGGCGTTTGTACATATATATTTTTAACATTGGGGAGAGGAATCCTCCACTGTTGGACGTTTCTACTTTACTTTTGGTTGGATAGATCCTCCACTGTCGGGCGTTTCTACAAAGATATGTTTAACATTGGGGAGAGGATTCCTCCACTGTTGGAGGGTCTGACTTTACTATTGGTTGGATAGATCCTCCACTGTCGGGTGTTTCTACATATATATTTTTAACATTGGGGAGAGGAATCCTCCACTGTTGGATGTTTCCACTTAGATACGTTTAACAGTGGTTGGACAACACTTACTTAGTTTCTGCTTACATATTGGTTGAAAGGTTCCTCCATGGTTGGATTGTTGTGAAACTTTAACTAGGCTTTAAAAAGGCTCATCTCTTTCTTCAAACCATGTCGCAGTCATGTTTACATTACTGGTGCTGGTGCTTCTTGTTACCCCGAGCAAAGGCTGTGGATTGAACAACAATTGTTGCAAGTGTCCACCTGGGACCAGGTTGGGTGACAGCGGAACCTGTGAAGATCCCCAGTGTACACCTTGTAAGAGTGACGAATATATGACATCGTACAACCGGGAAAGAATATGTCGTCTACAACCATACTGTGATCCCAACCTAAACTTTGAAACACGAGAAAATTATGATCTGACTAAGAGACACACCTGTAGGTGTAAAGACGGATTCCATTGTTCTGATTCCTGTATTCTATGCATTCCCCATACCACATGCAAAGAAGGCTTTGTCCCTATCTCCCTGGGTAATAACACTCACGATGTTCTGTGTGAGCCTATACCTATACCGGCTCAACCAACTACTTTTAACCCGGGTGTATTACTTGGAGTGATTGCTGTCTTGGCTGTGGTCGTGGTAGTAATTGTGATCTACAGAAAGAAGGTTCAGCTTCAATGTCCAGATGTAGTTCAAATGGTACAAGGTCTGAATGATCTTACGGTCCGAAACGAACAACCAGTCGCTGCTGTTGATGACAATGAAGGACTCCAGACAGACCGGGCTACACCGCACGTGTCCGAACTGAGAGATGCTAACCAACAGGGACCTCGTGTAATTCAGTGTATTTGTACTATACCAAAGAAAGTATGCCTCATCACAGTCATGGTCATAACCTTGACTTTGGGACTGAGCTTTGGACTCGTTATCGTGGTGGACTGGGGCTTGGCAGCTTACTGTGACGCTTCGGTTTCAGTCTACACTTTCCCCTTAGGTCATTCCATAACACCCCATGGCCTTGGACAGATGGAGGCTATACCCATGTCCAGTTTTTTGAACAGATGCAAACAGCAAAATGAGTTCACTGTACCCGGAACCGTGAGGTTCCACAAGGCTATCAAGTGCTTCAGGACAACCAAGTACCATAAAAAAGGCAATTCTGGCACGCACTCACGAAGGGACAGCGATGGCTCAAGCGATTCCATTTCGGGGCACCTGGGAGCGTCCGGATCTTTAGTCGGCGTAACCGCTTCGGCAGAAGCATCTTTCAGCAAAACCGAAGCAGTGGAAAACATGGTAGAGAAAAGTGTGTCGACCAGCAACAACGTAGCCATCTCTCTTACCACTTACCAATGTGAAGTGGGTTCTGTGATGGTTTCCTCATATACGCCTAGTAGCGCCCTGAAACAGGACATGGACACACTGAACAAAGACCCTCACAGCACTATAGATGAATTCCTACGAAAGTGGGGCTACGCATTTGTCAGCTCTATTACAGTGGGTGGATATTACAGTTCATTCAATATCTTCTCAACATGTAACAAAGAAGCTATAGAAGGCCTGGACTCTGCCACAGAGCTCTGTAATGAATTAGCTGTGAAAACTGAGGTGACAGGTGGTACGTTTGGGGCCAGTGGCGGTATTTCAAAGGTTAAGTGTAACACTGAAGGACTGTCTGAGTCCCAAAGAGAAACATTGACAAAGATTGACAAGGAATCTCAGAAACTGCAGGTCGGCGGTGATACTTTGGGCGGTGAAATGGATTGGGAAACCACATTGAAAATGAATCCCTACCCATTGAAGATGAAAATGACTCCGATAACGGCGATTGATGGATTCTCCAAGGACGCTGTAACCCTGATAAAGCACCGAGCTGAACGTGTTCAGCTATCTGTGGCTTCCTTGATGGAAAAGATGCCTGATTTGACCAGACGTTGTTAGCAATGTATATCTACCCGAGTCCAATTGACATGGTACACGTACTTAGCCAATAGAGACATGGATGATTCGGGCAGTGAGGACACAGGGTCCTTTGCCCAAACGTAATGTGTAACATGAAGGTTGTACATTCACTGTAGGGTATGTAGTTAATTTGTGTGTATATTACCCAATGTTCGGATAAAAATGTCCCAGTCTACGACAGAGGGACTATACACACTGACCTGTGGCGTGTCCTCGTAGATAATGATATTCCTTTCTGGCCAACCATATCCCATAACTGGCTGTGTTTAATGATACATGTCTCTGTTAGACATAGGACCAAACCCTGTGCTGTTTATGAAACTGAATAAAGTCTTCCCTCTCTATTGCACTATAACGTGTAGTGTGTGTGTGTGTCTGTGTTTCTGTTAATCGTGTCTCGGAGTAACCTATATAGTGGTTGTTGTTATATTTTCATCGTTATACGGGTAAGGGCTTGTGGAATCATGCCTTCCACACGCAGTGGTTCATCTCTGTGCAGAAAGAGGACCCGAGAAGAGTCATCTGGTCAGTGTGATGACTGTTCCCACATAAAGATGATAGCAAACTTGAAACGTCAAATCCTTGAACTTAACAAGTCACTGGATGTGGAGCATGAACAGAGGATTGAGTTTCTCCATCAAAGAACTGAGTTGAGCGCGGGACGTGTGAAATGGGACGGGGAACCAACATCGGCAGGAGACGTGATAGAGGATACAACGCTAAAAACTACTGTCAACGGCTTGGGTGATACCAGCAGGCACACGCTACATGAACTTGAGTTGTGTAAACGGGAGCTGGAGGATACAAGAGAGGCACTCCAAGAAGCCTGTGAAGAACGAGAAGCCCTGAGAACTAAGTTGTCAGAGAGCCAGACTAGCAAGGCTGTGGAGGCCAAGGAAGCAGCAGGTGACACGGACAAGATCGAAGAGTCACACCCTCACTTAGATTGGGTAGGGAGACATTACCTTGCGGTGTCGATCCCAGAGGATCGCATGTTCAAACCAGGTCAGTCTGTCACTCCGGTCGGGGTGTTACAGAAGCTGTTTGAGATGAGGGTAGGTGATAAACATGCGGTTGGGTTCAGTGTGCTGTTAGAGAATATAAACATCATGCTATCTCACCTGGAGCCCGAGTGGTACGCCAAACAGTTTGGTTTCTGTAGAGCATACGCGCATGGCAACAAATACAGACTCACCGACAGGGTGGACACGGAGGACTTTGCGTGGCTGTTGTTCGAGTACGGAGCGCATGCTCCCTTGATTGAAGTGTTAGCAGGCCTCCAGAATGTCCTACAAAGCACGGGAAAGGGAGGGGTGACGACCGCAGCTCTGTACACGAGCAAGAACATGTACAGCTCCTATGTGACACTGTTCAGAGACACGGTGTCAAGGGCCTATGAGGGGTTGATGCGTGTTCGCGAGCGAGCTCTGAGGGTGCGGAAGGCTCAAGGTGTTGTGTACGTGCCTCTCACAGCAGGCTTGGGTGGGGATCAGAGCGAATCTCAAGGAGGCTCCCACTCTGTGAGGAACAGAGTCTTGCGCTCTGTACTGGAAGGGATCGAAGCTCCCCCTCACATCAGCAGCTCGGCGGCAAGCTCTGAGGTAGATAGAGTCTCACGTGAAGACCCCCTTCGGTTGGAACAGTCCCTCTCTGCGTTCATGAAACGTAGAGGTCTGGAGGATCAGGGTAAAGGCGGGAGGTCCTCTGGTCATCGGAGTAACCAGGAACACTTCCCCGTTAAGGCGGCGACTTCAAGTGTCGTACCAGGACCCCTTGAAAAGCGGGTGTTGTTCGATTCACCTTGGTCAAACGATCTACCTGCTCTGTAGCTTTTGTACAAGGACGAGAGTACTAGGGAGATATATAGTTACAGAGATATAGTTAGAGAGATATAGTCAACCATACGGCCATGAGTGGGTCCTCTGAGCCACACAGAGATGAGCTACTGGTAAGGGAGCCTGAGAGTCTGGAAGAGGATGACCTGAGAACAAAAGCAATGTTGGCAATGTCTAGATACTGTCAGGAACAATGGGTGAGAGCAATGGTAAAGCTGCACATGTCTCGAGGCGAGTATATGAAACTGGCTCTGCTGAGCGGAGACGCTGGCTGTGGCAAGTCGTACTCTATATCACTGCTGGAGAAGAAGCTAAGTCTCATGAACGTCAGTGTGGTTGTGAGTGCCATGACCAACAAGGCAGCGGGAACCCTGATGGAATCCTGCTCGCTGGACCGAGTCTACACATTCCACAAGATGATGGGGTTCAAAAAGGAACTGTTGAACGACAAGCTGTCGCTCGAAGACTTTACGCGGCTGTACTGCAAATTATACTGGAACGTGATGTCTCGGTTCAATACACTGCACCAGTCCGACTTGCCCCCTGAGCGGAACGAGGTGATCGCACATCACTCGTGTAGACAACTGAGACCCGAATCGTGTGCGGTGTGTAGTAAACTGTTCCAGCAGCTGAGGGTGGCTAAGAACCCAGGGGACCTGGCCCCCATGGAGGAGGCCCCTCCGTTCCTGGGGGTGAACGTGCTGATCATAGACGAGTATGGTCTGCTGAGCGTGGAGCTGCTGGAGAGGATGCTGTGCTGCCTTGCTCTCTTCTACGGAACAGGAAAGGGTCCTCTGATAGTCTTCTCGGGCAGCGTCTCGCAATTGCAGCCTGTGGGATCTAATCTGCGCATTTGGCAAACGGAGCGGTTCGAAGGGCTCCTCTCGTCTTCGACTCCGCTCTTTGTCAACAGGCGGCAGTTCAAGGACCCCGGTTACGCCGAGGCGTTGACGTACCTTCAGTTCAACACGGTCACGGAAGAATCGCGTCGCATTTTCAGGAGCCGGGTGTCTGTCAGCGAGCTAGACCTTATGGATCCCGAATACGAACCAGACAAGCTGCGGATCTTCCACCAGGATGAACAGCAGATGGCATACACGACGAGATACATGAACAAGGCGAAAGACAATGCCCGTGTGGGGGACAAGTTTCTCAGCGTCACTCGGACCCGGACGTCCTACAAAGGACCGAACGCTTGGTACGATGTGCTGAAGCAAGCTGCCCAGACGCTGCCCAAGCTCTTTTCCGTGCCCAAATACCGCAAAGGGGTCCTCCCCATGGAAAGAGACTATCTGAAGGTGGACAAGCTCTGGGTAGGTTGCAAGGTGCGCATGATCTGGCACATGGACTTCAACGGTATACAAGTTGCCAAAAGAAAGATAAGACCATCATCTGCCTTGCTGGGCAGGCAGCAAACAGGGGGGGACCCGCAATTGCCTTCCATGTCAGACACGGAGGGTGTAGTGGAAGGCATTAGTTTCAAGCCGGAAGGCCAGTTCAACGAGTTCTACGTGAGAGGGGGTCTGACGGGAACCCTGTACAGGGTCGCGCCTTCCAATTGGAATCACATGAACTGGACAGTGACCACGCACCCGCTGGCCTGTCTGTTGGCGATGAACACGTACGACTGCCAAGGCTGCACCGTGCACGGGCAAGTGCTCTACCACCCACCAAGGCATTTCTCCATGTCGCCGATAAAGCCCTCGGTGTACGTTGTGCTCACTAGGGTGGTGAAAAGAGAGGCTATACAAATGACTAACTGCAACTTCGCAGAGAATATAGGCACTGTAGACTTTTACAATGACAAACTGGTGGCTTACCGCAAGAGGGTGGAGATGAACTATTCATCTTGACACACCTATGCAATAACCACCCGTCCCATACACAAAGAGCCTTGGGTGAGGAGGGTTCATTTCATCTGTCACCGTTGACATTACAAGTACAACAGTAGTACAGGAGGCAAGGAGATGAGCTGGGCTACTCTGCTGCACAAGCTAACACTGGAAGAGTTGATATGCCTCACGTCATCAAAGTCTCTAAGTGAACTCACTAAAGAGTACAATATGAAGCCTAATCGAGTACAGCTGTTGATCAACAAGGAACGGTCCATGTGTGAGCTGGACAACAGTCTCATACCACCCCAAGCAAGTGCACAGGACGATCTCAATACTTACATCATTCTAAGGTGGTGTCCTTGGTTTTCCCAAACGTTCGGTGTGCTTTCGGATTCAAATCTTAACATGCTTACGATCAGGCTGCTCAGGCTCAACAGTGAAGCAGCACCTATTCTCTTGGAAGTACTGACAGCAGTGTCGCTCGTGCTCAAGCAACCCAACGTACCGTACTCTCCAACCTGTCCAGATCCATCTCGAGCAGAGAGATTCATATTCTGCAGCTGAAAAGCATATTGCTGTGATAGCGCATAGTCTGAAATATCCCACGGGACACAAGATCCACGTCGTCGACTTAGACATCGACTATGTCGTCCACCAGAGTGCACAACCCTATTCGTACATACACACACAATCTCAGTGAACATAGGACCGCGACCACAGACATACCCTACGGCTGCTATAAATACGAGTCGGCTAAGAACTACCTACCCGGTGGCCTGTTCCACTTTGTGAAAGATGCGGATTCGTACGTGCCCACGCTACACGGGCTGAGCGCAGACTTACTCGGAACCCTAAAAGAGGTGGCTGTATGTGCCACCAGCAGCTCCATTGCAAATAGACCGTTCCTGAATACACCGCACCTGTACGAAGTGGAGCTCATCAACACAGGACAACAGTCCATGAAGCAGGGAGACCGTTTCACAGTGCAGCTCCCTAACCGAGAGGACGTGGCGGCTCAACGTGAGGTGAACCTAGATCTAGGTTACAATATGTCCGTGAACAAGGGCATATGGGGAGGACTGCTGGCTACCAGAAGAGTGAATTGTGAGGCAGGAGGAGACCCCGTGGAGGAGGTGATACAGGCTATTAAGCACGATCAGGAGTTAGACATATTCCAACTTGTTTCACCTTACACACCCCAGAGTATACTGTCAATGATGACACTGGTGGCAAACGGGGCTGACTACCATGAAGTGTCTGATGTGATGAGAACCAGCGCCGCCGCAGCTGTCAACGAGGACTTTGACGCTGTTATCATTAGCAGCATTGTAGAGAATGACATTGTGAAACGGTTTCTTAGGACCGTGGTCATGCATGCGATGAACATCGTGGAAAGTGTGCAAGGATTCGCAGGGGGACAGGTGGTGCGAGCCTGCAATGGTTATAATTCCAGCGAAATCAAGACCGGTGACAGATTCATGGCCCAGCTGAACATGAACAGATGGCTTTTGTGAAGGACTCCATTGGAACCTAGATATAGACACTGTAGTTTGACTTTGTGTAGTAGACAGTTGCACTCTATCTTGTATTACCATTGTGACCTTGTGCCTAGGCAGTCACTTGTATAACATGTTGTGTTTTGCATCATAATAACGGTTGACAAATAAAGTGGCTTTAACCATGTACCTGTGTGACATACTTTTATTTGTTTCACAAAAGATACAAATCATACAGTGTAACCTCAGCATCTAAACTAACATCACATCGAATGGTTAGGTGATTTCCTTTTCAGGTTGCGATCTGGGTTCTCTCTATCTTGTATTACCATTGTGACCTTGTGCCTAGGCAGTCACTTGTATAACATGTTGTGTTTTGCATCATAATAACGGTTGACAAATAAAGTGGCTTTAACCATGTACCTGTGTGACATACTTTTATTTGTTTCACAAAAGATACAAATCATACAGTGTAACCTCAGCATCTAAACTAACATCACATCGAATGGTTAGGTGATTTCCTTTTCAGGTTGCGATCTGGGTTCTCGAAGGACAGCTTCTTACACTTTTTGATACCCTTCAGCAGGATATCCTTGTCCTGGATGTTGTGGCGTCTAGAGTGGTTATCATGTTCAACTTTAGCAGAGAGCATCTGACCCAAGCTAAATGTGTCTAGGGAATGGTTGAGTCTGTTGGCTACACAGGCTGCGTTAGAGTCACTGGCAGCCCCGGAGCTCACAGCCAGCTCGTTGCTCACAGTCAGGTCGTTTCTCACAGCCTGGCCAGCCACGATTGAGTTGTTAGGGCCATGGTGGTTGACTGCCAGGCTTTTGGTGGCAGACTCAGCTGCAGGAGAACTCTCTTCCTTCCCACATGCAATTGCTGTCCACCATTGCTCGCATCGCAGATGGCTACTGATATTGTGCGGTTCAACGGTCTTGTCTTTCAAAATGGTTATCCACCAGTTTTCCTCCTGAAGACGATCCATTCGCAGTTCAGATCTTGAGTCGTCTCCCTTGTTACACAACTATGGCGCTGGTATGGAAACAGAGTCTAGCAAACCACAGGCCAATGTTCAATAATACCAGTATGCATAGGAGTACAGTAATACACTGATCCAGACGTTTATCCAGTGAACCAGAGTCTCTTGATATTGTCCTGACTTTGGGCTCTCTCTCTAGATCCGTGTTGATCATGGCGCTACACCATGTCCTATGCCACGTACTGAGACTGGTTGCGCCTTTACTTAATACAAGAGAAACCCTCTTCACCCTAACATCAACGTGGTCGCTCTCATAGCTGCCCAGTAGAGCACGTAAGCGGGCGCACCACAGAATAGGGGCGATGTGTACGACATGGGGACAATAGCCAGATGGGCCGTGTTGTAGAGGAGCAACAATGCCATGAGAGTGCACCAGAAGACCGGAGGTGGGTTGTATTGGTCATAAGGGTGAAAAGGTATCTGCCCGCCATGTCCAAACTCTCGCTTGCTGTAGAGCACCTCGGGGCTGTCGACCTTAGACAGTCTCTCCTCCCTGTGCAAAGCCAGTGCCTCACCTTTGCTCGTGGTCGAGACAGCCGAGCACTGCAACTGCCTGGTCCTCTCGATTATGGTGTCCAGTTTAAGGCATACGTGAGATGTGAGCGATTTCACAGCAGCAGCCAAGAAGATCAACTTGTACCCAGCTAGCCACATTGAGTTGATTGGCACCAGATCCCCAAGTGCCAGGTCGTAGGACAGGTAGACTATGGAAAATGAGACAAAGTATAACCGAGTCCCTTGGTAGGGTGACATGAGTTCAATTGGATCGAACTAGTCTGATGAAGCCAATTGTGTTAATCCAGACAAACACTAACGCTGTCCATTTTAGAATTGGGAACAGAGAGGGCCCTCGTCTGTCTGCGCATTCAATCCACGAGACAACGACCTCGGTACCACCGCAGACTTCGTAGTATAGCCAGGTGTAAATGTAGGTGGCTAACAAGAATATTGACATGACCACTTTATGGGAGACGTCTACACCAGCCATTGGGTCCACGATGACGCTGGTGTCACTGCCACAGTTTCGTCTCTCCGAGCACAGACCGGAAAGAATGGAACCGCTCATCAAGGTGACGCACACCATGAGAGACCACAGGCTTCCGAGTACACCCCATGCAAAAAAGGTCAACAATCTCATAATGTGTAAACAAATAGTAGCAGCAACCAGCAGGGTTGAGATAGCCTTGACTATGTTGGCAACTATTTGCTTGACACGCTGCACCTTCACACAGGTCCGATTGAGCCAGCATACGATGGGAGGTAGGTAGAGGGGATGAACGTTTGTTGTCATCATAGTCCTGTTCAGAGAGGCGAACATGATCACGTCATGATCAGGTAAAAAGGTTCTGGGTAACATTGTATATGGTAGGTTAGAGCGGATGAGACACACCGTAAGGTATTGAATCTATGTGTTTAATGTGTGTTGACACAAATCAGTATTTGGGACGCTAAGCTTGTTTTAGCACTCTAGCCGAGTCGCCCGTGTTACCCGACAGCGTGGTGCTTTCGAACTTGGAGACTGTTTCCTGTCCGATTGTAGTCATCCTATTGAACACGCTGTGGTTATAATATCGCCACTCACAGAATCCTTTGCACCTGAAGGTGTTCCCAGTCCTGTTACCTATATGTACGTAGTAGCAGTTTTGGCTGTTTCGCAGGTGGTCTTGCAGTGCGTCTTCGTCCGGGACCCAGACGAGACCTAGTGTCGCACCGGCTTCGTCTCCTAAAACTGTAACATTGTTTCCCGTGGAGGGTACGGATTTCGCTATTAGGTATAGTTTCCCAGCGTGCAGAGCGTCCTCCCCGGGAACCGTGGTGTTTTCCACCTCGCCTGTGTGGTACACCGTACCCGATGTGGATGCAATGGAGCCCACCAGCTGCAGGACTCGCCTGACCATTGACGGCTTTGACACGATAGAGTGTAGTACGAACCATAAATGGTCACTTACAATCGGTACGTTCTTGAGCGCGATCTCTGTCACGTTGGACACCAGGGTGATTCGACGCTGGCGTTGGGTCTGTCGGTCACCCAAGCCGTCGCTCCTGATCATATCGTGGAACTGTTGGAGCGACTTGTTCCACTCTGAGACAAATGTGTGGATGGGGATTGTGGGGATGTATAGTTCCTCGGTGCCTGTGTAGCTGTTTATACACCGTCTGGCTATCAGTGAGCTCCCTTTTGCAATGTAGGTGTTGTACAGGTCCACGATAGAAGAGTATTCTTCGGCTTGACAGACGATGGGCATTAATCTGACACACACGTCTCCGACTCCAGGACGGTGTTTGGTAGTCGAAGCGATCAGTTGAGAGGGTACGTGATTGAAGTCAAGATTACCCAGGGCTAGGTTGTTCCATTCACCCTTATAGCCGTTCAGCCCCGATACCAGCACCTGGTTATTGCTGCTGTCATCAGTCACCAACTGCCTCCGTGGGGACATTGGCTGGTGCGGGGCCGCTGTCAGAGGTTGTTTGTTGAGCATGAAACAGATGGACCTCTGCATGGTCATAGTAGGATACGGTATAGTCTCGAAGGTTGAGTGTGAGATTGTTGTACACTGTTGGAACGTGTGTCGTTAGTGGCTTGCTTACTGCCGTGTAAACAGTTTATCATCGTAACCCATTCCCAATAGATCGACTAACATGACAAGTTTATAAAAGGAAACATAACACTTTACACCCAAGTATGTTTTGCAAGACTTTATTTCGGATATGGGATACATCAACACGTATAATAGAAACCATTTCAAAGAATGTACAAACAAGTATGCTCACAATATGGTACTGTACACTGTCCGGCTAATGCAATATGGACATATGTTCTATATCTTTGTGACAACAGCCGAGATGAAATCAGCCACTGAATCAGCCACTGAGGTGGAATTGTTAGGGCCTCCTCTTCCACCAGAGGGTACTGAGTACCCGGCTTGTTGTTTGTTCATCACTGCCATAGTCGCCTGATGTGCTGGTGGCTGAGACTGTTGACTGTTGTCTGACGAGGTTGTTGCAGTCGCCATCTCTTCCGTGTCCATGGTGACCAGGTCACAGCTCTCCTCACTTGAGCCGATATTGCCACGCTTTGAGATCTGCTTCGTAAGTTCGCGTAGTTCCTTCATCAATTTAGAGACATCACCAGGATCGTGTTCATCATCCTTGGCTTGTTTGCGCGCACGTTTATACGGAGTGTCTCTCGCCAAACTCTGCAATGTATCCATACTGGACTGGTTAGATGCGGCCTCCTGTGACACCGAACTGCGCTGCTGTTCTACAATGACGTCTCTTATGCTGGACTTTATCGAATCTATCATCTTCTCTTGCTCTTTCTGGGAGACTGCCTGTCTCTCGGATTCTTCCTTGTTGTACTCCATGGCTATCTTCCTCCTTTGCTCCTCGGTCAGAGTCCCGTACTGAACAGATTTCCCACCAAGATTAGGTGAACTGCTCGGGTTGTACATAGTCTCCCCCCTGAAGAACCCTTGCCCCGTCTGCTGCTGGTGAGGATTCCACAGATGTTGGGCTTGAGGTTGGGTAATATTCTGAAGTGCGGGGACCAAATGCATGAAACTCTGGAGAGCTTGTAGTTGTGCTTGCGACTGCTGATATTGTTGATGCTGAGGCAGAGCCGGCTGCGGCTGAGGTAGATTCGGCTGCTGCTGCAAAAGCTTGATCAGATTATCTATTTGGGTCTGAGTAACGGCCATTTTATCTTCCATCTGTTTGTGATCAGGCGACGGCGTATCTCCTGTAGGGTATGTCACTCCCCTGTTAGTATCTTCGTCAGTAGGTTTAATACCAGCGCAGAGTTTTGTTTTCACCCCAGTGCGTTGGGTGAAATCATTTGCTCCTTGCATCGTGAACAATGTGTCCGGATCGTCAGGACATGTCAGTCTCTGAGTTAGTACGGTATTCTGAACCTTGATGGCCTCTAATAGATCCTTCAGCGCTCGCACCTCCGCCGCTTGGTGTAGCACGGCCTTCCTTAGGGAGATAACTGTATCTGTGATACTCTGGCCCTGTGAGCTCTCGTCCAATGCATCTGAGGGCGTTACGGTCGGCCCACATACAACCGGTGCCATATCCTTTGCGTCGATGCCCGCGTCGAGGGCCGAGTCCTTCAGTGTGGAGAATCCCATCCTGGTCATTGTCTGGGCCAGATGTTGACCTGTCACCATGGTGCAAAAGCAACCCGGTCTCATGGGCACAGAGACTAAACTACACTCTTCCGTTATGGGGCCACTCTTGTTATCTCCCACTGTGCCTAAGCTGAAGGCGATACTTATCTCGGGATTCAGTATGCAATTGGTGTACTCGGTGTCATCGCACGCCACACAGCAGTACAAGTAGGTTTTGTCAACTGACCTACTGTGCACGTGCCAGTAACACTTAACCCGTCCAATGTCCTTTTTGACCTTGTGTAGAAATACAGCCTTTCCGGGTTGAGGCTGACACGCTCCAGAGTAAGCCATGTCATTGCTCACAATGAAATCTTTCCTCGACTCTGGGTAATTCTCACCCTGAGACACTCCATACACGCTACACACCCCAACTAGGAACTTGTCACTCTGACTAGAAACAATAGTAGCCGTGGCCTCTGTGTAATCGGCATCGTTGGTGCCGTAGCAATCTGTGCAGAAGATCGGCACAAATAGAGACGGGTCGGAATGCAGAGGCCCTTCGGGGTACTCGCTTCTATCTGCATAGTCAACTAGGGTCATGCTGGTAATGTTTACCACAGCTCTCTTCTTGTCCTGGGTTGACACTTTCACAAACGCGCACATGTCTTTCTGGCAGAACACAGGGCCTACCCTAGACCCCTGGCTCACCAAGGGTCTTATCTCGCTGGGGGACATTGCAGAAGAGGAGAATATCTAGGCTTCTGTCACCTATCGGTTAGTGCGAACCCGAATGACAATGGTCCACCTTGGTGTTGAAGATGAGATTGTCTCCCCAGACAAAGTCCTTGTCAAACTCGACAAGTTTCCGGAGCGCGAGACTAGAGATGTGTGTCACGGTCTCAACTGTGCAATAGGGAGGTGTACAGGTTACAGGGAAACTGTGCCTTTCGCTCTTGGTTTGGGTACGCGTCAGCTCGAATATCAGTTCCGATAGCCTCATAGAGTCCGATAAGGACATTTGGAACATGCCACGTAAGTAGGCTCTAGTCCTGCCTTCGTCAACATCGCTCTCTTTAACAGGTGTAGACAAAGCGCCTTTACACCATTTACAATGTGCACTGTTTACTATGACAATTACGTGTTTGGTACTGACACGGAATAAGCAGTGGCCATCCCACAGTAAGCTGCAACACGAACCTATAAGCCCTCCTGCCACAGTACATTTATCACTTTCAATAACTCCAGCCACAGCCAGGTATAAGTCTCCGTTTTTACCAACAGCGGAAGATGGCAGAACGGGCTTCCTCTTCACCTTCTTGTTCTTCGTCTCCTTCTGGGTGTTATTCTCAGCAGCTTCCATCATCGACTGAGGGTGGCCGAGTCAGCCTCCCAGAGACAGGACAATGGAATAAGAGGGTAAGGGTTAGAACTGACCGGGATGACGCGAACTCACAACCTCAGACTAAGAGGCGAACAACTGCCTGCTACAGTCACCATCAGGCTACCCCGGGTGAGATGCGAGCATCCATTTCTATTAGTAACCCTAACATGCCCCGCGATGTATATTCAGAGTCCTCAGAGGATGGGACCACGAGCGACGGTTCCCCTGACACAAGAGCTGCATCCAAGAGAGGATATTCTTCCAATATGGCAGCGGACGCTATATTCCACATGTTCCCTGAGCCCGTGGAGCAACAGGATCAGGAGCTGTACAAGCTCAGCGAGAATGACCGCTTCTTACAGAAACAATACCCTATGCTGTATATGAACCTCAATGCTAGCGAGCATCCCACCATAGTCGAAGTACAGTACGAGAATGAGGGTATCGGTTGTCCCGTGTGCGAATTAGACAAGAACACCTTGGACTCCATCAAAGTGCTGAAGTGCCATGAGGTGAAAGGCTACCTCGACTCTTACAACCACAGGTTCACAGAGCAACAAGTCAACATTCATCTAGGCCACAGCATGAGGCATGACAATATCATAGATGTGATACAGAACATGTCCGTGGACCTGATCAGCAAATCGTACTCGCTAGCCAATGCAGCTTCTCTACGCATCATGAACCGAATCACCACTCACATGGGTAGACCGCTTTTCGTTCCGGACCACGACGTGGCTAAGGTTCACAATGATGCCGTTAAGCAGTTCATTGGTCTTGCGTCTACATGTCAAGCCTTGATGAAATACAAGCACAGCGACAATGACAGGGTTCCAGCGCCCAATCCTCTGTTATAACCCTTTCAGCAATAATAAGGTACTATATATAACCTTACCATATCATGGTGTGACTGACTGTGTTATCCTAATGTAGTTTATGCACCAGAAAGATTTTTCCATTTATTCTGTCTGGAGCCCTTCACCGAAAACCCCAAATAGCACCATGAGGCTCCTGATAGTGATCTCACTCTCATGGCTCCCACACCTCATCTGCGCCCCTGTCAACAACAATGATCCTTACGGATATGCTCCTTACGTTTGGATCACGGCCAGCTCATGCAGCAGAGAGACTGGCTGGTGTCAGGGTAGGAGCCAGAGCGGCTTTGCTTTAACCGTAAACAACTACACAAGAACTAGTGACAGATGCACACACTACTGCCCGGGGATGATCTACGCCCACTGGAGACGCTTACGGGAGTCGGTGGTTGATCTCGAAAGACATCAAGCCGAAGGCTCCATACTTGGCGCTTATGTTAAGAGGTTGGACAGGACCTCCTGTCTAGTGGTCCCGGGAGGGTTCAATTGTTCAGACCGCATTTTTGTGGACACCCCTTTGAACAAAGTTTCAATTCTACTCCACGCCACACCTGCTAACAGAGACTATTACTTCGGCGAGGACCCCATGGCTGACTGCGGGCCCGATCCTCAGTGCTCCGCTTACAAGCTGTTGAGGAGGACGCTACACGCCCCCGATGCAAGCAGAATATGGCCAGAGACAGATGAGGTCCTTACTATCCGGAACTCACCTTACGCGTGTGTTCTCACCTACATAGGCCTCGGGGACTCCGAGTCGATAGGTACATGTTATTCGCAACTGGGGGACAATTGTTTTCGTTCCAAAGGCAACAGGTTCTGCATAGCCAATTCCAGAGCACCTGGACTGGGCATAACCAACGCAGATAGTGACGCATCGGCACCCATTGCCATATGTGAGCTCTCGACAGTCATGAGTCTAAGGCATCGTGACTCCGAATACATCCCCACTGCTACAGAGATCAGGGACTTTATCACACCCTCCTCCTGTGATGCCACCATTCTCTCTCTGAACCGAGCCATTTACAGGTCAAACTATCTATCGGTAGAGGTCAACGTACCCAGGTTCTACACAGTGGCAGAAGCGAGCCATGTAATCATGAAGGTTATATTTGACGAGTGCCTCATTCCCATAGCATCCACAAGCCCAGATCTTCCCCAGGTCGTGAGTACCGTAGCAGAAACGCTATCCAAGGTACGAGTGTCCACGCACTCAGCCGCTGTCATGCTGGACGCTACTGACTGGGGTATGGCTGAGTGCCAGGAGGTACAATGGCAAGGCTCTGATTTTACCAGGGTTGCAGCAGATCTCGCATCAGCCCTCATCAAAGAGGGGACGGTGAAACTATTCCTCAGGCTGCCCAGATCCCACAAGCTGTTGAGCACCATAGACCTCTTGCAGCTGGGCTCGTTCGATGCTTTCATCACACCCCAGGGGTTGGTTGACATGAATAAACCTGGCCACTGTCAGAACATGTGGGCGCACGGGAGCGGAGAGGACACCTCGAAGGGGGTTATGTCATACATCTTGAGTATTCTAAGGCAAAAAGTCAGGGCCAACAAGGTAATCTTCACACTGTCTCTTACAGGGGGACTGAAGATTAGGTCGCTGGAAAATTCTCAGCAGACCGAGATAACGGGCAATCTATCTTTGGCTGACATGGAAACGAACACTGTGTTAAACTGTGAAGAGAACCTAAGCACCAAGTGCTGCTCTGGGTCCAGTGCAACACTGTGGGCTAGGAACCTGATGGTGAACATCACCGTGACCACTACTTCATTCGAGATGCTCAAGCGGTTTCCCGAGCTGGTAGCGGTCGCGTTCGGTGTAAACCAGTTTGTGATATCCCCGATTGATTCCGATTTCAAACGAGGGATTCGATCCGACACCCCAGGGATACTGGGTATCACATCGGCAGTACACAGGCTCAGGGACTGGAAGAGGCAACAGATAGCGGCAGGCATATCTACTGTCCAAGCAAAGTCTAGCGACAGAAGCAAGCGCTCCGCTTCTGATGTCAACAACTCAGGGGTGATGAAGTTGAACGACGTCAGCATCCACATCCCGGAAAACCAATACAAGGACCCGGCCTCTGGTTCAAAGAACTGTCTCGACCCCCATTACAACATAGGTTTGAGTACCACGATTGTGTGTCCTGGGCTCATAGCCGCTCACGGGGCTTTGGGTATATTCAAGGAGCCCCACAGGGAGCTCTACAGCACGAGCTACGATAAAATCTACATAGCCGATTTGTACAAGCTCGAGTCGTGCACACCGGGAGAACCCAGCAACAAGGCCGCTATCTCAACGACACCTCCTCAGGTCGCAGTGAACATCAACACATTCATCCCCACGACAGATCCTAACCACTATATGGTAGGCATCCTAGATTCGGTACGCGTTGTCGAGTATGTGCCTCCTGTGAACAAGGTGTGCACCGCATACAACACGGGGGACATCACACACAGTATGAACTTAGTGTGGGTGGACGACGGTTATACTGTCGACAAACCTGTGGTTGAACCCAAACATAGTGTGATAGTGAAACCCGTACAAGCTCTGTACTTTGTCTCCAACTTCACCCCGGGCATAGACTATATCAACCTGAATGTGAGTTGTGTAAATTACGACGTGAGCTCCCTACGACCCTGTCTGATTGCCATATGCGGCGGAGACAACAGTTGCAGGAAGGACTACGGGAGGCTCTGCAACTCGGCGCACGAGATCATCAACGACGCTCGCAGGGCCGGAGAGCTGATGAGGGAAGGACTCGAGGAGCTAGCTGTACAGGAGAGGAAGGCTAGGATGTACGAGCTGCCTGACAACGCTCCCTTCCCCTGGCTTGACAAACCGCAGGGAGGCCCTGCTAGGCGCAAGAGGTTTCTTGGGATCGTGACAGGAGCCTCAGCCTTGGGGCTCGCGTGGCACGTTTCCAATCGGGTGGACAAATTGGAGGAGCAAATGGACACACTTAAGAACTCATACGTTTTCGTGTCGAATACCTTAGTGGAAGTGAGCAACAAGCTCGACTCCAACATAGCCCTAGTCAATGGTAGGATCGAGGACCAGGAGAAGAAGATACAGAAGAATAACGACATCGTCAACAGCAACTTTGCCTTGATGAGGGATGCAATGATGAGGAACACGGAGGCCGGTTTGCGTGACACCAACATAAAGTTCTCAGTCATTGCCAGTTATCAAATGTGGTATGCTCAAATGCAGAGCGTCACCCATCAGATGATGCAGGCCGCCATGCACACCAAGTTCATGACCAGAGGAGTGGAAAATTGTCTGAGGCAGATAGCATCGAAGCGCTCAGGCAGTTGCCCTAGTGGCATGGCAATCATGCAGGAGCACCCAGGCCTGTCCGAGTTTCCCACGGTCGGCACAGCCCTGTACAAGGACAGAAAGCTTTTCATAGCACACTCTATTCCGGGGACAGTTAAGAAGACCGTAGTAAGAGGAATCATACCCATGCCCAAGATGAGCACGGACGGAGTCCCTTGCTGGCCAGACTACAAAATATGGTTGATAGATGGCAAGTATTACGAACCGTCCGAATGTTATGGCAAGTACTGTCACAAACCCGAGCTTCACGAGAGGTACGTGAGATGCGTTAAGGAACCAGGTGAATGTAAAACAGTATGCTCCCCTTGTCACCGAGGTATTTGTTACCAGGATAAGAAAGTCACTTGGATGGAGGGTTCTGCCTCCATAGAGATCGAGTCTCCTCCGCTAAAACCCTTCTCAAGGCCGCACATATCGGACGGACCCATGTCTTTCTCAGAGTTAGTGAAAGACAGCATTCCAGAAATGTCAGAGCTTGAGTTGCTGCGTGCCATAAACACCAGCGTAAAGCTCATGGACGTGAGAGACGACCTGGATAATATAACAAGAAACCTACAAGAGTTTGACAAGAGGTATGATGAGATTACGGCTAGCAGGGTAACGTTCGGAGGTTGGCTTTCAGGATTTGCCAGCGA
Organism: Oncorhynchus mykiss; assembly: GCF_013265735.2. Lineage (NCBI taxonomy): Eukaryota > Metazoa > Chordata > Actinopteri > Salmoniformes > Salmonidae > Oncorhynchus > Oncorhynchus mykiss. Next base: position 273,545 of record NW_023493666.1, on the reverse strand, counting down.
TGCGGCCCTATGGACATCTGTAGCTATTCTCATGACGTGGTCCACGGCGCTATCATTTGGGATGGGGTACATGTTTTTATTTGGTGGTGGTGGTGGTGGTGGTGGTGGTGGTGGTGCAGGTGCTTTAACTAACCTTACAAGGAGGCGGTATAAAATGTTATAGACACCAAGACCCTTGTAAAGCTGTGTATGTACTTGATATCACTTTGTCTCTTTGCCTATCTATGCTTGAATAAATGTCCTAAAGACTGTGTCCTTGTGATTGTGTCTTTTATGATATGAAAGTAGGATGGTGGGAGAGGTAACAAAGATGACAACACTGATTTCCAAAACTCTTATTTCATTAAACATCTTTATTACATGCTATTTATTTCACTTTACACAATGGTCTGTCTATACAATCAGACCAATACATTGTTATTATATACTTTCTGTCTGTAAAGCTCACATGTGGTCACAGGTGATCTGTATTCAGATCAGAAAGTCATTGAAACACGACAACGATCTTGGTGTGGATATCATGCCTATCTCCTGATGATCCGTAACTAACTGGCATCAGTAACACTGCCACAGTCCCGGACGCGACAACTCCTCCGCCTGAGCGCAACACAACCGATGCGTCTCCCCTTGAGATAACCAAATCGGCACGTTCAACTATTGCCAGGTCTGGTTGCTTCTCAGGGATCACCATCTCTTTCGGTGGCTGGAACCACTCGCCCGAGTGTTCCCCAAAGAACCAGCCCCCGGGGTAGACTGACATGCATTTGTTCAAGCGAATGTAGTGATCAATGATCATGGACCCCTTGACATGTATGTTGCGTATACCCCCGTTGACATCAGGTTCGATCTTGGTATAACCTATTCTGTTCATAGTCAGCTCTTCTGCGTCTTCTTTCTCTTGGGCCAGTATAAAATTAGGTGCCATGACCAGTACACCGTGTGAGCTAACGGCAGGGTCATCTTTATCGGTATAAACAACCAGGGCGCCATTAGCCTCTGTGTCATAGTGTAAACCCAGGCCCTCTCCGATATCTTTGTCAAATTTAGCCAAGGTTCCCCTGGAAATGAGCACTCTGCCCTTTGATGTTACATCTTCATAGTCCCCGAAACGAACACTGGTTCCATCTCTGGAAATGACAACATCGTCTTTGGATGATTCCATCTGGTCATCTGGGGTAGACTGGTAGCGTTGTGTTCTGCGCAGGTTTGGATGGATTACATTTGTGAAATCCCCTTCAATTTTCATATTCTCGTACAAATGTGACACAACCGAACCCTCCTTGTTGTTCGCGTTGTCGACTAATACATCCATGGACACTGAGCCATCATAGACAGTCCGCTTGGCCTGATCACATTCATAACTGATACTTGTGTGAGACATGGTTCTAGTCCACTGTGTGTTGACAATCTCTACTGCTATGGGATCCTAAGGATCTAACAGAGTGTTAAGTGTATAGTGATTAGGCTCTGTTGATCACATTTATACAAAGGTAATAGCCAACCAAGCCTCTCTAACATAGGCTACAATATCCACCCGTGGGCTGACTATCACATACACATAGACAACATAATAATGCTCCGGTTAGAAACATGAGACACGGTTGGATAGATAAAATCGGTCTCGGTTGGACATTTGAACTGGGGTGGGAAACATGAACCATGGCCACGTTAGAAACATGAGCCACGGTTGGATAGATAGAATCGGTCTCGGTTGGACATTTGAACTGGGGAGGGAAACAGGAGCCATGGCCCCGTTAGAAACATGAGCCACGGTTGGATAGATAGAATTTCTCTCGGTTGGACATTTGAACTCGGGAGGGAAACATGAGATATTGCCCCGTTGGAAATATGAGACACGGTTGGATAGATAGAATTTCTCTCGGTTGGACATTTGAACTCCGGAGGGAAACATGAGATATTGCCCCGTTGGAAATATGAGACACGGTTGGATAGATAGAATTTCTCTCGGTTGGATATTTGAACTCGGGTGGGAAACATGATATATTGCCCCGTTGGAAATATGAGACACGGTTGGATAGATAGAATTTCTCTCGGTTGGACATTTGAACTCGGGTGGGAAACATGATATATTGCCCCGTTGGAAATATGAGACACGGTTGGATAGATAGAATTTCTCTCGGTTGGACATTTGAACTCGGGTGGGAAACACGAGCCACGGTTGGATAGATAAAGTTGGTTACGGTTGGACATTTGAATTCGGGTGGGAAACATGAGCCACGGCTGGACAGATAGAATTGGTCTCGATTTTAAACATGAGCCGTCAACTTTTTCCAAGTGCCAAGTTTACACTGGAGCCCCGCGGCCCTCCAAAACAGGGAAATTCTGGCCCCATCGGCTCCTCGTGACGGTTGGACAGATGTAAGTGGTCTCAAATTTAAACATGAGCCGTCAACTTTTTCCAAGTGCCAAGTGGACACAGGAGCCCCGAGGCCCTCCAAAACAGGCAAATTCGGGCCCCATCGTCTCCAGAGTCTTGTTTGTAAACATTATACATGATTGGATTTCTATGGTAGCTCCTCCTCCCGTTCATAGTCCCATACCCAGAATGTGCTCAGTCTGTCAGTGACTGGGCTAGGGTGAACATCTCCCTTGGATATTATTTAACTTTGTCAAAGTTTGAAGATTTTCAAGTGCGAGGTAGAAACCCGGAGCCCATGGACCCCACCTAGGTCAATTCAGGCCACATCGGTGCCTCGTGTGGGTCTCGGGATTCATTGTTGGTCAAGGTTGGATAGTTTTTCACATCAAACTTACCATATGGGACCAGACTCAGTTAGGACAGAACAGAGTAGGAAAGGGTAGAGTAGGAAAGGGTAGAATAGGAAAGGGTAGAATAGTACATAATATGATAGACACCCTTTGCCTGTTGAGAGATATCTACGGTTATACTCACATCATTACTGGATGCCAAGAAGTGAGCAAAGGAAGAGCCCTTGTAACCGGGGTCGAATCTGTAGATCCTATTCTCTGGGTTACCACAAACGGTCACTGGTTTCTCTGTGTGTTGAAAAGACTGCAGGTGCTGGAGTTCTTCCATGGCGCTCTCCACCCCAACTCTCAAGGTGTTGCACATGTGTTTATTCTGTGCCTGAACCATGATGTTGATATCGAGGTGTAGGAGAACAGCCGCTAGTAACAGCCTCATCATTAAACTTTTTCCACACTGTCTCGGGGCTAGGCAAAGTGTGTAAGGGTTGGCATAGCGAGAGAACTCTCTCTCCACCTGGTAAAGGTGACCTAGGGCAGGGTTGACGTGATCATAGTTCTCTGAGCCCAAAGGGGCTAGGCAAAGTTTCTCAAGCAGAGGGTGTTTATACTTGAAGAGAGAGTCTCCAAATTGACTACTGGTAACACCCAACACCACACCCCTGAAGAGTTCTATCTGAAACGGTTCCATACGCATTCCTTTGACTTGGAAATATTCAAACACCCTATCTATCATACGTTCAAACCGGTACATCACGGAGTTTGACTTGTCGTTCACCGATGCGCCGTACAGCTGTAACTCGAGCATCCTCGCTTTAGCACGCTCCACCCCGAGCTCCTTTATTAGCGCAGCTTGTGCAAATCGGTCTTTTATCAGTCGATTGTACTCGGTCATTCTATCGGTATTCATCCGCTCCCTTTCTCTGTTGATGTCGGCCTTGGAGAGCCTGGCTCTCACGCAGTCGACAGCAACCCCGATAGGGGCAGACCTAGCGTTATCAATGGGGTCGCTCACCAACTCACTGAGTAACCACGAGGTCTCGCTGGGGTTTGAGGACAGCGCTCGGTGTCGCGATCGCAACCCTGTTGATGCGTTACACCCAGAGCTTAGCTGGAGCTCAGGTGAATCTGATAATGTCATACTGTGCCCCAGTGAATGCATCACGGACAGCATGTCCATGTGTCACACTGGTAAGGAGCAATCTAATCCCTCGAAATGGACCGTACTGGAGTTTGTGTTACCGATGAAAATTCACTTCAGATACTGTTGGCTTTTCTCGGGTGTGCCCTGCCACACAGCAAAGCGTTTGTTTACCAGACCGGAACCGTTAACCGATAGAGAACTGCTCTGGGTTAACCGCACTCTGATGACAGATGATGAACCGGAGCTGTGCAGTCAGGTGTGTTGTGACAAGATCGCTTTCCAGCAGGACATCAAAGCATTCTGGTTGACCACTGATGGCCGACTGGTCTACGTGGATAGACTCTCTGAAGATATCAAGTTCCGCTGCCTAAGACTGCAGAACCTGCGAGTGGCATTGTCACTGTGGACTACCAACCCAGAGCTGTGTGGACAATTGATGAGGGCCTCGGGGTTGGCTCACGGTAACCTTATCGGAATATGCGGAGAGGCAGCCCGTCTAAGCAAAGGCAACTTCTACAACCTATACACGAAGTACCCTCTCCCGATTTACACTGACGGTGAAAAGAACCTTTCAATAAAGTTAATGTGGGTGGCAGATAAGAAAATTGACTCAAAAGAGATAAGGAGTGGTGGGGAGTTACTCCTGCAGCTGCAGCCTCTCTACTCTGCCTATTTCAGCTTCATGAAGGACACGTCCGCTTGTAACGAACTGAGGGAGAGAGTTGTGCGTTTGGGTGCTGAGTGGTTGGTGCAACAGGACTGTTCCGAGGTTGAGTTGTCGCTGAACCTCAGAAGGAACTGGATTACAAGGATTGTCATTAGATTGGCTCTCTTTCTGGCTATGCCGTGAACAAGGAGCAACTGGGACACAAAGCGCGGTTGGAAAAGCCTGTCGACGCAGGAGATGTAGCCGGAAAAGGTTCCCGGTCGGATGAGTTACTTCAGGCCAGAGTCAATTGAGAGTCCTTTATCTGGGCATGTGGAGAGTACTCATATTAGAAAGCTGACTAGCTAAGACAAAATGGTATATTAACTAGCAAATAGAATGTCAACACTGGGGCAGATTGAAATCAGGACAGTCAGCGCTGAACCAAGCACAATAATGTTTCCCAACCGGTCCAGGGGAGGCATCAGGCGAAAGTTACCTAACTACGCAGCTGGAAAGAAAGACCTGGCTGACGCTTGGGCTGCACAGATGCTCTCACTGAGGTTTGTCACCAAGCAGAATGTGAGCGACGCTATTGCAGAGATGCGTGACAAACCTGTAGGGTATTACATTTTCATAAGGCCTGACAATACGGAACAGGACAGGTTTGAGGTGCTGGTGAGGCACCAAGATAAGACTGTTCGCTACAACATCCTTCCGAACGACGACTACAGCGCATACATCATGGACACCCTGGAAGGTGTAGAGGTGCGGTACAATAGTATATCAGAGCTTGTAGAGCAATGGGACGACAGCATCGACGACTACGAGATGATCAGAAACATGGAGCTGGAGGAAGATTATTCTGGATCAAAGACCAGTGACACCATGAACGAGTCCCAGGCTGCAAAGGGTTTGACACTGCAGCAGGAGAGGCTAGACAGCGTGTACAATGTAATAGGGACCGTAAAACAGTCCGATCCGACCAGACCCCCTCCGATCTACAGAACCCAGAAGCTGCAATACTACCGGAACACTGCGACCGGTGTCAAGGAGGAACCCAGCTCTATGAGGGTGGAATCAAAGGATCCGAGATCACATAGTCATGGCAGCCTAGACAGCGTGTACAGTTCCCTAGACGTGAAACTCTCTGACCGTTGCACACGGCCCAGTTTCCACAGAAGTCGTAAGGTGCGTCTGATCCAGGACATTGCTCCTCAGGTTGAAAAAGAACACGTGAACCCGGTACAGCATGACTATGAGCAGGCTGAAGGTACAAACAAGGATGGGGACTCAGAGTGCTATGAGGTTGACTTCTACCAGGACGAGAGCTATGATGTCAATCCAAACACTGTTACCAAGGCTAAGGTTGATTTTGGAGCAATTGGGAGAATTAGACGAGCAAACCCATTTCAGTAGCCACATCATTGCCTCCACTTGATAGAGACCACATTGTTTAATTTTACAGACCATGTATTATGTGTACAATAATGTTTGTACCTGTGTGTGTGTATGTGTGCAGAATAAAGACAGAACCGTAATACATTTGCTACCTGGTGTGCTTTATTTTCAACACAATTTTATATGACAGATTGATTAGGACATTTCATTATGATACAATAGCTAATGCCAAAAGGGGTGAGCGATCACTATTCCATGGCTTTCACGGCCTCTTCAGCTAGGAGCATCAGCTTGTTATCGTGATAAATCCAAAGTCTTTGTCATGCCCGGGTATTGTATTTTGTCTTCTCCTATGCCTAGTCCGACACCGGTGTAGTGTGGTGGTCCTTCTCAGCATGATGGACATCATTATCATTGTACGCTGCTAGAGCCTCTTCACTCAGAGCGTCCAAGGCTTTCACGGCCTCTTCAGCTAGGAGCATCAACCTGTTATCATCTTGCTGTAATATATAATCGCACATGTCTGCCTTGTCCATATGTTGCATGTTCGCATGGGGTTCTGCTAGGATAGTCTCCACGGTCTTGAGAATACCTTCCAGGTTACGATCTGTACTTTCTAATAGCTCATCATCAACAAGCACCGTGGGTACATTGATACCAAGGTAGCCTGTACAAATACAGCAATGAATATCAATAGCCTGGTCATTGTAGCATTGTAGCAGCACAAGTCCGACCTGTGCATTTGTTTAATAACAGTTATTGTAATGTCACCATAGCTCCGAATCGGACAACTGATACAACGTTAGGTCTGTTACTGAGTGTAGAACGTGAGGACGTGCCCAGGGTTGTTCTCTACATCCCAACAATACTAATTTCATCCAGTCAGCTCTGGTGCTCGCTTATGTGACTCTCACCTTATCTTTCGTCTACCACCTACGGTCTGTCAGAACCGCATTTGGGGAAGTAGGCAGCTCTTCGCTGCCACTGTTAGATGGAACACATTGATTCACACGGTTCGAAAGACTGTAACGGGTTCGGTAACTCTCAATAGGACTCAGGTATTAACTAGCATCTGCTCCCAAATGTACCTCCAAGGTCTAGACAAAAGAGGAGTTGGGAACAATAATGGCGAGCAGGGTTAACAGTGTAGGGGAGCAAGGCACTGGGCAATACGCTGGGTCGATAAGGGATGTCAACGTGAAACAACTGGTTCAAGCTTGGATAGGGCACACGCCTGCTAACCTGGACATGTCTTTTGAAAAGTTTCTGCTCATGTCATCACGGGAAACTAATGCCTTTGGTGTTGGGTTCGCTACAAAGCACAGCGAAATGATCAAGAGGATTCTCATTAGCTATGCTGGCTCTGTCGATATCATAAATGCCTTGTCTGGAGTCAGGGACACTAGACACACCAGTCGATTCGGGTACGGAGTCGGGGACACTAGACTCCACAGTCCACTCGAACACGATCGATACAACAGCGACGTGGATCGACACGGTGCTACTGGGTATGACTATGATGACCAGGATAGATTGTACGCAGAGGAGTTTGACATGGACGATGCTCTCGCAGACTACATCACTGAGATAAGGCTTCAAGATGGGTTGAAACGAGGCCATGCTAGTCAAAGCAGAACACATCAGTGAGCTTAGCTTCTAGTAGCCTGGCGACCTTGGTGCTGGGTGTTCAACAGGTACAGTGAATGTGCAGTGAATGTGTTACACAACCCGCTTTTTTTCTATTATTAACTACAAGCAAACCGATAAGGACCAGTACAACTCTCTGTTATAGATCACACAAGGGAAGGACTCGATATGGAGAAGATTGACACCCGTGTAAAAGCGTTCCTAGATAGGCACGGTCATACGGATGACACTTCCAAGTTCCTGGGGATGAAGTTTCTAGTTTTTACAGCTTTGCCGGTGAACGCGCTACGTGCCATGGGTGTCACTGAGAGGTTCATATGTGACCATACACAACTTGTACAAAATCTCACCCAGATGTGGCTGGGGCCACATGTTCGGAGGCTGCAAGATGAGCAGGTAGAGCAAGTACAGCAGCAACAACAAGGAGAGAGGAAAAATAGACCATGGACGCAGGAGCACAATCCTGTCACCGCACGCTCCACAAGCCCTGATTTTGCTTATCGCACTCCAGCTGTGCCAGCTGATACGGTATATGCCACTAATCAGCAAGAGCTCGGGGACAATTGCTGCGGAAACTCTGTGAGAGCTAACCATGTACGGGATCAGAGCCCCGAAGCAAGGTGCGCTAAACCATCTCAAAGCAAACAGCAGCTGAGCTCAGAAAGTAGATCGGATATACGGCTGAGGTCTGATGTTACAAAGGGCATGAACCAGCCCAGGTCTGATGTCAGAAAGGACAACGGCCAGATGAGGTCCGCTGCGGAACGTTGGGGGTTAGAGTAGCGCTAGGTGGACATAGACATATTAAACCAACATGATCGGAATCATCCATGTGACAAGACACAGGGTTAATCCAAACAGAGTGCTCATTCCTCCAACCATGGGTAGGATTTGAGAAAAGGATGGATGTCTCACCAAAAAGGTTTAGATAAAAGGCCGTTGGATCAGGGAAGCAGACCTGTACTGAACAGTTTCCTTTGGTCTATATCATATTTAAGAGCAGACTCAACTCATAACACACTAGATCCTAATCATTTGGTTAACCCTTCTCACCCTTCTGTTAAAGCGTTTAACTGAAAGCCACTCGAGAGAAAGCCACTCGAGAGGTGCTGAGTCGCGCACACCAGCCGTGCCTGATACAGGACTCTGCTACCTGCAGCTGTAATGGACTATACCACAGCCCCAGTCTCAGCTCTAACCCACACCCCGACCAGCGGCTCCACAACCGGGAGCACTACTACCCTTACCTCCTCACGAACTGAAAATAAGTCTACCCCTCTCACTATACCAAGTCACAGCACGACCACGACCAGACACCACACATTGCAGTTGTGTGACAACCCAGGCCATTGCAACCCTTTCCTAAAGTACATCATTGACATGGATTATGCGGATGAACAGCTTCGAATCTACACCAAAGGTGACCGGGATACTGACGAGGATGACACTGATTACGAGGAGTCGTACGAGGACGACACTGACACTAGGGATGAGGGTCCCTTCATGGAAGAAGAGGAAGAGTGTTATTGGTCAGATCCTGACATTGATCCCGCTCTCAGATACTACCACGAGGATGAGGTTGCATACCGACGTGGTTATGGCCTAGACTTCTACAACGAAGGTGACGGTGGTGTTTGGTATAACCCTGGTGGATACATCAAGATCGAAGGAAGAGCGACAGGAGTTGTTTTTGAAAAAGAATAACACCATTGTTTGCAAAACTTTGTTCTTATACATTATAACCTCAGATTGCTAATAATAAAGACACTCTCCATATCAGTTTTACACATTGGGAATTGTTTATTGAAGCACTGTAACCTCAGATTGCTACTAATAAAGACACTCTCCATATCATTTGTACACGTGTGCATTGTTTGTTTATTGAATCACTTTGCATGTTGATTGTTATAGATACTTGCTACTTGTAATAAACCTCACCACCTAGGCTGATAGACGTTTCACCACTGTATATCTCGTCTCTGGTGTGGCATAGAAGTAAGAACGCTGAAAGCATATCATCTCTGGTGTACTCTCCCTGTACAGACTTCTTGCCACCGGTTGTCACGATGCTACCTTTCGCTGACTCTGCGATGGTTACCATTGCCATTTCTTCTCTCAATTTCCCCAGTAGCATTTTCCCCTGCTCGGCGTGCGCCTTGTCAGTGAGCCTATCCCTAGGTAGGGCTATGATGTCACGTGTCTCCAACACACCAGCCATTATATCTGTGGCGACATTAACTCCCTTTCGCGAGCGCCTATACATGAATACGTCCATGTTGGAGCCCATCTTGTTGCTGGAGCCAGCACCCTTCGATGTTCCCATGGACGACTCGATCGTCCTAGTGTTTTTAGTGGCCTCGGATAACACTGCCCATCCCAGGGACATTACTGTGTCACAGTAATACAGGGTTTCTCTATTGATCGCAAACACCGTACTGAGAACCATGGCGAGTTTGGTCTTGGCACCAACATGCTTCCCTAGCATGTACTTGTTGTTGATATGTGACCACTTGCTGTAGAACAGGACCTTGAACCCCGAGCGTACTAGGGTGTTCTCGATTAGATGTTTGACATCGACCAGTGCGTTGACGTAGGTGTTTTGTTCAAATACCACGATAACAGGTACTTCCTTCCACATTACTCTGGGCATCACAACTTTCAGTAGTCTGATGTGAGCACTTAGAAGAGCGGCGTACACACGAGTAACCTGATCCAAATCGCGTATCTCCAGTTCCTCCAGGGCCATAACCTGAGAGAAAAGGATAGAGATAGTACATTAGAGATGTCAGTTATAAACACATTGTTATTGATAGAGCTATTGCTGAAGAGAAAGGTCAAGAAAGACTCTAGCCACTATGTTGTGTCCAGCTTGCACAGCTGCTCGTGAGGCCGTGGCAGCATTGATGACGGCTCCATGGGATTACCTCCTTTCACAGTACGAGTTCATGATAGTGTTCACCTCCTTCCAGCGCAACATTATCTTCTACTCTAACATGGATCACGGCCAGCTCAAAAACCTATACAGTCAGATGGTATCGTTCTCACCTGCTAGGATACTCATGATCGACACCTTAATCTCAGTTTACACCAAAGGCGGACTCGGTAAACACCTACAATGTGCTTCCTTCGATGTGCCCAGCGAGTTGTCGAGGACTATAACACTTGCCATAGGCAACCAGGTCCCGGAGCAGTTCATACACGAGTGCATCTCGAGCTGTCACTGGAAGGGGTACGGCGATATGGCGCTTGCGGCGTTCGCTTCAGCCGAATCAATTCGCAGCGGACCCCTTAAGTACTTGGCTGTTATCAAGGAGAGCCTAAGGGAAAGAGGATCTCTTCACACCATCATATCTCTAGCGGTGACCGGGTGGATGGTGAAACTCTCAGACTCCAAATGCACATGCGGCACCTGGGGTCAGGCCGTGGAACTGATCTCGTGCTTCGTACCAGACACCGAGACAACGTTGACGATCCAGGACGAGGCTCGTATAAGAGCTTACATTTGCACCCTGTTAGACCTGAGTCCGCCTCCAAACACATCGTTTCGTGGTGGGGAACAGAAGAACTTAGATTACGGATACATGTTTAGAGACCTTCTGGTATCGGTCTTTGATTCGGCTGACGACGTGACAACTCACCACTAGCTTTCCGCTTGTCAACTCCACAGCACAGCACACACCGGCACAGGATTTAGAGCCTCCTCCGAATGTTGGATCGAGACACAGGTACGCTCTGACCACAGACGCACGACTCATATATTCCAGGGTGACACTGTTATTCGACAGGAACTTGTTTATGACCGAGGGCTCGAAGGGAGTGGTGTTGTCCGTCTTGGTATCCGTGGACGAAGTGCTGCTGCTACCAGTGACTTCGCTCTCGAATCCTTTCGGCGTGACCATGTTCATCAGCTCCTTCAGATGGTTGTCTACGGATATGTGTTGTGGACAGTACACTCCGAGGCAGAAGCAAGTCGGTCCCGGTTCCCTTTCGTGAAACCTACACTTGAAGCTCTGCGACACGACGTGGTACGCGGGCTCCCCGTCATCCCCGCGGATATCCGCCACTTTGTTCAGCCAGGGAGTGTTGTTGACATGACTTGTGATGTGCACTTGCTTTCGCCCTCTGAATGCAATGTTCGGCAGCACAGCCAGTAGCACCTTAGAATTAACAAAGCCCACTTCGTCCACCAGAATGAGATCGGCGCTCTGTCCTCTGCTAGCCTGGGAAGAGACAACATATGGAGAGATGGGAGTGGTTAAGCTACACTGTTGTCATTCAAGATAATAACACCGGTGATTGTACGGTTCATATTCTCAAGAAAGAGAGTGGAGAGGAAGGTGCTATTAGAGGAAGTGGACAGACAGAAGAACAAGAACAAGAGCAAGACGATAAGGAAAGCAGCGGAGATGAAGTGGATAGACAGAAGAACAAGAAGAGCAACAGCAAGACAATAAGGAAAGCAGCGGAGCCCGATAGCTAGCGGACCCGGGATGAACCACTCACACATAGAGTTAATAGAGGATCCCCAATGGGTGTCCTACTGTGTTGAGAATGAATGCTCTTTCAGAGATCACATTCAGGGGTACGTGTGCAGAACACACTGCAGCAGACACGTGTGCTCAGGTTCCAGTTGCTCCTTGATACAAACCATGGTAACTCGAACCCGGTATCAGACTGGGTCCTTTGGAGCTTCATGTCCCGTTGCGGCTCTGCTCGTGTTTCACAAACCTGAGTTGGAGTTCAGAGGTCCGTACTACATACCCGATAAAGGGGATCCTGTCGAAATGGGTTATGGTGCGAAAGAATACCAACCAGCGAAGGGGGTATGCTGCTCAGAGGGGGACGGTAATCATATAATAGTGAAAGCCAGCCTGTCTGTCATGGTCGCGTTGTTCTCAACAGCGTTGTCCGAAGGATTCCGTAGTCAATATGATATCATCGACAAGAGTCAGGGTGTGAACACTTCGGCAGGTACCCCGTCCTTGCCATGGATGGCAAAGATATTCGAGCTGGCTGAGGTGATAGAGCTTAAGACCAAGCCCGAGCTGCCTTGCTCGCTAGAGATGTCTTCGGTTGTAAAGGAGGCCGTGTTGAAGACGGCAGTGTCCATATCTACCCTGTTCAACTCGCGCAGAGACATGATCAAGCGTTTCATGAAGAGAGTAACGTGCAGGTACAACGACAAACACGCAAAGAGAGCTGACTTTTATACCATGGTGGTAATGTTGGCGTTATGTTTTTTCCCATATTTAAAGCATCGTGTACTGTGTGACATATTTAACAACAGGACGTTGGTGATTATGTGCTTTGACAAGACTCGTACCAGACACAACCAGTGGTCTACACTCTCGACTCATATCCATCTGCACGTCAACCAGCCCGAGTTTGTAAACAGGGTGCTGTCCAACAGCCATCTCGACAGGGGGCTGCCGATTGTGGTCACTGTAACCTTGGACAAGTACATGGCGGAAGCTAGCTACTCTGACAGAGACGGTGCTATGGCTCACATCCAGACTCCCGGAGACTGCAGGGATCGACTTGAACAATGCGAGGTTACAAATGAGCCTGAGACGGGAAAGGTCTCCTCGCTACACGAAATCAAGCCTAAGCGACTCATGGGGAAAAGGAGGATACCTTGCTCGGCTGGATATTACGAAACACACGAGGGCAGAGTGGATGGGAAGGTGATGCGTTTAAAGCGGCAATAGCAGTGGCAATCCAGGCCACCTTTGCTCTGTGTATATGTTGTCAATGCTGTGGTGTTCACAAGGTCCTGTATTATTCTATGTCACTGTACAATAAAAGTGTTTTCACACCCATTACACTATGTCTACTTGGTTGTTTAATTCATATGAGGGAACTTAGTAAAGGGAAATGAATGGAAGCCATTGATTCATATACAGTCATTGTACTTTATTCAGATATTGCTGCATAGATATACACAACACAGGTTCACGTGAGTCTGGTGTCCATGTCAAAGTGGTACAGGTGATTCATGGGGTTGTCTTTCACCCGGCGATTTACCAGACCTTTTCTTCTTCTTTTGCATGCAGACGGGTCTTTTCCAAGTAATTGTAGCATTACTCTTACGTTGTTGCTTAGGGCGCACAGCCTGCCGACTCTGCCGACTCTGTCTCTTTGCCATGTAATCACAGAGTAATGTTTCGTATTTGTCAGCAGAGCATTTTGAGCGCTCCGAGTTGTACTTTTCCAGTGCCTCGCGCTTCCACTGTAAGTTGACAATGCTGGTTATGGGAGCGTCACCAAACTGCACCAGTGCGTCGTACGAGTGCTCGGGGCCGGCTCTGATGACTCTATCGGCGAAGTCTCTCCTGAACGCTATCCCGCAGTGCAAGCAGTTCCAAAACTCGTGAGAAGGGCATGTATGCCGAGGCTGCCGCTCCTGGACACACGGAATGTGTTGTATCTGTGAGCTCAGGCTCTCGGGACAATCTGAAGCCAACATGATCTTGGTCAAAGACGTAGATGCCTTCACAGGCCATGTCCTTTGGTGAGTCTCCCATTCGTACGTATCCATGATCCAGCTGTCGAAGTGTACAGTAGGCAGTGATGTGGGAGAATAACCATATGAGAGAAGCTATCTTTCTGTTATAGGTGGTAGCTTGTACGGTTTTGTGCAACTGTAGCTCTACCCCCTTGTCCAAGGGTAAGGCGATCATAGACACTCTCTTGGACACGGCTATATTCTTCACCAGACCTGAGGCAGTCTGTATAGGGAAGCCCGATGCTATCAAGTGCTTGAATAACACCACTCTCTCAGCCGTGCAGTTATATCTCAAGTTGTATCTACGGACTGGACCTATCATCGCCATGCACATGTAAGAGAGCAGCTTATCGTTGGTGCCTGTGGAAGCTGTTGACCTTAGGTTCATTCTCAGATCTTCGACTTTCAACAGAGCCCTGAGGCTGTCCAGCTCCGCTTCGGGGTACTGCCCAGACAGGAACTGGGCTCTCTCCCGACTCCTATTCAGAGATCCGTAAAATTGGTAGAGGCAACGCAGGGGATAGGAGCTCAGATATCTAGGGGCCTCTAGCTCCTCCAGTGTGTGGCTATGTGATTGGAGTTGGTGGAATATGTCTTTACCCAAAGTCTTCTGCTTGGTTATTTCATCACGTCTCTTCAGGGACTCCAACTGCTCTAGGAACTTGATGGGTTTCAGACTTTCACCGGCACATCGATCATCCTTGGTGGCATCGGTTAGGAAAACGCTACCACAAGGTCCGGCTCGCACCATTTCGTCGCTGTCGTCGATCCGGAGTTGGCACGAGTCCGCGGCTTCTACGGGGATGTCTTTCTGTCCGAACATGAACTGCTCGTGCCTGAGCGTGAAGTGGTAGCACATAATCTTCCTCCTGACTTCTTCCCAGGTATCGACGGTGATGTCCGTTTCAAATAAACACTCGGGACACTCCTTGGTGTCCATAGCCAGCTGCGGCACCATTGGGTACCGGAGCATTAGCGAAAGGAAGTCCTGCAGCGAATCCAAGGTGTTGAGAGACTCTTCGTGAGAGCACGTCATGACATCTCTGCCCAGCTTCGCGTACATACTTACTGCCTCTGACATTGTCAGTGGTTGATTTGGGGTACCGACTATGGTTTCTCCCTTCTCTACGCCTCGGCACGTGAGCCACACTGTGTACTCGTTCACCTGTTTGTCACAAGGGTCTTCCGGGGTCGATGACGACCGCTTAGGCTCCTCAAACGATTCTAGGAATTGCTCCAGTTGTGAGTCAATCTCTCCCAGTAACCTCGCTCTGCACGCCAAATCGTACAGCTTGATCACTGTCATTCTCTGCCCTTCCTGATGCTCGACATCAGAGCCTCTAGTGCTCCCGGGGCTACAGTATCTGCGATCTGTCTCTGACCCTCCCACTCCGCTAGACACAACATGAGTCCTATCCATCTGGGGTCTTGTGAGCACGCTGGGTGGTTCACGTCGCTTCTCTTGGAAACAGAGGGCCAAAGTGTCGTAAGTTGCACAAATGCAGATATTCCAGCGTCACAGATAAACTTCTCTGGCAATGGGTAGTGACAGCTAGGCCTTTCGTGTCCTGCCCAAGGCAAGCTGGCCTCTCTTTCTAGGTTGGGCCGCAACTCCCTGAACGCGTAGGATAGTGCGCCCGCTCTCTTCCTACAGCCCGTGGTAACGACAATGCAGCGACTGATCTCCCGAGCTAGTTTAAGAATTTCCTCTCTCCCCTCGTGTACCACAATGGCAATCCTTGGCTTTATAGGATATACAGCCGTGGAGACTCTGTCGGCTAGGCAAAGCGTTGCCATTACCATGTTAAGAACATTAGACCCAGCGGTGTCCGACTCGCCATGTACAAACACGGGTCTCAGTCCACACCCGTACACAAGTACGGTGTAAACATCGTACATCACGGAGAAGAACTTGTGAGGTTTGTAAAACTTCACTAGCCTGCCCTTGTTGTCCAATTGCGCCCTGGTCCTGTAGTCCTCGTTGTGAACGGGTTTGAAGAACACATGTCCTCCGTCACCAGGGAGCCTGGGGACGAACTCAATTTCCAGACATGAATTGAGTACCAGGAAACATGAAACTCCCCTCTCACGCCACTCACAGTTCACCATAATGGGCCACGGGGTCCCATCGCCTGCTACTTCGTCTTGGTCTTCTTTGTCGTATTGGGCATCGTCTTTGTCGTCTTCATCTTCTACACTTTCTTCCGATCCGCTCTCGTCGTGATCATCAACCACTCGGGATCCGCTTTCCTCGTCTTCATCTTCTACACTTTCGTCCGATCCGCTCTCGTCGTGATCATCAACCACTTGGGATCCGCTTTCCTCGCCTGCTTGTCCGGCTGCGCTTTCCTCGTCTTCATCTTCTACACTTTCTTCCGATCCGCTCTCGTCGCGATCATCAACCCCCTCGGATCCGCTTTCCTCCTCAGGGTCCCCATCCGAGGACTCGTTGTTGCTGTCGGAAACCTCTGGTTCACTTTCATCGTAGCTTACGAATTCACCTTCCTTACGTCTAGCAAAGGACTCCTTGTAGTCGATCAGGTACCAAAACCTCTCTCTCCTAGGTATCAGTTTCCCATCAGAACACCTCTTCCATTCTCGCAGCTGCTTGCCATACCAAAAACAACCCGCAGAGTCTCGAGCGGGTGCCTCCGTGAAGTCCGCCCGCCCAGACTCCCATCTGTACTTCAACTCGGACACCTTGGTGCAAAATGAACCCGGGTCCGTCTTTGACCATGGTAAGGGTTTCTTCCAGGTTTCAGGGCCTCGAATTCCCTTTGGTAGACATCGCAGCTTACAGAACTCCCTAAGTGAACGGTTGCAACGAACGTGTACCTCTGAACAGTCACTCTCCCCACATTTCACGCTGTCCAGGGGTGTCTTGATGACAGCGTGCACGCCTGCTTCCCCTTGCATCGCAGACACTTTCAATGTCCCTGGGGTTGAATGCAACACCAGATTCCCGGATGAGTTGACACGAATAACCCCTTTAGACTTTGCGAGCAGAGCGGTCACGTCCTCCCTACTGCAGCAAGGCTTTTTACAGGAGATGAGATACCCAGTGCTACTTGTTTTCAGAACGTCTAAACCTGGGGGTAACGTGTGAGTCCACCATTGTGTACTGGAGTCAGTCTCGGGCGTGAAGACAGTCACAGCTCGGGATCTGAACGGTCCCGTTGCACCCGCAAACCAGGCCAGTGCCCGCTGCAGGTAATTGTAGACCCCGCGTCTTAGGCATTGTATCTCGAGCTCTTCATGAATCTCTCCCGAGAGCATTCTACACGCTAGGGCCTCGACAAACTCTGAAGCTGAGCATACCTCTTTGTGGTAAATCAGACTCACGTCAGCAGCCGGACTGTCCCGCTTGGTGCCATCACCGTGGCCATTGCAATCGTGACACGGGGCCGCGTACCACTCTCCGGGCTCGACTATCACGATTAGGTTGGAGATGGGCACCAGAGCGTCACGTCTGAACATAGTGAGTCCTTTGTTCACCACCTTAGAAATACCTCTCGTCCAGACCTTTTCGGTAGGGCACGTCAGCACCCGGGAGCACAGGTCGTCGAATCCTTTCCACGCAGCGGGGTCTCGGATTCGAGCCGTCCTAGAGTCAATCTCCACACGGCCGAGCACTGGGGGCATTCCTATCACCCGTTTGCATGGAGAACTATTCAACCCCAAATTAACACTGGCAGGAGGAGAGTCACACAGCCACTTTACAGTAGCTACGTGAGAACACAGGCTCCCTATCGCGTTCAGGTTCTCGGAGAGAGGGTATTCCTGCTCCCAGTCCTGATCCTGCGACGCCTCACCAGGGGCCTTGTGGAACGTCCACTGAGTAGCTATCAGTTTTTTCCAAGACCTCTGGTTCGCCTCGTACCCCTCTAAGGGGTCGCGGCCTCCGCTTCGCATGAACATGTCATTGACTACGGAGCTCTTATTTTTACACTTGATGCGTTCTCGGGAGTCTATCGGATCGGGGCCTGGCCACTCGGGGTCCTCTTTCTTCAACACTTCTGTTCTGTACAGAGAGCTGCTCTCTACGACTACTGCCACGGACTCCAGCTTCTGCACCAACGGGCCCTCGGCCCTCAGGTAAAACAGCGGGGACTCGGACGCGAACGCTATAGTGTAACCGTCTACCACCGTGGTGCCAGGGTATCGGTTGACACCGTAGGACCTGCTCGCTAACCGCATGAACGACCAATCACCCAGACTGGTCCTGACCTTACTCGGGAAACACTCTACCTTCTCAAACTCAAACACGGGACCCAGCGTACTGGAGTAGGCTCGCAAGAGGAGCTGTTCTTCATCTCCGCGAGGCAACAGCTCGCACCCTTCCCAGAATTCGGAGGCCTGTACGGGCGAGGGGTTGCAACACCTCGACAGCAGAGGCGCTAGCCTATGATCCTGAGCGCACAAGAAGGCCCCGATAGTGTTTGCCCTCAGCCTTTGCGTGTGGAACGGCTCGTCCGTGCCCCTAGCCCACACCGATGATCCTCTGTGTCTAGTGAGGGTGATCAACTTGCACATGGGGAAGCAGTTTACCCTGCAGCTTTCCGCCAAATGACTCAGGAGAGCGTAGACCGGAGACAGCTCGCCCCTGCCATGCACGGTGAACTCGTAGTCGAGCATCACGTCTCCTACGGCCATGTCCGGCACGCACGGGTGAACTGATCTGTAGAACCAGGTCAGACAGGCGCTCACATCAAAGTTCCTCTTGGCACCCCGTGTGACAGAGACCCTGGCGCAGTGTCCCAGTAGCACTGCCTCGTCTAAGCACGCCTCGTAAACGGAGCCGCATTCACCTGGAGCCCTGTCTGCCCTAACCATGGAGTAGTGATTCGGGTAACACTTGACTGTGAGGTTGAGATTGTATTCCGACAGGGGGTAGGAGAGCATATCTTCGTCACTCTCGTCCAAATCGGTTTCTTTCGCTATCTCGATAGAAGGGAAGAACTCTCCATCTCCTATGGTGGACAGGGCCACAGAGGAGCCCAGCTTCTGCCTTTGCAACCTAAGCCAAGATCTTTTGTACAGAGGCTGTTTACAGCCAGGGTCCCCAATATCGGGATTGTCGACGGCCACGTCAAACAGGCACTGTTGTACCTTCCTGCGACAGGTCTTGAAGAGACGAAAGAGTTTATGTTCCTCGTAGCCTCTCGCGTCCTCGCTGCATATGGCCTGCTCAATCCTCGACATCTCCATGACTATACCCCCATCGGCAAAGGAACCCGAATCGATTTTCACCCTGCCGGTCTTGGGAGAGTAATTAAGTTGAAAGAAGCAGTCGTTGTTATTGAGTAACTGCGTTTGCAGGGAGCTGGGTCTTTTCTCTGGTACAATGACACAGAAGTCATCGGTAAGCAATGTAGGTTCCCCTGCCCAGCTGGGTTGGGGTACAACGCCGTTCGTGTTCGGGATCTTCAACATAGCTCTGCTGTTTCCGTGCTTGGCGTTGAAGACACCGCAAGCCCTCAATATTCTGAGGTTAAACAGCCCCAGAGTCCGTATCCCGATCGTGATCCACTTGAAACTTGCTTTGCAACCTTGCCCGCGCCCAAACAGGACCAAATGTCCCGTTCTCTGTCCGGTCCTCGGAATGGTGGCGATGGCTGTGGATATGTTTGCTATGACTCGATCTTCATCGTCCGTATCATCCTGGTTTTCACCATCAGAGCTACAGCACTCGCTGTCTTCCTCACAGTCGTAGTTATTTTCCTCCTCACCTGTGTCTTTGCTTTCCTCATCCTCATCTCCCTGACTGTCCTCCCAATCGTCATCTTCGGTCTCTCCCTGGCTGGAGTCCTCGCTGTCATTTCTTTGCTCGCTTTCCTCCCCGTTGCTATCCCAGTTGCTGTCATCCTTGCTATCTTTGCAAGCTAAACCATTTTGGATTCGCAATATCTCACCTTCCAGCTCCTCGCACATTACCTCCTCTCCACCCGAAAGTTCCAAGTCCACAAGATCGGAGTGGACTCTTGGGTTGGCAGACACAATCTTTCTGAGTTCTGATAAAATTGAAAGTGATTTCACCGTCAACCTGAAACAGCTCTTATCCGAGGCAACAAATGATTCTTTCAGACACAGGTAGCACAAAAGCAGAGTCTGAGCCTCTCCCAGGCTCAGGGTGGACATGAACGAAAGCTGAACCGGGCTGCTAGCGAGCTCTGATGTGGAGACACTTAGTTGCCTGAAGACATTGAACGCGTACATGATGGCGACACAGCCCGCAAAACGTAACACCCATGGTGCGACTATGTCCATTGTTCCAGGCAACAGGCATACGGATTGATTGAAGATGTGACTGCTTGACCTAAACTCTCTCGGTAGGACCCTTTCATAGGCTGAGTGCCTTATGACGTGTAGCGTTGGCACCTCGCTTTTGAAACGGTCTTTTCCTAGGTGACCGTCTTCTTCTCCCCGGCAAATGCTGCAGTGTATCACGACAGGAGGCACGCCCGGGATACCCCTCTCAACTCTAAACAGACAGCGATCACACGGGAACCATTCCGTTATATAGCCGCTCGGAGCCAACAGGTTACTTGTCCTTAACTGAACCGTCCCTCGGTCTCCCTTTGTCATGCTAGCCATATTCTTGGGTACGATCACCACAGCGTCTCTCAATAGGTGTCTCAACACCACAACGTCCTGGTTCTCTGCAAGAATAGAGAACCCTGAGGGGAGTCTGGTCATGTCTCTCAAAGACGCTAAGCCCTCGTGAATATAGTTGCTAAAGGGGCTCGAGTGTTGATCTGTGAGAGGCTCTAGTTTAATCTCCCGGGGGATACAGCTTTCTGGTAGAACCGAGCCAGACTCTAGAGGGTCCAGGTCTCTCAGATCAAAGCATTTGCCTTGATCAGGCAGTACACATTTAAGTCTGAACTGGATGCCCAACATGCTGTCCCCTATAGCCAGAGCGCACAGTGTTCGGACTATCTGCTCTCGGCAGCCTTCGTCAAAGATCAGACATATATCAGTCTTCCACGAGGAGACCAAGCTGTACAGAGATACACCATCTGTCGTATAGATGTGGCCCGATACCACCTTCAGGCCTCGGATGTCACGCTCCTTGACCATGTAACGAGTCTGCCAGTTTGAACACAAGCTTGCCACGGTACCTTGTGAGTCTGAGCGTCGACAGATCACCAGGGAAGGAAGTGCTGGCACTTTGCCATCTTGTATCCTAAACGCCACGTCTGAGAACACGGATAGGGTCTCCTCAAAGACTGCAAATGCAGTCTCGCCAACCGACAGTTTCCTGGGGAGACGGAGGTCTGTGTAATTCTCGATTTGGACGACATATCCTCTGCTGTCAACCGTTGTGAATGTACAATGACCGGTCCGCACCCTGTACACGTTATTGGATATACCTAGGGGTGACAAATCAAGAGACCTCTTGAGTTCCCCTTCGTACAAGATCCTGCACCTCATCATGAACCTACATATCCATTTAGGATCTAACTGGGCGAATATATCACTGTGGGAGCCGAACAAGCACGATAGTTCATCTTCCGTGAGTCGTATCTTTCGCCATTTGAGACAGGTGTAGATGTAGAAGATGTACTTATCACACATACGAACAAGAGATCTCCCACTACACTTGTTGGGCCTCATAGCAACGATAGAGTTGTATCCAGCACTACCGGGTACACTTGTATCAATGCAATGGCCAGCGTGAAGGGAACCCTTTCGCTCTGGAAGAGGGCTGACACCTTTGATCATTCTCTCCCCTTGAGAGACACCTTGACCAGAGTGGTTAAAGATATCTTCTCAAAGTACGAAAATGTATTCAGGGCCGAGGCGATGTCCTTTGCGAGGCCGGACTCAGCTCTGTCGACCTGTTCCCTGGACTCTGTAAAGGAAGACACGGTGAAATCAATGGAACAAGGCTCTGTGACATATGAACATGAGAGTGAGAAGGAGCATGTGTTCCACGACGTCAGTATGAGTTCAGAATATTCCCTTGATGATGTACCTAGGAACCCGCTTAGAGTTATAAGTTTTGGAAATAGCGACAGCGAAGAGAGTATGTCAATAGCCTGCTCCGACCAGGGCAACGACCACGATTACTACTATGACCACCACAATGACGAGGACACTCCCGGAGTGGGGCAGATTCCCATTCCGTCGTGGAGAGTTACAAAGTGGACCTCGGGAGACCTAGATAGAGAAAAGCCGCACGGAGGAGGACGTGGTGTTCGATCGACCGGTTCCAAACTTAGATGCATGCGATGCGAAGCCTATGACTCCCACTGTAAGGCAGCAGCTGAGAACTACAGACGGACCCTCGCCAGCTATACCAAGACAGTGTCTGAGCTCATGATAGGCTTCAAGAAGGTCCTAGAAAGGTACCCAGAGCTTAGAGTCGATTCGAGCGACGATCATCTCCACTACATGGTGCAGGCTGCACTGGGGCGTAACAACCTCGTACAGGAGATGGTTCGCCTGGCTGCAAAGAGACAAGCTATAGATGTTCTCAAAACAGAGCCTGGTCTTCAAGATGGTAAGTGCAACAGTGACGTTGTTGCCGTTCACGAAGCCCTCAACACGTGCTATACCGACAGCGAGACGCTCAGGATGATCCTCCAACGCTACACCAATCTGTACGTTCGATACATAGAGGTGTGGAGAGAGATGTGTTCCAAGGTGTCAAAGGACATCACGGTGATGGAGTTTATCAACCTGACTCAGGACAGGCCTGGTTTAAGCCACGGGGAGCCTTGGTCTGAGGCAAAGGCCTACGTGGCTCGCATGCTACACAAGGTGGGGTCTATCAACCCAAGGGTCGTGGGAGAAGCTTGCGCCCGGGCGCTAAAGAATATAGATTACAACCTCTCGACAGCGCCTAGGGATTTTGAGAAACGTAAAGGGCTCGTTGACGCCTCGATACAGGACATTCGCAGTCGTTTAGACAGCAGTTCAGCAACTTGGAGTTGGGACTCGTGCATGACCGACCTACACTTTGACATCCGCTGCGACCTCACGGTGCTGGAGGACCTGGTCGGAGCCGGTGAGATCTCTGTGAAGACTTTGCTTTACGAGAGGTCTATGCTTGTCTCCCAAGTGAGAAAGATGATCAGGAACCAGGGCTCTCTCGAGCTGCAGGTTGGTCAGGTTCAATCAGAGCTCAGAGACTCGATATCTCGGTGCCGGTACGTCGAGATGAAAGCTTTGCAGTGACCAGCCCTGCCGACTAGGAGGCAATGTTGGAGCGGCGTGTGTAGGTACTAATCTAGCACTTGAATTCAGGATAGGGCTCGTAAAACATGGATTCAGATTGTGATTACCTGCTCTACAGCAGAGGAGAAGATACCCGAGATGGGGACGATGTCGACTACGAGTCATGTCTACACTGTTCCGATTATTGGAGTCAAGCAGAGTCAATACGATGTACGGGCATACACAATAGCCTCGAAGTAACCTTCCAAGTGGCGCGGACAGGGCGCATGGTACCTTACGTGGAGGTTTTGGAAGCTACCGACCAGGCGGCTCGGGTCAAATGTACATCATTTGAAAACTCTGAGACTCCCATATTCTATGTAAACAATAGCACGGTTATATGCACACAAGGTGCGATACATATGCAGGATGTGTCGCCGAACGGCACATGGTTATCTGCAAAGGACACATGTATCCACTCGGTACTGAGGTTGAGGCTCGCGGGTCTGATCTGCACACATATGCCAGAACTGAACAGAATAGTCCTTGAACACAAAAACGACGATGGGCTACTGTATCTGGCAAACAAGTGGCTGTTGAGCAAAAACAACATGAACGAAGGCATAGAGTTATTCGGACCCTTTGTCTGTGATGCCATGCTGGCTCCGGTGCTTCATGAAATCCTTCGTTCAGATTGGATTGAAGAGCGCAAGGAATTAACCGATAACAACAACGAGCTGAAGCTAGGATGGGCCCAGGAGTTTTATGATTTGAACAGTATCATGAAGAACAAGACCGGGTCAATGGTATTTGCGCACCATGGAACATGTCCGATCGACCCCAACATTGTGGACAGTTACAGATTGGTAACGTTCATCTTGGACAAAATGAGATGGTGCGGCTACACTCCTTGGTCCGCTGTGCAGGCAGTGCGCAGCTCTGAAGATCGCATTAGCAAACTCACCTGTGTCCAATGTAAGAGTCGGCTCCTGGCATCGTGTGTGTTTCTCATGGAGTGTGCCGCTGTGGAGGCGTCTCGACAGCGGGACTGGCTGGTGCGAAACGAAGCTGTGATTCAACTGTGCTGGCTCCTGTATCACATCCACATGCCTATGCCTATGCCTAAGAGGTGTCATGTCGATGACTTGCTAGAAGCGTGGACAGAGTGCACCGTGATACACTCAGCAAGGTACCAGGACTACAAAGAGAAGGCGGCATCGTCTGACCTAGAGGCTCTCCTTGTGATGTTCGCCAATGACCACCTGCCAGGTGGACCCAAAACAAACAAATGCAAGCTCCCCCTGGTCAGTTGCGACAACGGTGTCCCCTGTCCCAACCAAGAGCTGTTACAGTTCATTATTCAAAACGACAGGTTCTCCCCTAAGCGAGAGACTGTTGTGTACCCGATTAGAAGCGAGGACGACGTCAACATCTGCACAGCTGTGGACGTACTATCCAAGGCCCAAGATAATATGGAAGCCAGAGCCCAAGAGGTAGACGTGATAGCACGAGCCCTATTGCTGTGCTTCCCTAGAGTGGCCGCATCAGCTCTGGACGATCTCACGTTGAGGACTCCTAACACTGTAAGGTTCTCAGCTAGAATATGGCCCGTCTTTGTCAACTCTACCAGGGCGTGTTATCAGCTTTTCAGAGCCCTGGCCCTCCCTGTGTCACCCAGCCCCGTGTACACTCTCGAGCTGCTAGCGCGAGGCTGGAGATACATAAGGGCAGATATCTTAGAACGTTTCATACCCATGAGCACCGGGGGCCATGTCAAGGTCAGCTATGAGCATTACACAAAGCACCTTTTGGGCCCAGTCAACACTCTACTCGGTCTCAGGCTGATAAGTGAATCAGAAAAGGACCTAACCATCAAGCTGTTGCACAAAGGGTTGCTACCTTGTTTTGCGGCAGAGGGTGACAGCGCGCCTGATCGACTCGTGAGCTCTACCATAGCTTTAACATTTGCAGCTTGCGGGGCACGCGTGTTTGAGTTGTCCAAGGATGACGACACCACAGGCTCGGACCTCACAGTTACCTCAGCTGGGTTGTTGTACTTCGCAGCCTGGTACGTGCTGGTGTACATTGGGGCGTTGCATATGCAACCCACGTTGAAGAATCGATTGTCCCGAACCGGCTCAGATGCTGACAAACACCTATGCCTATCTCTGAACCTTGAGCGCATGTCGAATGGATCGTACAATTGCAACGTCCTTGACGTTAGAGAAATCGTACAGGCTCTAAGGATTGTGTTCTACGACCTGCTCGACACAGGCACCTTACTACGCGTTGCAGAGCTATACGTTCCGGAACTGCTAGTGCAGCTGCCCTACGCTAGGATTCTTAACTTAATTCCGAACAGTGTCAAGAGCGCAATAGAGAGCCGAGACAGGTGGTTCGTCAAGGAGCACGGGGACGGCTCCTACCTAGAACAACAAGAGCCACCCTTCACGTACCTTGGCACTCTGGCCCACGGGTTTCACAGTAGCATCAAGGGTAGCTTAACTAGGTGTCATGCTAGACCGATCGCGCAGTCCCTTCAAGGACCTGAAATCGATTTTGACCCGTGGTGCAACTCGCTTTGGGTTTGTAATGAGGGCCAGGATCAGTCAGGCTTCGAATGTGCTCTAAGCATGGCAATCAAGGACGACGAGGAGGAGATCTATTGCAATCTAGATCAACTTGAAGAAGCTCAGACCTCAGGTGGCACCTGGGCCTCTGAGCTAAATATCTCCCTTTCATCAGACCTTCACGCTCAATCTAGAGAAGATGAGGCGCTTGAGCTAACTGAACAAGACGATGTCATACAACATCGTTGGTTATGCAAAGGGCTACTGGTGGAGAATGTAGATAATTTGGGGTTTCACAAAGGCCACAGATTCCTAACCATGACACAGTTGAGACACGGGTTAGACACCAAGTCATCTGTTTCAGCAAGCGTAATGAAAACGCCTTGCATGGGAAACATAGCTTCCACTGTGTATGCGAAGACCGAGGGCAGCGTGGACTTGAGCAAATGTCTCATGTCTCATCATACACTCATAGAGGCACTGTGGGCCCTCTTCATGTACTCGAAGAGTGGCCCAGTGACAACATCAGGGGGGCCAATCTTGACTGACACTACTGCACCTGAGGAACCATACACTCCCGAATCTCTGGCCGTGATGGTACACCTAGCAGTGAAAAGTTTCGGTGTCGAAACTGTCAAGTCTCTTGGAGTCTGCAATGACATATATAAAATGTACAATAGCCCGTGCCATGAAGAGTCCCTATTTATACCCATCACGGCAATTGTAGGAGGCCTGTTTGGAGTCAACGTAGAGGTAAACGTCAACGGCTTCAATTATTATATCACAAACCAACACTATCATGGCATGTGGGCTCCCGGTTCCATCTGCTACAATAAGGGAGTCTGGCACGTGATGGGCAAAGACCTGCCCCTAGCCATGTTGATACCCCATGAGACGTCTACATCTCACTGCTATCACAAAGGTACATTAGGAGCCTACGTCCGGCTGAACAACCTTAAGGTTGTCAAAGTGCCATCCGATAACTACTGTGGATTCCACACTGTAGCTGCGCTAGTGGGTTTATTCAGAGACAATGACAATGGAAAGGGGTACTGCGATGTTCGCAAAATGATGGTCAGTGAAACCTCAGAATATATGATAAGGAATAAGAATGTCTCCGGAATCGCACTGTACCTAAATTTGAATAACTGTACCAGCCACCAGCGTCTGACTGATTATCTCATGCAGCGGGATAGGTGGTTGAGCGTCGATGAAGTTACCTTCATGCTCATGGCACACAAAAAGCTCCCAGTCGTGATTACAGAACACTCCTACCCCATCTATGAGCTAGGGTGTGCTCATTTCCTTATCAAAGGCCATCATTATGAACCTGTGGTACATGTTTAAGCCTCACATCTTTATTAGATGCTAGAGGTTATATATGATGATGTCTTGCTACCTATTGTGTTTGAATGATATGAGATCCATGTGAAATAAACAACCACTGAGACACACTCTACTATGGTATTCCATCTTTAATGTACATATCATAAACAGGGGATTACAATTGAAGTATCATAACGCACAGACAGTGTGAAATAATCACAAGGAACACACATTGAAACCATAAGCTACTCTCTATACATCTCAGTATACATTATAATACACGCTGTGTTCTTCTAACACTAGTCTAGGACTGCTTTCCTGTGCACCATGAAGCTCTTGGTTGTCCTTACAAGGTACATTCACAGCAACAGGGAAAGGTCCTTGTGAGACTGCAGCCAATGGTCCTCGTGAGACTGCAGGCATTGGGCCGTGTGAGACTGCAGGCAATGGTCCTCGTGAGACTGCAGGCATTGGGCCGTGTGAGACTGCAGGCAATGGTCCTCGTGAGACTGCAGGCATTGGGCCGTGTGAGACTGCAGGCAATGGTCCTCGTGAGACTGCAGCCAATGGTCCTCGTGAGACTGCAGCCAATGGGCCGTGTGAGACTGCAGGCAATGGTCCTTGTGAGACTGCAGCCAATGGTCCTCGTGAGACTGCAGGCAATGGGCCGTGTGAGAATGCAGGCAATGGTCCTTGTGAGACTGCAGCCAATGGGCCGTGTGAGACTCTAGAAGCTTGGTTCGGGGCACCTAGGCAAGCCACGGATAACATTTTCTTGGGCTGTAGAGCTTTAGCTATGCGACCTTCTGGCACGTGAGTGTTACCCTTAAACACATGTGATACCACAGCCAGTGCTGGAACCCTTTCGAGAACGGGCTCCACTATAGTAACCTTGTTCCATTTGAAACACTGGTTGTGAATCTGTATGTAGAACGGCCCGTAGGGTTGAACGTTTGCTCCCACAGTGTGTAGGTCCATATCTTCGTACTTGCCAGAGCCTAGTATTGTCTCCCAAGTACTAGCTACGGACATCGCCTCGGTTGTGAATGCACACAGGTTGTACACAGTATACAGTAGGTTCTCAGTATCAGGGTTAAACTGCCTCTGGACTGGAATAGGCATGTCCCGTCTTTTCCCCTTTTGCCTGCCTTCTGTGTGAAAGAGACTTGTGTAGCTTTCAACCAAAATATTCTTCACATTACCTGGTAGAAAGTGAAGCAATCCCAGCTGGTCCATTGTCCTGTGAATGGTAGCTAAACCTTCTGTGTCTCCCCCCATTGGATCCCGATTTTGCCACACGTATATAGTGTCGACTAGGCACCCAATAAAGTCCACTCTGAATCCAGTACTCCCTCGCCATATCCTCGCAGGTTGTATAGACTTCATGGTGAAGCCCAGAACCCGGAGAGTTAGGATCTGTACTCGTAGGAGGCATTGTAGTACATAGTAAGCAAGGATGAACTTTTCCGTCTCGGTCATAATGTTCGTTCCATTCACACACCCTAGGTTCCACTCTCCGACTGCCTCTCCAACAAACACCCCTACCCCTGAGTGGTCAGTAAAGGGGACTGTCATCATATGCAGGGCGAATGTCCTGCTCACGAAGGGGTGCACCTGGAGAGAGGTGTGCATATCCAAGATATCTTGTAGAAGTTTCCCATCGGCAAACACCCTGTGTACCAACAGACCGGTTACGTTTTGGATGGTACAGACTGCTCCCAGGTACAAGGTGTCTGAACTTCTAACCATCAGTAGTTTGCGGCAAGCATCCTTAGTCAGAGTTGGGTAGTCGCTGATAATCAGCTCGACATGTTTAAATCCCTTATTCGGAGGGGTCGCTACATTCACCGTTTGGTACGTTTGAATCTGAGTCTCACAGCTCAGTGTACTACGGGGAATCGTGCTGCTGTAACTCATGTTGACAGGAAAGCTCAGGTTACTATAGCGTGGTGTAATGGATTCAACACCAAGCTTCCAGTTTATTTTATGACACTTGGGATCACTGCGTAACTGTCCTACCACCGGGGGCAGATCTTTCGGTGTCACCCAACCATTGCGCTGTGGTGGATGTGTCAGATCTACACAAGGATTAGTTATGGGGCTGACATGCTTCGGGGCCAGGTTAATCACTTTATCCTTCGACCTTGCTTCTTCCATACCGGCACATGTGACATAGACCATCTGCTGGTATTGTGGAATTCCCATGGTCATCAGGGTGGCTTTGTTAAACCCAATCGATTTCCACCGTGAGTTCAATTTCATGAAGTCATCCATTTGGCCACCTACGACTTCAAAACCTGTGTCCATGTCCGGATGCACATGATCTTTATCGGTTAGCCCTCTGTCAACATTCACTTGCAGACTATCTCCCACCACCATAGGTTTCTTTAGCCGAGACGGGCCAGGTTTAGGCATAGTAAATATACTGTTCCCCCTGATGGGTCATCTGCTGATTCATCTGCTGATTCATCTGGGGTACCGCAGGTTGTTGGTATACATGTACCATACCTGGAGCAGGTTTTTGAGACACACGGGCTACGTTCTCATCACACGGAATCTGCGGCTTTTGCCCCTGATACTGTGACAGAGTCAGTCCACTGGCATTGTCTATGGTCGCAGCCCGTAATCCGTTATGTATAGTCCTCTTGAGTATGTGAGGATTAGAACTATACTGCCCTCTGAAACAATCAAACAGCAAGGAAGCAACGTCTAAATCACCAGCACTGTAATCAGGATTGGTGCTGTTGTGGAAGTGGTTCCTGTTGCTATAACGGGAGCCCGTGTCAGACTGTATCCTTGAACTGATGAACCTCTCAGAAGCAAGGCTGTGAGGGTGTTCCAGAAGGAATGCCCCGATGTCATCACTTGTACTCTGGTGTGTAGATGTTTCTCCTTGGATCAGTTGCTCGTAGTACACATTCTCGCTTCTAGTGTCTGCAGTCAAGTGTAGGTCTGTCGAGATCTCTGGCAGAGGCTCCTTCTCTACATTACAATCGGACTGTCTGACATTGTAGGCATCAAGGTACATGGCTTCTGTCCCTTTGGCAGATGTTGGAAGAGCGGGGGACCTTGAGGAGCCAGCAGGTTCCCGGATGACCTCTCTGCTTAGCATTTGTATGTGGTTTACAGCATTATCTGAGTCCTCAATGTGAGGCATCTTTTGTGCAAGGCCAGATATAACCCTGCTGTTAGAGCGCTTATCCTTGCGTCCGCCTCCTGCAGCACTGTAAGAGCAGTCGTAGGAGCTCACAGCAGAGTCATTACATGACAAACGGTTCCAAACCGGGCTTGGGTTGCCAGTGGACAACATACTACATAATCCCAGGCAGGCCTCTGGTTTAGGCGTAGTAAAGGTCTTGTTTAACTCTCTGACAAGGACAGCTTCATCTTCCCTCAGCAATTCTATAACGCTGACATAAAGGGGTTCTCTTAGGCCCAGAGCTATCAGCCTATCCTTTAGAGCTTTGTGAGATCTTGATTTTTCCCCTAACCATACATGAGGAATATCGACGTTGCTCATGTCTCTCAATCCCGCTTCATGTGGTTCAAGTTTAGACCATGTATGGTCATTCACCAGACCGGTCCTGCAGAAATCACAGATGTTCACAATGGACAAGGCCCACTCTCTCCAGCCGTGTCTCTCCTCTGTAGCCGAGACCAGGTACTGTCCTGCGAGCACTGGTTCTTTGGCGTTTGACAATGACCCTCCCGAGCCCCAGTACTTCTTCAGCTCCTGCTGTTTGTTCTGCACAACCTGGTCACAGTCGACGTGAGCGTACAACATAGCCAATGCCAAGCTAGCACACGCCATGCGGAAGGTGTCCTCATCCTTGGTATGGTTCGAAGACCTATACATCCTGGGCAAGGAGACGAATGGCAACAACGATAGCACGTCTCCGGTCTGCTTGTGGACAAGGAACACTGCAGCCAGTTTCGGCTCTCTACCCTCCGGTCCGGTATAAAGTTTTCTAGGAGGCCTCTTGTCTAGCTGACACATGTCTCTAAGAGAGCCCATTACTCCTAGGCAGACCTTGCGGATGATAAACGCAAGCCCATTGTCTAGGTTTTTGCCTTTCACGCTTGCCATCCAAGAGCTCAAGGGCTGCCATTCGAACTGGAGAGTTGTCACGATATGCAATATCGCAGCAGTGGCATGCCCCACATCTTCCAATAGTAGACAATCAAGCCTGGGTTCCAGTAGGGTGCTACATTGCATGGGTTCCGCATGAACACTTAGGAGGAGGCCAGAGTCAGAGTCATTAAGCACAGAGTGATTCGGCTTCGCGCGGCACACCCTTACAGCCGAATGTAGAATGTCTTCAATGTGC
Source organism: Oncorhynchus mykiss (assembly GCF_013265735.2). NCBI lineage: Eukaryota > Metazoa > Chordata > Actinopteri > Salmoniformes > Salmonidae > Oncorhynchus > Oncorhynchus mykiss. The sequence goes on along the minus strand of NW_023493666.1, from coordinate 242,089 downwards.
ACCCTGGGGATTGGAAGAGTCAAACAGTGCGTAGACACCTGTCCCTCAGTCAGTGTAGCTGTTCTGGGTGACAGATCTAAAGTGTTGGATAAGGTGTTTGGGTATCTCTCCAATATCTCGTGGCATAGACAGTGCTTCGCCAGGAATGTGTATAGAGGTTCAGGTTTTCTGTTTAGAAAATGGTCATTCCTTGGGTTCCATGTAGCCATCCCTGTGTGCAACTCGAGATACGAAGGCATAGACATGTTAAGTTTCCTGGTACTTCGTCTGTCTTGAAATTTCCACCATAGCTTCAAAAACCTGAATGAATCGGCATCTTGTTCGAAGACCATAGTACTCGTTTCTTCTTTGAGGTGATTGAACACATAGCTAGCGATACTGTGTCTAGCAAAAGCGGTGTCATGGAACAGGTAGCGTTTGTTGCGCACAAGGTCCAAAAACAACAGTACAAAGTAAGGGGTATGCATAACAGCCAGGTGCTCCAAGTGACTTAGGGTCAAGTCCTCCCCAGGAGTCCAGCCTCGGGAAAGTATTTTATTTGTATTGACTAAGTTATACTTTAGCCGTTGTGCATCTACGGTCACCAAAATGTTTTTGCACAGTAAGCAAGGATCCCCTAACTTGTCAGAGAAAAACCTACTTAGCCCCACAGGGCCCGGTACATTGTCGGGATGGTAGTAGAAGTCATGATGTTGACGTGATATGGTTGGGGAACACGAAGCCTGCTGCTGCTTACCCCCGTGGCAGTTCAAGTAGCCGATAGCCTCGCCTGTAGTTTGGAATGGTTCACAGTGGTCGAGAGCTCCCTGGTGAAGAGCTGCCGCTATAGTTTTCCACTTCACCACCTCATCCTGGCAATCCATTATGGATACTACAAACAATAGCAGATAGGGATTATGGGTTTAACACCAATGATAGACCTTGTTGTTAGAACACAAATTGCAAAGGACTCTGACATGTCCTACACTACCTACAGTTATGTAAATATCATATAATATCGTGCCTCGTGTGTCTGTTTATGCCACGATGTGTGTATGTCAGGGTATTTTGTAGGTACATGGGAATGTTCAAAGTTTGAACATGTGCAGAGTGGTGTCATTGTCCATGACTGTGTGGGATAACATCATCTTGTATTTCATCTCCCCGGCATGATAGTATAGGGTATGCTGCACCGCAATAGCCAAGCAACTAGTTCCATCCTTCGACAGTGCCCACTCTAGCAGGGAGCTCTTAAACTCCTCTGTTAGTGACGGGGTGATCCCGTACCTAACCCCGCAACTAAACGGCGTGGGTTGACAGTATCCCAAAGTGGGTAACTCGTACCAAAATGCAAACGCTGAGACGTTTTCACAGGGGGAGCCTATTCTACTTCTACCTTCAGACACCATGCCGATTGTGTTTCTGGCCAATGTAAAATCGCCCACAAAGTGCGTGTGTATGAAAAACGAGGTTGTGCTACTCGGAGGTTGTGGTAGAACACCTGGGAACGTTTCCATGTCCATCAGTATGTACCTTACACCGTACACTTCACGTTTGTAGTCTATAAGTTGCACCTCTTTCGGTAGTTCATTGGAGAGGCCAAATATCCACGTGAGAACCTTACACTCGATGTCTTGGCATGTGGAGTTGTGGTTGGACCACACTACGGCTTGCAATCCTCTCACTCTGGGTATGGCCTTGATGCAAGCGGTTTTAGTGTGGAACCCCTTCCACCGTAGATCAATGACACACACTCGTTCTGTCCGCATCGCCACCTCGTGGTGCTCGCATGCGACAGCTGTAATCGGTGCACAGCCCTCAATTATCCCCAGGGCTCTAGCCTCTCCGAACATTCTGTTACCGTACTCGGGTATGGCCATGGCAAGGTTGCGGTTGATCACGTAAAGGGCGCTAAAGTTGTCACGCCCTGGGAACATCTCTATGGTAATGGAACTGGGTAGGCCTTCCCGGCTTATGAACGGCTCGGATTGACTGACAAAGTTGAACTGTTCCACAACAGTCAAGGGCCTCTCCACTGTGCAGCCAAAGTGAGGCGGGTGGGTCCTGTACACGTACAGACCCGAAGGGAGACTTTGAGACTTCCTCAGCTGATACACAATCACCGCGTCACAGCACTTTGAGTACTTGTAACTTCGATTTTGCATCAGCCACCTGTACGCCGTCACTACGTTGTCAATTTCGTAGGCCCAGAGGGTTCTGGCGGTGCACCTGGACCCCCCCTTGTTCCCGCCTCTCCCTCCGCCCCTCGGTCTTTTACTGAGGGCTTTGGCTGGGTCATTGTCTACAAAAGGAGAGATGTTACGTCCTTCCGACATGTCCTTGCTCTGGTCCACGGACACACAAGAGGAAGACTCACAAGAGCACTGACTGTCCCTTGACGCATACCGAAGCAACAGCTCCATTGTGTTTCTAAAGTTGTATTTGTGAGCTTGGCAAGGCTTAACCATGTCTTCTGTCAGATCACTCAACCGTACACCTTCCGCTCCCGGTACATATATCATGTCACCTATCACAGGGACAGGATCCAGCGTTAGCGCCTTGTACAGCGGACAGCACAGACCTGCCGGCTCCATAGAAGACAACCCCCTATTCTCCGGTGATGTTCCAGAGGGCCTGCTGAGAGATTGCGGAAAGAAGCGTACACAGACACTAGTGAGCTCAGTCCGAAAAGCAACAAACCTATACAGGAGAGTATCAACAGTAAAGTATAGAAACATTGGCAACGTCAATAAGGAGCATGTCAAAGCGTCCAGAGCTAAATGTCTTGTTTGCCTAGTGTCCTTGGTTAAAAGCAGTAAAGACAGGCAAAGGGCCGGCATTAAACTCCGTTGTCAGTGTAACGTAAGGGTATGCACGACCTGCTTCAGAAACAACCCGATGTGGTATTTGACAACCCCTCACTTCACAACGTGTCCAACCCTACCAGGGTTCATCTGCTCAGTCTGCACCTGCTTTCAAGGTCTGAAGGAGAAAGTGTGCTGCGTTTGGATGTGCACCAGCTGCTCCTCTGAATGTAGGGAACAGGGCACCTCTTGTTCAAAGTGTTCCCGGAGCTTAGATCCCTGCCCCGGACGTGAGACCCGTAAACTATGGTGCAGCTCCGCTCTTCCGAATTGAGGACACTGAGAGTCACACTATGGTGGCATATGATGAGGAGAAGATTGCTGATTATAGGGACCTGATCAGACTGCGTGTTTTTGACAAAGTATCGCAGAGTAGACACTTGTCAACGTCGGATATCAGAACCTTATTCCACGAGTGCTTCGCGCCTCAAGTTTGCACCTGCAGGTCTGACAGTGACCGGAACCCAATGTGCTGCAGCTGCACTCCCGTGCTGACCGTGATGCAACTCCTTGCCAACAACCCACGTCCTCTTGTAGCCTCACTAGCAGAGCGTGCTATACCAGGCAGGTCTCTGGCTCGTAACGTGTACGACAGAGCCCTGTTGTTGAGCATGCTAAATGATCATACACTGCCTTTGTGTGCAAACGGACCCTCGTGTAAGGGTATGCTGGTGAACGTTCCGACCACCCCCAAGTCGCTACCCTCACTCATTTCACCAGAGTCTTACAACAACTTTGTGCTGAGCAGAGCAAACCCCGGAGAGTATGAACAGATCAAACCTTGTTGCTGTATCCTCTGTCTCCTTTTCAACCAGTCGGCAGTCGTCTCACAGATGGTCAGTTCCGACCGTCTACACCTAGAGCCACAGCCGATCAGTCCCGTCTATTACTTCAATGTTAAACTGTCCCCTGATGTTGGTATATCAGAGGTGCGCATAGATACCTATCCAGGTTACCTTGTCAACTTTCAAGGCTCAGTGGGTAGTTACAAGCCTACCTTCTACTACAATTGGAGAGAAATGCTTAAGTTGCTACACAGAGACAATACTGGTAAAATAACCTTCTTACCTATACATTGACACAACCCAGTGCTCTGTGCTCTGGTGTACCTGGCACGGATCTCGGATTACGGTATGAAAGGATAGTGTATATATATATACAGTGTGTTGACCCAAGTACACTTAAGAGCAAGCTCTAAGCAGCTACCCGAAATGTATATTACAGCAATGTTACCTCACTTGGGTGCTCTGGATATGGAACAGCCTCTGTGTCATCCAACCCTTGCTGGTATATACAACTGGCCTTTGTCAGCACCCTATTACTCATTGTGGCAACATTACCCATGATGTCCAAAGCGGGCTCGATTATCCAACCGTACACCACATATACGACAGGGCAAAACTCACCCAACCACAGTCAGTCTTGTAAACAAGAAAGCTTGATATATTATTAACAGAAGCTGAGGCGTAGCAGAGCCAAAGTGTAGTTGCCTAGTTCACAAGCTGTTCCTGTGTCACATACGGACTACCCCGAAAACCATGAATATCCTAACCGGAAAAAGACGAAGCTACATAGAGGATGCCACTGGCAAGATGAAGTTGTTGGACCATATTGCAGATGTTCTCTTTACACAAAGGATGATAAACAATGAAGAGTTAGAACGTATCCAGTCTATACCGGGCACACACGATAAAGCCCGGACCTTGATTGATACTGTCAGAATGAAGGGAGATATTACTAGTAATACCTTCATGACAACATGGGACAATTACCCTGCATCATCCTCAAACCGAGATGATAATGGTATGTCACCTAAGGAGATACGCAAGATTTTGAACAAGTTAACCCGTGATGATATTGAGTCAATTACGTTTCTTATGAACGAGATAGACGTCACGCATCAACAGACCAGCAGTGCTGTGGACCTGGATTATGTGACGGATAGAACCCTGTTAGCAGAAGGTATCGCATTGCGTTATGGAGCGGAAGCCCGGGCAGTGTTAAACATCCTGCTCAGAAAAATCCATCGCAATGACCTGGTGAACCCCGTCAAAGGCAGTGACTACACTCACCCCTCAAGTCAACTACAACCCCAGATCTTCGCTGCATATGGCAAGGCTATCAATACGCATAAAGGTGCTGTGATGGAGAAGGTGTTGAATATACTGTCTGACCTAGACAGAGGAAATTTGAAAAGATTTGTATGGACATTGAACCTACCAAAGAGTAAGGCTGAGCTTATCAGAAACGCAACTGACCTTGCAAAAGTGCTCAAGGAACATGTGCACCATGACATGGTCAGATACCTGGATACCATTTACAAAACACTGCGGGAAGCCAAACAGAACAGCCTTGCATACCAGTTGAACAGCTACATAGTTGGTCTCGGTAGCTAGGATATCTAGCCATTATAAACTGTGTTTACTAAACTGAACAGCAGTAGTTCTAAACTCTGTCATTGCAACATATCTGTATTACGCTACAACCTGCTGATATCTAACACTGCTATGCTTTGATTACATACTGGAAAATAAACCTATGTGACAACAATGCTTACTGTGCCACTTTCTATATACATAGACACATGCAAACGGCTACACAGAGTACAACTGACAGAAGAATGAAATACAGCCTTTAGGATAAACCACTTTTTACCACTAACAATAAAGGTCATTCCTTGTTGGTCCCTTTAATCAATAACTGATACTCTTTCAAATAGACCTGACACTATGTATTTGGCAGAATCCACATAATCACTCACCTTCATATAAATGTGTAACTTGTAGACAAAGCTCTTTCCAATACTCACAGGCCAGTTGCTTTTGGGTGTATGCATGCGGACTGAAAGGCTGCTGGCTAAACAACATGCCTTATAAGGTGACTATGTTTCTGCCTTCTCTAGGTTGGCTACAGCCATAGGTGGAATTGCAAGCAGTTACCAACCCTCCCACCCTTGACTCTCAAATAGACAATCTGTAACTGACATAGCTAATCTCTCCATCACACTCACATAGATCTTGGCACATAGCCCTAACAGTGGTGCTAGGGTTCTGCAATGACTAGAGGATACCACACTGGTTCAGTTGTCTGAGCCCTCCCTACACATATCATTCATAGGTCTATCCAGCCGAGTTTGGATATTTTGGAGCCCCTTATACATAAGAGTGGTTGAATTATCTAGGTTTTGTGGACACCTGAGCCCTGTAGAGAAAACAATACATGGGTGAGTCATCTGCACTTGGACAGTCTGAGCTTTATCCACACAAGAGCAGTTGGACAGCTCAGCAGTGAGCAGAGGTGTCAGCTCTGTTTGGAATTCATCATCAGACTCTTTAGGAACAGTGGTTGGACATATCAAGAGCTATTGGAAGATTTGAGGTTATCTGCATACCATTGGAATGGAAGATTCAGCAGTGGTTGGATACATAACCCACTGTGTGACATTTCAACTACCCTAAGGATAACAGCGGTTGGAAGACCCAGCACGGGTTGGTATTGTAGGTGAACAGTGGTTGGGCATACCAACAGCTATTGAAAGAGTTGAGGGTGTCTGGATACCATGGGAATGGAAGATTCAGCAGGGGTTGGAGGTATCGGTAGCCCATAGAACAGCAGTGGTTGGATACATAACCCAGAGTGTGACATTTCAACTACCCTAAGGATAACAGCGGTTGGAAGACCCAGCACTGGTTGGTATTGTAGGTGAACAGTGGTTGGGCATACCAACAGCTATTGGAAGAGTTGAGGGTATCTGGATACCATTTGAACGGAAGATTCAGCAGGGGTTGGAGGTATCGGTAGCCATAGAACCGCAGTGGTTGGATACATAACCCACTGTGTGACATCTCAAAAACGTTAAGTCAGTTGTGAAACAGGAAAAGTATCTGGTTTTATTTGATGACACATTTTGGTGATTACTTCAAACAGCCTTGACTGGTCTAGGAGGAGCCTCAGCTACATATAAAGATCAGTTACACAGACAGTGCTAACTCCAGTGTTTGTTTTGCAGCTGAACCATGAAGACGGTCCAGAAGATGGTTCAGTGCTAGTGTCAAGTACTTTGGGAAACAATAACAATTACAAACAATAGACAAGTTACAATGTCACATGACCTTTATTCAACATACAATAACAGAGGTGAATGGTATCACCAGCAACACAATATGGGCCTAGGAGGTGAAGAATATACAGAAATAAGAGAATCAACACCCTCTCCCTTGCGCAACATACAACAGAGAAGATGGTATGAAAGAGCCGCTAAGGACAGACTTTGTAATACAGAGGACCGCAACACATACCAAAGAGACCGTTTGGTTCCACACAATGTACCTGTTTATCCTAGACACCCCCAACCCTTAACGTAAGATGTAGGCCTGACAAACAGAGGTTACAACAAGTTAGTCATGACATAGGACTGTCACGGAAGACCAATGTTTACAATAGACCTCCAAAACAGTACAACAGACAGCCACAATCCCGTTGTCACGCTTCTACTCCAGCAAAGGCGAAACGTCGTATACCTCCGGACTGGATACTGCAACCCTGTAACGGACTCTCTGTCAACAAACAACTCAAGAATGGTGAGATGCACGAACGTCATCACAATGGCAGCAGCAGGGCCCAACCTCACAGTTACGGCAGCCGGTCCAACCCTCGCAGGGATGCCAGTCGGTCCCTGAAACGTCGTATACCTCGGACTGGATACTGCAACCTTTTAACGGTCACCCTGTCAACAAACAACGCAAGACTGGTGAGATACACGGACGTCATGACAATGACAACAGCCAGTCCAACCCTCCCAGGGACGGCAGCCGGTCCAACCCTCTCAGGGACCGCAGCCGGTCCAAACCTCCCAGGGACAGGCAGCCGGTCCAAACCTCCCAGGGACGGCAGCCGGTCCAACCCTCCCAGGGACGGCAGCCGGTCCAATCCTCCCAGGGACGGCAGCCGATCCAACCCTACCAGAGACGGAGGTCGGCCCAAACCTCCCAGGGACGGCAGCCGGCCCAATCCTCCCAGGGACGGCAGCCGATCCAACCCTACCAGAGACGGCAGTCGGCCCAAACCTTCCCAGGGATGGCAGTCGGCCCAAACCTCCCAGGGACGGCAGAGACATGAACGATAATTCTGTCAACAGTAGGCAAAGCAAAGAACCCAATAAAGTCGTTAAAGCTCAAAAGGTGTGTCCCGAGGTCTCCTGTAACAGTGTTACACGAGCAAGGATTGGTAGATATGACAAGGGGAGTGCTTCACAACGCAACAGCATGCCTAGATCGCCCACTGGCCCATATCAGAAACGTGGGGATCTGGACAATATTAAGAATAGAGCGTTCGACATGTCCTACAATCGACCTGGTTCTCAGTCCAGCCTTAAGGGGAGTTACAGAAAGAGGACCTGGATGTTGAGCAGGAGACAGCACAACAGTGACACCGTAGACAATATCACATCTGAGGTTCTAAACAATGTCACGGATATCAATGAGGAGGCTAACGTACCTATAGAACCCACTGCAGATGACAGCGATGCTGAAAGTGACCACTGTAGCAGTGGATCTAGGGCTAAAGTAACAACAGAAACAGTTGCAGAATGATAGCGGCGATGACAGCTCCAGAAGCTCCAGGAGCTCCAGGAGCTCCAGCAGCAGCTCCAGCAGCAGCTCCAGGAGCTCCAGGAGCTCCAGCAGCAGCTCAAGTAGCTCCAGGAGCTCCAGCAGCTCAAGTTCCTCCAGTGTCTCAATTCATAATCACAATGCTGACAAGGATGGCTGTCAGAGTTCTGTAACCAAACATGTCATACAAAAGGTATCCTCTCGAATTAAACATAGTGTACCTATCAAACTAAAAAGTACCAAAGTGTCTGGACTCAAACAGGACCCTGTTTCAGACCCATCTGTATATAATGACCCAGAGCATCAGTATACAGAGGATGATGTGTGTTCTGGGGCTGTATACACTCTACCTAATCCCCCCAAAACAGATGACACAGAGCCTGAGTCGGCCCCATCCGAGGCTACCTCTGCTGAGACCCAGTCCAAGCAACCAGAGACTGCTGCTGAGACCCAGTCCAAGCAACCAGAGACTGCTGCTGAGACCCAGCCCAAGCAACCAGACTCTGCTGCTGAGACCCAGTCCGAGCAACCAGAGACTGCTGCTGAGACCCAGCCCAAGCAACCAGACACTGCTGCTGAGATTCAGACACCAGAGATAGACACTGGTGAGACTCAGACCCCGGAGCTAGACACTGTTGCTGAGATTCAGACACCGGAGACAGAGTCTGCTGCTGACATTCAGACACTGGAGACAGAGTCTGCTGCTGAAATTCAGACACGGGAGACAGAGTCTGCTGCTGAAATTCAGACACCGGAGACAGAGTCTGCTGCTGAAAATCAGACACCGGAGCCAGAGTCTGCTGCTGAAATTCAGACACCGGAGCCAGACACTGTTGCTGAAAATCAGACACCGGAGACAGGGTCTGCTGCTGAAATTCAGACACGGGAGACAGAGTCTGCTGCTGAAATTCAGACACCGGAGACAGAGTCTGCTGCTGATATTCAGACACGGGAGACAGACACTGTTGCTGAAATTCAGACACCGGAGCCAGACACTGTTGCTGAAAATCAGACACCGGAGACAGGGTCTGCTGATGAAATTCAGACACAGGAGACAGGGTCTGCTGCTGAAATTCAGACACCGGAGACAGAGTCTGTTGCTGATATTCAGACACGGGAGACAGACACTGTTGCTGAGATTCAGACACCGGAGACAGCCTACACTATACCCAACCCCCAGTCTACAGCTGAGCCAGGGTCCCAACGTTTGGGTGAACCATGTGAAATGTCTTGCAATGTGCCTGAATGTAGAGTTGACAATGGAATTCTATTAGCTGTGCCTGGGTATCAAGATAGGGCTGAAGATGCAGTCTCTGCCACAGAGGACCTAACCAGGTCCGTGTGTGCTAACTCAAAGGGGACCGAATCTGCCCTGGATAGCATTGCAAAGGGATACAGGTGTGATAGATCGGATGATGAGGTTGATGCTGCCCTGGATATCATCACATGTGTCACGTACGTACGTTTACCTGGAATCACACACGTTGTGTTATTGTGGAAATTGAATGTATTGGCTTTGGGTAGAGATGTGACTTATGTCTTATGTCTTTCTTTCTTCTGTTACAGGGCTACCGAGAACGAGAGCGCTCTGGATGATATGCTGAGCGATGTGGAATATGTAAACGCTTTTCCAGAGTGTGACATGTCTCACTTCTATGATTCTGAGCCACATTTCAGTAGGCCACAGTGGAACGTTAACCCTTGTCCCGGTTTAATAGTTTCTGCTACAACTGACCCCAGTTCCTCTATTATACCACACTCATCAAGCTCCATTTGTAATGTGGTAACCCAACCTAAAGATGTCTCAGTCAATGATGACTGTATTGGTGACATGCCCTACCCAGGGTACCCAGGCAACTCCATGTTTGCTCTTGATAGGGCATGTTGTGATTATATATTTAAACAACAATCGGCACTGCAGCTGGATCCCCATCTGGTTGAGGTACATCAGGACCACGATCCCCACGTGTCTACACCACGGCAGGAGGATGCCGTGGTCCTAGATCCCGAACAACCAATATCTCAAGTACCTTACACTCCACAGCCGACTGTTGATATACATGGGTTGGATGTGTACAAGCTCAAGCCAGTAACAGCTTTACAGTCGCAAAGGTCATTATTCCCCACACCACCACAATCTGAAGCAGCTGTCACCTATGAAGAACTAGTGCCTGATCCCAGTCTACAGAACCTTGACAGCGATGGAGATCAAGTGTTGTCAATTGCGATGATAACCCCTTTGATGAAACAGTTGATTATATGCTCCACGTGTACAAGGACCTTCAACCGAGCGGTCATATGTAACACCTACTTGATTCAGCTGAACAGGCCCATACAATGTGCTTGTGGCTGTGTATTATGCACACTGTGTTACAGTGAACATGGTGGTTGTAGCCGACACAATATGTCATCCACAAGGGCCCCTGTAAGCACCACAGCCAGCACCCTTGCCAATTGCCCTGCTCTGGAGCATTTAGGAGCCTGGGATCTGGAACTCAACAAAGGTGATGTGTTCAAAACAGACAATGAAGTCAATGTCCATGTGCAGCTGTTAATGAATAAGGAGCAATCACCTGACATGGACACCCTGAGACCCGGTAGGTATATTACTATTTCTAGATCTCTCTATGTCAACTTTTTATACTACTACTATGACTAGCCCTATAATGTAGCTTAACTGACACTGTTGTCTTTCCACACAGTGTTCAACCAACTTGTCACAGCAAAGGACACCATGTCCTTCAAGTACTGGGTAAACGAAGCAATGCCAGAAGAGGTGGCCTGCAGATATGTCTGCATCCCTCATATACCTGGTTTCTGGGATCACGTCGTGGTGGGAACCCGGACCCTTCCCAAAACGGCGAACATGATCGGGCCCGATGACTCCTTGCCAAGATTGTTCAATGTGCCACTAGGGTCCTACAAGTTTCATTGGTGCTGTTTTGTTCTGAAGAAACAGATCATTTTAACTATGTGGTACACTTCAATGCCCAGGAGAGGGCAGCCTAAGGTATCCACACTGGTTGACAGCACACTGAAGAACTATACCTCAAGCATAGAGTTTAGACGAATGGTATTCTATCTGTGTAGGTGGTTTACAGCTCAGTACGGGTCCCCACCAAACAGGCGGCTTAACGTGGTGTTAGATTGTAAACCTAGTGAAGGTCCTACTTTGGTCCATGTCATAGCTTTCCTGGCTTCACGCCTAGGGATGGAAAAGGTAACACCTCAGTTCTCCCAGCATAGGGCCAAAGATGACCGAAATTACAGTTTCAATGTCAGGTATGCCAATACCATGTTCACGTGCCCCTCAGATGGTACTTCCGAAGGTAATTATGTAGATATTGTTGAGGAGTTTAGCTCCTACCACAACAGCAGTTGTAATGACATTGGTCTCACTCGCGTGTCTACCACCACAGAGGTTTATAGTTTCCTTTAAAGTACAGCAATGCTGTTTGTACATGTGGTATATTGCATATCACACGCCCCTCCGATGGTAATTCCGTAGATACTTATATAGGTATTGTTGAGGAGTTTAGCTCCTACCACAACAGCGGTTGTAATGACATTGATCTCACTCACGTGTGTACCACCACCGAGGAACAATATCTTTTAATGTACAGCAATGCTTTTTTTTTGTATATGTGGGTATATTACATTTTGTTAAAGCAATCTAAATGTGTGGCCATGTGGTGAAACATGACCTTTTATGTGTTGGTTGACAAGGGTCCCTTGACTAATGAAATTACATCTGATGTGGTTCCTAGATTTTGTGATATATAGAGGACCTATTTTTCTTTACAATAGGTTAATGTCTATACCATGTTAAACCTATTCTGTCTATTCTTTTTACCACTGACCTGTATATGTCTATTCACTTGAAATACAATATGTCTATTCACTTGAAATAAAATATGTCTATTCACTTGAAATAAAATATGTCTATTCACTTGAAATAAAATATGTCTGTACATGCATATGTGTTGGTTGTGTATACACGAAAGATGACTCACTTGGACATATCCATGTAGAACAGAGACATTGTACTATAGGCAGATATGTTTGTTCGTTTAATGGTTAATATTTCTAACAGGTTATGTACAAAACATTCAAAGTATACTGAACATGGCAGCACAGGGAAGTCTTTCTTAACTGTCACAATGTCACAACATGTGCTTATACTACATCTCCTGCTGTTATAGCTTTTGTTCTACTGTATTCACGGTATGCATCCTGAACGCTCACTCTAGTGACTGGTTCTCTCATATCGTCCAGATCCCTTTGAACAGCCAGGGTTAACACCTGCCTGTTGATGTAGGCCGAGGCGTTGAGTTGCAGCCCCACATTGTCAGAGAGAGTCTTTACTGCACCAATTAACCTCCGTACATCCAGCCTTCCCCGGAGCGCTCCTAGTAGATAACGGAGGTCTGCCCTCTCCATCTGTGTGGAAATCAGTTCTTTCTTGAACTTGTTGTACTCCTTCTGTTCCCCTATCGCTGAAGTCATGGATTCTTTGAGCAGGGCTATGTTGACATCTAAGCTTGCTATGGACCTCGAAACAGTGTTTATTGATCTGTCAACAGCGGCCTCTTCTTTCTTCCTAATCAGGGTTAGCTTATTCTCTTGTTCCATGGGGTCCATGTACAGAGAGGTGAAGAAATTTACTCCGCATGACAGTACGAAATCGGCCAATGCGCACAATCCCCGGGCTATGTTGCGGGAAAGACCACTACTGCGCATCCTTGTCACAATGGACCGTGGCTTTCCATGGTACTGCCAGGATCCGGTCAACACTGGAGGCGTCGAGAGTACCGGGTGCTCTCGAATATCCTGTTAAATATGGGGTTGATTAAGAGGGAGGTGGTCGGGATGGGGTTGCAGGCAAATATACCCGTTCCGCTAATTCTAGGAGCTAGCCTATCAACCAGTGTTTCCCGGTTCACGTCACCGGAGCACATGAGCTTCTTGTCAGATGTCAGCCCTATACTGTAAGTACCGCAGAAGGCCACCCCGAGCATTGGCTGCATTATGTCTGTGGTACGCTTATCTCCGTTCACTCTCTCCACGGTATCCTTGAAGGGATCCCCAATGGGATCCAGTACACCCTTCTCAAACTCCACCATGTGAAGTGTGTTGCAGAATAGCTTATGATTACTCTCCTCTTGGTTGCGGTGTCTGCTGGCGTGCTTCTTTCTAACCCTGAGAGCTGAACTGAAAGGCTGGAGTAGAGTTGGCATACAAGTGTACGCTTCTGCTCGCATCATAGTGTCCCTAGTAACGGAGCCGTTGAGTCTTTCCGATCGGCCCGTGGTGAAAATGTAAGGTCTCCGGTAACCACTCGAGCAGTCTGACTCTGGACAAAAGCCGTTGAATGCATCTGCGACCACCATGTCGAAGGGACCGCCCGTGTTTATGTGCACGTCTCCTCCTCGTACGTCCTTCATGTACAAGTTGGGGATGTACACCCCGGGAGAGTCTAGGGTCTCTGGTATAACGACAGACTCACAGTATTGGTTGACGGTGTGCACCTGGTGCGTATTGTGAGACGTGGGTTTGCAGACGATCTCCGTGCCCAGTGTGTATAGAGCGGACTTCTGTTGCATGAGGGAGACACCACATCCCGTGAAACGAACACCCCTGAACAGTAGGTAGGACATGCCCGAGTAGTACTTGGTGTCGTAGTGATCCACTATGACATTGTGAGTCAACAAGGTGCTGTAATGCATCCCCATCAACACCTTGGCTAGGATGTTGCTAATACCCGCAAGCTTTTGCAGTCTGATGGCCCACATGTACGTGACCAGGGACGTATCGCTAAATCCGGCATCGGTACACCGCTTGTGTGTCAATGCGGTAGGCTCAAACTGTTCACTGACATCACACCAGCCCTCCTGTAGTGTTACCTTGGAGAAAGCGCAGTGTCCATTCAAACGCATCACCGTGAGAGCTCTCTCGTTTGGCAGATTCAGCTCGTTGGTTAGATTGAGGTCGTGCTCTCTGTACAGGATAGCGGTGAGGACAGTGTCAACACCGGTATCACTACTAGACCCACGGCGGTACACTCTAGCACCTAGGACTGGGAGGATGATCCAGTACATGAGATTACAATAGTCCACATCATCCAAGGTGAAGGTAGTTGGGTAGCCATAATCCCTGTTGCCAGTTACAGTGAAGAACACAGGCATGGAGGCTATCACAGAGTTGCGCCTGCTCCCAACTATGCCCTTAAACAGTGAGATTAGGCTGTTCATCAATCCCTCAATTTGTAACAATACGGTACGTTCCTCAGGGGTAATGGTCAATAATGTCTCCTTTCCAGCGAGGACCTGCCGTATGTAAACTGCGCAGATCGGGTCGGTTAACCAAGACCAGAAAAGTCTTCCCTTGGTCCAGTCTGCAGTTTGGAAATGGGTAACGTCTTCTTCAGCCAGGATAGCCCTTCTCAAGGTAATCGTTGACTCTAAACCCTGTCCGTAATGGAGCGCCTGTTCAAGGAATAACAAGTTATCTCGCACATGTTTGGCGTGCTCTGTATCTCCGAAGTGAGTGAGTAACTCGCTGCCGATCTGAGCAATTTCGTCGTCGATGCTGTTCATCGGCGAAGAGTTGAACAGAGCCACCCGAGGCCTAACAACCCAGCGCTCTGGCACGACTTGTCTGTTCCTGTCACAATTGTCAGATGGGCGAGGTACCACCATGTTGCGTGTGTCGAACTCAAGTATGGACGCAGGGTTTCCTATCTTACTGTACCAGTCTCTACTGTACCCGAGGCTGGCCAGGTTTTCTACAGAAATGGAGTTGGGATCGGCTCTCATCAAAGAGTTGACATCGGTTTGCAGTCTGATACGACGAGCTTCACTGAACAGCTCTTTCGGGTTACCCACGGGGTGTAGGCTACGAAGAGTGACACAGGCCACCGCTCCGTCATACTGGTGGAGGTATGAGGCGCAGGGTGATCGCTGAGCAAGCTGCTTGTAGTTGATGTCGTCCGATTCTGTGGTAGAGAGCACATGTGATGGGTTGATCTGATTCATAGCTGGCGCCATGCAGCCGACCGTGAAGTACTCCCATTTGAAACCTTCTGAGTTACAGAAGGCCTTGTGTTCAGTGGACGTGTCTCTGTTGGCACCGTGTTCCATCTGTACTCCGTCCACCTGCACGATGGGTATCTTATCAGTGGGGCCTCCTCCGACTCGAATGTAGTTTACCTTCATGTCGATTGAGCTGTCCTGGAAACACGATTCGTTGGTAAAGGGTAGGTCCTTGTCACCAATGTCGTGCTGGGTGACCTGTTTCATGGTGAACTCGTAGCCTACCCCTGCTCTACCGGTCTCGTTGGCCATGGTGTACACAGAGAACTCGGGGGTGATCGTGGTGTCCTCGCTGACAATCTGAGACTGTATTATGCTATTGGAGCTTCTCTGGGAGATGACGCGGAACAGCGTGTCGCCCATGATCATGACTTCGGCCTTATCGCTCCCCAGTATCCTCCGAGCGTTTTCCAGGGCGCAAACGAAAGAGTCGGGCTGTATGTTGATCATGCCGCACATGAGCTCCGCCATCACCAAGATAGAGTCCAATTTCTCAGCACGACCGGAGGTCTTTGTCCTTTGCGCGATTCTGTCTGTCAAGGTTGGTTGAGCAGAGCAATATCTGAGCACCTCAATGGTTCTAGTTAGCTCCCAGGAAGTGCTGACCCTGTCTAACTCTCTTCTGATCAGATCCATTGCCATCGAAGGCACTGTAACGCTCAGGAGGCTTCCGAATTGCATCGTGACCACCTTGGACCGATGTTGGAACACTTGGCTGTACTCTCTAGTCTGCACTCCGTTGCTAATTGTGTCGTAGGTGCCCTGCTGAGCCTCGCGTTGGTCCGTGATCCTGTATCGCCTGCAGAACCTCGTACCTGTGGGAACTACTTCGTCCGGTACCAGCATCTTGTATACAAAGCCAGCGAGTAGGCGACTCGTTTCTCTCTGTTGTCTGAACAGGGTAACTCCCATGTGAGCCTGAGATATCACAACGGTGGCATCAGCAGAGATGGAACTGTTGGTGGCCGAGGCTCTGATTATGTTATCCGTCATGTACTCAGCGAATGTGTTGTTTGGCGAGACCAGGAAGGTTGGGGCTTTCACCAAACGCACAACGGTCGCCAGTGGTTTCAGCGTATAGCTGCTCGGGTCCATGGTTACCACACTCATGATGCAGGCAACCTCTTGGGGTTCTAGTCGATTGACTGACAGTAAATTTGTTTGTGCTATAGTAGAGTTGTAGTTGATCTCAATACCATCCTCAGAGACAGACAGAGTCAATTGTTAAGATGTTTTTGTGGTTAGACAATGTCTCGAGTGTAACGCACACCTTTGCGCTGCGACTTATAAGGCCTCTTAACCTGAGCTCCGTGTGACGTGCCTGGGAGCTTACCGAGAGCTCTATACATCTCTTCGGTGCACTTGTCGTGGTACATTAGTAAACTCGAATCGTCACCGTGTCGTCTCAGAAGGTTTTCAGCAACAATCACGTCTGTGGTGACGTCGATGGCTTTGCGTTTCAGATTGGAGAGCTTAACCACACGTGCCTGGACCTTGGTATCACTGTCCTCGTCACTGTCGACATCGTCACTGTCTTCGCTGTCATCGTCCTGGTAGTAGTGGTAATAACCCTCACTTCGGTTTAGGTTACCCAGCAGGTTCTGTCTGTTGCTACACAGACAACATAAGGCTCTAAACAGCATCCAGAACATGCTGGAGGCTCGGTTCATAAGCTACGGACTTTGTAAGTATACGAGAAAGCACGTTGGTATCGTTAACCAGACATGAAACGCTTGACAGTACAGAACCCATGCCCTCCCTGCTTGATAGGACCGAGAAGGGAGATGACGAGAGCCACCGCGAGCGTGTCCAGGGAACGTATGTTCCGTTGCGAGAAGGAGCTTGCTGAAGCTGCTTTGAAAGACAGAGGGAGCTCCTACGGATTAGATGTGTTTAGAACACGTGAGCTTAGTCATCGTGAAAGGGGTCAGTCTGACAACGTAGACTACGAGCGTTACGGGTTGATCCCTATCCATCGGGACGTGGACTCATGGACCTACGTAAGTGAGGATCCACAGCTGGCCATAGCAATAGAGGAGATTGTCAACACGTTCAGCCCGGCTCTCTCGGTGGAGCTGCTGCTTTACAACGTGTTGGGCAGCAACAGCGAGAGCTCTACTTGCTTGGTGCGATACCTCATCAACTACTACTCCTCCAACCACGTGTGTGAACACATCAAGACCACCCTGAGGAACATGATTCGCTGGACTGTATTGGCTGGCTTTGTGCCCTGCATGTTCTTGCCCTGGAAGAAACTCAGAGCTCTTGGCCTGGGGTTATCGGGTAAAGCTACCGTAACCAACTTAGTGTCGTCACACCCCGCAGTCCACAGTGACAAGTACAGGAAGCATGATGATGATGATGATGATGATGATGATGATACCTATACTCGAAGTAAACCGAGGAGAACCGAGAACAAGTGTAGACCTGGTAGCGTAGCCATAGGCGAGCACATGGGCAAGGGTAGACGCAAGCAGAGAGCACCTTGCTTCAGGACTGTAAAAGATGGTCTCAGCCCCCCCGATGCCGCTGCCGAAGCCGTACAGGAACGAGAGGCTCACGAGAGGGCTTTGCCTTCGTTGTTGGACGTGCCGCTCGACCACCTTGCTGACACTCTGAAACTGCTGATGAGCTATTCGGTCCCTGAGACACAGGTCTCCGTGGTTTGTAAGATCATCAGAGATTGGGTCAAACGGGACATCACGCTCAAGCGAGATCCGATCAAGGAAACAGAGCTAAAAATGGCAACCGTGGCCCTATGGGGTGTGATGAAGACCTTCGAACACGGCCGGTGCCCAGTCATACCCGAGTGCAAGGCCTCGACTTGTCTGGCCTTCTACGACACTGGAGACGGACCTCGTTACGACCACGGTGGACGGGGTCCTGTACAGACACATCTCAATGTGGGATAGTTGCTGGTCAGGGGGTTCCAATCTGTCCTCTTTGGCCAAGAGCGCTCATCAAACGGTGAAGAGCTGGGCTACTCTCTTTCACAAGATCATACAGGGGCTGACAATGGCCTCCAGCAGACACATGTATACCAGCACAAGCGTAGACCGGTCCTCCTTGACGCATCTGGCTGACGTGATGCTTTCATCGCGTGGGGAGCAGCAGCGTGTAGGGATTTCAGCCGCGGGCAACTCATTTGGCAAACCGTTACTTGACAACCTGTCCCGCTTCCTGGCCAGCGACCAGCAGCTCGACATGTTTGGTCTGAACACGACCGATCTACCAGATGTGTTTCTGAGATCCGGGGTCGGGACTACGGTTTCCGAGCACAAGTCCGCAAGCGTCTCGCACAGTCCTCAGTAAAATGATGGCGTCAATGATCTCAGAAGGCAAAGAGGTTCTGCTGGTAAGGCAGTTTCTGGGTGAAGTGACCAGGCACCCTCACCTGGCATTGGAACGGCTCAAGCGTGATTGTAAAGACCCGGGGCTGTTGCAGATGGCCGAGAGGGTCACAAGGCAGCTGGAACATACCATCAGCCAGGGCAATGAGACTAAATCCAATGAGCCCGTCACAGAGCTCGGATCGGACGTTAAACTCGTTTGCAACTACCCCTCTTCTGTCAGCGTGTCCCATTTGGAAGAGACCTTGAGCATGTGGACCACTTTCTGGAGGAGCGCTCTGTCCGGATTCAGTCAGTTCAACAGGAGACACAATACAATCCAGTACAACAGCAGGGATACAGTGAGAGAGCTACAATCCGGGTCACCGGTGCATGTTCTCCACTGTATGCTGGTGACACTCCTGAACACGTCCGGTGTAACATTCGCAGACAGCCTATCTGGGAGAAAGCCAGACTCTTCCCTCACAGTCAATGACATTATGCTCACCCGGGACTCGCTGCACCCGACCGCGTATGGGTTACTTTTGGCAAACAAGCTGGGTCTCAGGCCTTCCGATGTTAAATGTGAAGATGAAAAGGACCAAGGGGATATTGCGGCCGAGTGCATGAGTGGGTTGCTCTCGGCTACATCAGCGAGCAGCGCCGACTCCTTAGCTCCTCAGTCCCACGTAGCTGAGCAGCCGGGTTCCTTTGAGGCTCCAGCGGCTGAGATCGCAAAGGAGACCTTTGGTTTACAACTGGCAAGATGTCCACAGAAGGGATCACAACAGAAGCTGAGTCGGGGTCACCGAGACGCTGCTCCACTGCAGCAGAGACACAATGACTCATAGACCCATCAGGACTCTTCTGCCCTAGGTGATCAGGGGAGGAAGCTGCAACATAGAACGTGCCGTGGTGCGGGGTGATACCGCTAGCCACCGAGGCTTGTTGCTCCGTGTGCACTTGAGGGACAGACGAAGGACATTGATGCGATTGATCTCGGGAGCCCTGGTTCAGGGTGACTGGGTTTGAATTATTGTAGAGGAAACGGGATCTCATTGTTCTATTGTACATAGTGTTCATTCCTCTTTTCACCTGTTGATGTTGTCTTGATTTCATTCTGGTTTGCATGCCACGATTAAAGGTTCTGTGTCCTACATGTGTTGTACTGCATCGTTCTTTGTCTTTTGTCTCGCCTCGCACATCGGGTTCAGAGTCTGTGCTCACTTTACAACCGCCCACCATTCGTTTGCGTTTCTTATGTAACATCACGGTGGCGGTCATCGTGTCCTCCTTGCCTTTACACGCTTTGCGCTTTAGTGTAACCGGAGCTCTGTCCTCCTTGCCCTTGCCACATGTTTCGTGTTGCTCACTATTTGACATGTGGTCATCATAATCTTCATCCGGGCTCTCATCCTGATGCCGACATGTTAGACCTTCATTGGCCAATCTTAGTAATTGCTCCGTTCCATTTCTGTTGTGGTGTGACAAGAGCAGCTGAGACTGAGGGCTAAGGACACAGGGCTGGAGCGACTGGTCCTCGATTGTAATCGTGACCCACTGCTGTTTCGGACACAGGTGAACTTTCCCCTTTATCATCCAGAGAGGTTCCAAGCTGAGCTCTGTCAGGTCTGCTAGTGACACGCGTATCCAGAAAGACTTTTTAGCTGACGGAATGAGCGTATATAGCAATGTCTCTATTGGTATGGACCTGTCTCGCAGCACCTGAATGAACGTGTTGATTTGCTGAACAGGGTCGATCCTTAGCCCTGCGCACTGTTTGTGTTTCTCTGTGGGCCTGTATTGCACAAAAGCATACTCTTTGTCTAGCAACGCAACTCCAATCAGGTAGTCTAGGGTCACCAAATCTTCTCGTATGGTTTCCAGAAATCTACCATCGGAATCGTGAACGGTCGACTGCTGCTGCTGAGGCATAGGAGGTTGAGGAGGAGCAGGTGCGGGAAAGAGCATAGCGCTAGGATGATATGAGTAGGATAACATGTTTCAGGTTCTCAACTGTAAAGCCAGAAAGTCAAATGTGCTGTCGAGCGCTCGAGAGAAATCGGAATCGGAAAGGAAGTGGTTGAGGTTTAGCTCAGCGAAACTCTGTCCGATCTCGCAAGTACTATGTAAACCTCTGGGTCTGTAAATAGGGTTGCTCCAACCAGCATCTCGGTCCACTATCCACCTAGGCGTATCTGATCTGTCCAAGGATTGCCAGGCTGGCACTCTGTTACCTCTCTCCGCTATCTCAAACAAGGCGTGCTTCCAGAATTCAGAAAACTTGAAAGTTATCTGACAACAGGGACACCGTGCGTACTCGCAACTGCGGTCAGCTTGACTGGCATCGTCATGACACAGGGTCTCATTCGCCTCTCTCATCACTGCAGCTGGGATAGTGAATTCGGCCCGCTTCACAAAGGTAGATACTTTTCCGTGACCGGGTTCGCTAGTGACCGAGACCGTTTCTGGAACCAACTGCATGTAGCCGAAAACACTATTGTCTTCCATGTACAGAAAATGCCATTCTCCTGTCAGGTCTGAGGACGTCCTTTGACGCAGCTGGCAGTTGTTCTGGGCACCGGTGTCCTGTTTCTGCAGTTCCGATATGTATGACTCTATGGTCTTCAGGCGCCTGCTACACGTTCCCATTAGGTCTCGCAGCTCCTTCACTTGACACTGTATGTTGATCTCAGCCCTGCTCTTGGTGGTAGACCCTTCCGCTCTTGTCAGTAGGGATTCAAAGTGTGCGTTCACTATATGCCATACCCTTAGAATGGACGATCTAGAAGCAGCCGATGGCGCTACCCGGTAGCCTACGTTTGGGTTGTCACTTGCCATGGATGATGTTGCTGACGGAGAGAGCCCTGTACTCTATACATCTCACAAGTCCTTTGTTAAGTATGTGTCTCTTGTTATTAGCTCGTCGTGGATGGCTCGATTACTTTCCTGACCTTAGAGAATGGGCGCTTTGTTGAGGTGCAGAGCGATTTAGTTAAAGCGAGTTGTATGGTCTGTTGACTGTATCCCAGGTTTGTGAAATCAATGTCCTTGAAGCTGGGGAGTCCGCGAGGTCGGCAGCATTTGGGGTTTCGGGTGAGGTGACCGTCGACGGCTGCGATCAGCTCCACCCTAGCGTTCACTTTACCCTCCTCTCTCAGGTACGCCTCGTGTGCGACTATGATTTTGTCATTCAGAGAACTGGGATTGTCGAGGAGCCAGGAGACCAAGTTGATAAACTCGGGGTTCTTCATATGGTAATTTGTTAGAACCTTATCCTGAAACGAAGACAGCTTGCTACGGTACCTTTCAATGAATGCGCCTCTCACCACCTCTCTGTATGCAGGCCAGTATTTGGGGTGACTGCGGTCTGTCACTTCTATGAAGTATGTCTCCGTGAGGTAAACCAGACACATCTTTTCCTGAGATGTCAGCATGCCGCGCCGCTCCTGAGCCAGCTCGCAGCACAGCCTGTTGAGATGGATGTGTATCTCGACCAACGTTGCCACTTTAGCCAGTGCCGTAGGGAGTTCTTTGGCTACGTCCCTCACCTTTTGCGAGTTGATAGACATGGACGAGAATAGCTGATGTCTGGTTTCCTCACCAGCCACGTTGACTGAGGAGAAGAAGAAGGGTGTGTGGAAATGCTTCTTTGTGTTCTTCATGAGGATCACCACGGTTAAAGGGTTGGCTACTCCGTATATGTAGCAGGTCAGGTTCTCGTTGCTAATCGTGAACGGCTTAGTTGACACCATGCAGGTTCCCTGGGATAAGGCTATGGTCTCGAACACCCCTCTGAAGTAGGGCTGTAGCAGGTACTTGGCGTTGGAGGTGTAGTTGGCGCTGCGGCTGGGGTTGGACGAGAACTCTATGCGGGTGTTTTTATAGCCGTGTTGGGAGCAGAGCCTCTTCTTGTCTGACACGAACCTCAGTCTGCTCAGCAGCTTGGTTTTAGTGGTGTTGGACTGTATCTGAGCGTACCTTCTGAGATGTTTGGAGACAATGGTCGCGTTGAACTTCTGATTGCCCACCGTGTTTACGTGCAGTACGTGGAGGAGCACGTTGTTGTCCAACTCTACCAGGCAGCTCCCTTCAGTCCTGAGCGTGTCATTTGTTCTCTCTGGACAGGCTACGTAGCTGTAGTGGGACATTGCCTCGGGTCGAGTTATGACATTCGGACTACAGTCTGTTCGGTTCTGCTTTGTAAAGCCAGTGAAGGGTGCCTTTGTTGCACTCCATGTCGAGGATCCACAAGGCTCCCAGCCAGCAAAGGCGGGACACGCGAGACTCGTATAGGAGGTTGACAGCAGTGGCTCTGGATCTACGGGTGCCCCATCTACACTTTGGGTATGAGCAGGGTGGAAGAACGGGACACTTTCTTGTGCACGACAGCCGTTGTCGACGACATCGTTCCCTGTTCTGAGAGAATGGGTCATGTTTACCGTGCACAAATAGGGCAGCCCTAAGCTCGCTGGGACACAGATGAAGGGAGTCTTGGGGTCTGATGAAGAATAGTTCAAGATTACACAGCAGGAGCTTGCGTTTGCCAGCGTACACTAGCACCAAATGTGACCAGAGGAGCTCAACTGCGATCTTGGTCTCAGCTGATACGTCAGATGACTGACAGACCTCTCCCCATTCCGAGGGAGGTGTCACCGAGAGACTATCTATCAGGTAGACCAGGGTTCTGTTTTCAAATTCACCAACCTCACCCCTCAAGTCCCTTGATACTGTCAGACGAGCCAGTAAAGCATGAGCCGCAGCCTTCGCTCGGTCATGACACTCGGACAAGAAGCACAACCTGCAGTACACGGGTAGTAGCTTTTCCAGTAGCTGAACCACCGTCGAGCCGCTAGGTTTTAGAACTGCGAATTCTCCGTGCCTGTACTGATCAAAGTGAACATAGGCTCGAGTTCTAGGAGACCAAACGTTAGGGCCTGAGATCAGCTCTCGGTGCTTCACCAGACACTCTATTAAGGCTTCACTGGAGAGCTGGCCATCAGTAACGGTAGTACACTCAATCTCATCCATTAGGTACCCAATAAAGATATCGTACCTTATTATGTCCACGTGCGGACCGGGGCATTTGCCTGTAGGGTCATGCAAAGGAATCCCTGAACTCTTTTTCGTAGCAACTGCCATTAAAGCGTGCTACGGGAAACTACCTTCTTGGGAGGACTCGAGGGACCAGAGAGGGCTGTCTGGACGCGAAGGTCCTTCGGTCGAAAAGAGGCCCAGATTGAATAGCGAAGGGAAAGAGTCTGTGTCCCTGGGACCTATTGATGACGAGTACAGACGGCTTTACTGTGAACTGAGGAATAAAGCGCTGTCAGATATAAAGGGTCTGGTGAGAGAGCACGTGGAAAACATGAGCACATCCTCATCCTCCTATGACTTTATGAACATATATGGAATGTGTTCCTTTGACCCACCCAATGTAACCAGGATCTCGCAGCACAAGGGTGAGACTCTTATTTGCAAGTTTACCAAGCTCTCATGTCCTCAGGAGAACTCTAATTCCAACTCTCAAAGACTCATCACAGTCAGTGGGATACTCAATCCGCTAATCAGCGCTCGGCTTGACCACGGGGAGCTGGATCTCACTCACTGTGGTGAGTCAGATTACCACAGAGCCACGGAGGAGTTCGCTAGAATCGACTGCAGGAGTAAAATGAGGGTACCGAGAGTACACAAGGTCGACTTGGGCAGTACAATCGGCAGCATGGAGAATCGATTCATTTTCACCGTGAGAGAAGACTTACACACGCTCGGCTGTGCATACAGGCAGATGATGGTTTTAGTTGAAATGTTGCACCTAAACATGATACATTTCATACATTCATAGAGGCCGGGTTCGTGTCATGTTCCGCCGTCACCCTTGGTTGTTGTATATGTGTAATAAAGAACTTTACCATCACACAATGTGTCTGTTTAAAAGTTTTATTGCATTGAAAGGTTTTATTTCATAACTACAAGACTACAAAGCTCTACACATATAGGCTACACACAGACAAGCAGTAAACCACATATGGGGTATACAAAATACATACAAAGAGTCACTCTGTATATGTGAGGTACAAGCAAAAGCAATCATCAGTCAGAGTCGTCAAAGCCAAAGTCCACCTCCGTGTCATATATTGTGAGTTCGTTTTCCACCTTGGCCTTCTTCTTCTCGGGGCTCCCGTCGCTGAGTTCCTCTGTAGGTCGTTTCATACCGGGCCAGTGGCCGGGTGAAACATGGCTGTTCCCTTCTGATGATGTAGAACAGGACGCAGAAGAGGAGTAGGAACATGACTCCTGTCCAATCACTTCGATGTTGTTATTCTTAACAGCTGACACCAGTAGGCCAAACTCCTTTTCATTCAGCTCAGGCGTCATCATCTTGATACGGTTTACATCTATCCTGGGCAACACGCAGGACACCCCTCTCTTGATCCTCTCCACCATTTCGTCGATCGTACTTTTGTTCTCCCTGCCACAGTTGACGTTTCCACCTCCCTGGGAACTGTACAGGGTTGTATCGATGCACCTATTGTTGAACACCTTGACAGGGTAGTAGCTACCCTGTCTACACAGCTTGACAGAGCCGTAGCTGTTGTTGTTGCTGTTGTTCGAGAATACCCTCATGCTGGACATGACCATCATGGGCGCGTGGATCATGTATTCCTCGTTTGCAAAGACAGTGGCAAATTTCATGGCGCCCATCTCGCCAATAAACACAACCCTGTTGTACGACATGTTCTTCTCCTTCATGATCCTTCGGACCTCTTTTTTTGTGTCCCCTATCTTATTCAGAGACCTGTGGATGTAATCAGGGAGACGGTTGTCGTGGGCTTGCAACCACTCCATAGAATCCAGATCTTGGTAGTTGACGCCTCTCATACCAGGGTTGCCGAAGGCTGGTCCAGTCAGCTTTATCAAGGTGCCGTAGGATGCTTCAAACGCGTTTGTGTTCTCATCCTCGTCCTTTCCGTGTCTGAACTTCCCAGCCATCGATAACGAGATAAGATGTTTGCACAGGTTAGACTCGGTCGTCTTCGGGGCATAGACGACACGGGCCAGCTCGGTGCAGAGGAACCCCATTATCATCATCACAGTCTGTCTGATGGTCATGGTCAGGGTGAGTGTGCACATTGGCAAGGCTCCATGGGACAAGGTTAGCTGATACTTGCTGCTGTTGCTAAGATTCTCCTCGTGCACGAGGTTGTTGTACCTGGGGTCGTTCATGGCTTTAACACAGGCCACCTCTGTAAATTCGCCCGTGTTAAACCTGTGGTGGTATCGGCCGTAGAAAAAGGAATCTGTCGCCACCTTGGTAACCGCAACAGGCTTATATGGCATAGACAGCATACTGCTTAGACTACTATTGGGATTGATCTTAGACTCTGGTTTCAGGGCAATATTCAGCATAGTCTTCATCATGGTGTTGTTCGTCATCCCCAGAGTGACTGAAGTGAAGACACCCAACCTCGCTTGACTGCTGGGAGAGGGTCTCTTGTCTTCTTGGCCAGTGAAGACTTTACCGAAGTAGAGCACGTTGCCTTTCTCCTGCCCAGCAAACCCTACCCCAGTGGTGTACAGGCAGCTGTCTGTCATTTGACTCAGCTCTGCCATCAGGTTCGCGCTCTGGTGACGGACCACTTCTGTGAATTTGCTCATAGAACTGTTGATGGTGGTCATTACGGTCTCAGTGAAGTCGCTGTTTGCGTGACAGGGAAGCATGTTGGCAATCGTTCCAAATACGGCGCACTGAATGTAAGCCATTGTGTTATCCGACATCAGGTAGGAGCAAATCTTCAGGGCTTTGGTGTCTGTCTGTCCTCCCATCAGTTTCAGACCGATATTCTTAACCATCACCATCCTGTCGCCCATCTGAGGAGCCACGAACCAAAACTTTTTGCTCTTGCTTTCTACGATCTTGCACCCCTGCATACGCTGCAGTATACTGTGATCGGTCCAGCGAATAGTCATATCCATCCCACTGGACACATCAGACCCCGTAGTGTCCAGTTCATAGCCCGTGAACAGCCTGTAATATTTCAATCTCGCCTCGGGGTTGTTATCTGTGACCCCCTCGGTCTCACCTTTTCTGTGTTTCTTACCACCCGCTTGCTGATCATAGTAGGGAATGAACATGGGCTTCATCAGAGTTGCTGCGCACAAGGGGTCGCAATAATTCACCTCCAGGAAAGTGGCAGACGCAACACTCATTATGGTAGCAAGGTCCTTGTCCTCAATGCAGCTGCTCAGGAATATAGCAAGTAACTGAATCAGGTACAGGAATACCATGTGTCTAGGCTCCTCTCCATGTTCGTGAACTATATCGCTATCGCGGAGATCGTCCAGGTCAAACAGGTCGAGTAACTTGCGCAGTAAGGACAGAATCTGACCTGCCTTAGTTTTGTGGAAGTTGACGAAAACACTTGGGTAGGAGTCATCACCACACTTCTCATCAGAGGCTATACTAAGAACCTTGTCACGCAGAGCCTCGTCAGTCAGGGTGTTCTTGTACAGGGAGAGGACCGTGTCCCGAGTGAACAATTTGCAGAGGCTCAGAAACAGGGTCGATTCGAACTCCCCGTTTATCTTAGGAACGTTCTGTAATGCCAAGAAGTGCCCTAGGTGTTCTGCGTGCACTTTCAACACCTCGTCGGGGAAGACGTTTGGACAATGGAGATGCAAGACCACGGGAGACTTGAGAAGCACCGGCGCAAATGGGTTTGCGGGGCAGGGGTAGACGATGCCGGAGTCGTGTGGTCCCGTTGCTATGCAAAATCCATCCTGTTGCAGGCTTACCTGGAGTGTCTTAACACAGTTTGCCATTCTAAACAGAGAGATAGTGGGTCCACTCCACGACTACAAACGAAACTAGTCAAGATGTTGACGTCTAAGACAAGGACTTCGGAATGCGGTGACGCTTACAAATTCTGTTTGGAGCTCTGGGATGAACTGTCTCAGGCCCTGATTGAATCACAAGAGTCGAGTACTGTGTTGCCAAGCAAAGAGGAGTTGTCTCAGATGCAGGGGCATGAAGTTATGATCAGACTGGCTCTCCTGGCAGATTTTTATAGGTACCAAAAGGATGATCTGGCTGTATATAGGGAGGAGTCAACTGAGAAGTTGTGTGCAATTAGAGCCAAGGCATTCAGCTTCCTTGCAAATGGTACATAACGTTCAACCAGAGCTTAACCAACCGACGGGACCCCTTTTATCCAAAACGCCTCTGTGTCCTAGAACTAGAGCCAACTCATCCATCCCCAGACCATTGTTACAGCCACAGCCCCTGTGTCCAAATGTATTCGGGACAGTCCTACCACAGGCTATGATGCCCGACCTCATATGGTATCTGCTAGCAAGGTCACCTATGTCTGACCCCAGCTCTCTTGTCCAAGTGAAGGAACACATGGGAGGGTACGCTCCTCCACAAACTGGAGAATCAGCAACCGAGCTATCGCTCAGTCCACATGAGGCTGCTGCACAGATACCAAATCAGAGTAGCGACACCTGTGCAACAGGCTCAACACCCCAGATGAGTGTTAAACCCGTCAGCAAGAACAGTGATCTGCTGAAACCAGGACCCGGTTCATCTTCAATGTCTATGAGTAAACAGGACAAAGGTCTGTGTGATAATAGGGATAGCAAGAAGGGGAAGATCAAAAAGTCCAATCGAGAAAGGAAGCAACCTTACCCACAGCACGGTGAACGACCCAGAGAGTGGGAAGCTTCGATAAAGTGGACTAAAGTCTGTTTTTCAGTGAAGAGGAAATCATACCAGGCGAAACTCATAAGAGCCTTCCAGGTGGTGAAAAGTGTCGGACACCCTATGCTTACACTCAATTCCGAATGGGGTCTGAGTTGTTACTACAAGCTAGCTGTCTCCTACACCACGGATCAGCCACTGGAGATGGCAGCGGCCTGTCTACCCGAACTGCGACAAGCCGTAGACATCATCCACAGCGAACAGTTTCAGAAGCTGCGCGAACTACCGCTCGGGTGTCAGATGCTACTATACGCTGTGCTCAACTGTCACATCAATTGGGTTGACCACAACCACAAGCAGATACTCCTCATACCTGGACAACCCAGCTCCCGCGCCCCTAATCAGGATGGAGACTTGAGGTGCTCGAGATGTCTGAAGAATCAGACCTTCCACTCTTCTGAGGTGAAAGGCAACCCGAGAAACATAGATGTGGAATTTGACTTCGAACAGATGAGGTTTGGGTCATCGTGCTGCGCTGCGCCCATGATAAACGTACCCCTCAGCACCAACGACGTCAACACTTGTACCTTTACCGAAATGAAACAGATGTACACCTCCTGTATGACATGCAAGCAGCCAATCTTTTCCGAAGTACTAGTGGATATGGAAACACTCTACTCGCGCTGTGTGGTCTGCACCCCTGACCCTATACGACACATCTGAATAGACACTCTGGATCCCAACAAGACTGAGGAGGCTATGACTGAAGATGGCTCAGCTATTGTTCACCAAGCGGACGTCACCAATAAGGACAAAGTTATGACCGAAGCAACCTCAGGCATAGTGCACCATGGGGACGTGGACCTGTTCAGAGCGGTACACTCTATACCCTTTGCTAGATTGAAATATATAATGTGCACACACTACGGAGCTAATAACTTTGACACTGAGTGGCGGAGAGTCCGAGGTGATCGGCGACGCTCGGTCAGCGGCAACAAAAATCTCTACCTGTACCTAAGCATAACCAATAGGCTAGACAGAAGAGAAGGAGCCATCCGAGATATTATGGGAGTGTACAGGGATATCACCACAACGGAATCCGAGTGTAAAGACAGAGTTGAGACCTTGGCTCAGGATCGGACACCGCCCCTAGTAGAGCATGTGGACCCTTGCACGTTTGATAATACAATGATCGAAGCAGCAGAGAGTGTCATGGGACTGGAGGAACCTGAGGATATGAGAGAGTATCTGGAGACTTTCAAATGTAATACCACTCGTAGCTGCTTGCTTGAACTTGGTGAAATGACTTCTTACGGGTGTGAGGAGTATTCAGATGAGGAATGGGATCACGAGGAACGCGACTTTTGTTTGAACAACGAGGATCTGAGGTCCATGTCTGAGCCAGCCCAAGGCAAAGTGGATCAAGACAGTAAGGGAGGGTACCAGGCTATATTGGAAGACTTGACTGTTGAAAAGCCAAAAGCTGTAATTGACCAGGACTGACTGTTCATTGCTTTGTGAGCATTTGGTGATTGTTTCTACTATAGACTGAGGACTGACTGTTTATTGGTTTGTGTGCATTTGGTGATTGTTATACTATAGACTGTCTTGCATCTTTGTGTTTTGCTTGTACCACAGAAATAAATAAAAGCTTTGTGTTAGACACAATTCTGTCTCCTTGTCTTCTTCACTGTCTCCTGTCTGTTCCACACCACAGTGCCATGCACCATGCCTCTCTAGCTCAGGGCATATGACCATGGGACCCTGTCAGAGAGGCGACTGGAGCTGTACGTGGCATAGTGACCGTAAGGTTCGAGGAGGTACATCTTATAAGTCGTGTAGAGTACACCTGGGTGCACATGTCTGATATAGAGAAGAGAATGCCTATATCTGAAAGTCTGACGGAGCCCGGTCTCGATGGTTTATTTCGCATACCCGTAGAGTCGCATGTGATCCCTAGTACGAGGTATATTGTTCTCCGGGCTGTATACACACACTGCGGAGACAGCTACGGACTCGTTACAGCCAAACATTTTACCAACACGTACACCGATACCAAGGGCCACAAAGTGAAAAGGATCAGCGTTTTAGCAAGAGCGCCCTTGGCCTGGGTGAAGATCAACACACACAATGATACGTCAGTGCCCCACCTGACCTACCCTTACACAGGAGACATGGTGTGTGGACACCAACCCGAGGTTATCGTCTCAAGGATATACGCCAACATGAGCCGTTACGTGCACAACACCTTATTCTTTACCTCCTACACCCCGGACTCTGGCGAAAGAGATCGTTTAGCCTCAGAATTGGTAAGCGAGACATTGTCTATACTAGCGGCCCCGCTTGCATTCAAGGCTGTACACGAACAGAGCAGGCTAACACTGGAACGGTTGCAGTGTCCGAGAGACCGTGACATTCTCACGATACCCGATCCACACAAAGCGCTTTGGGGGACGTGTGTATTGTGGCAGCTAGACTCTGAACTAGGGACCCTCTCACGTGCAACTGTTAACCAACAGACAGACCTAGCGCCAGTCCCATCTGCCGCTCGGTGGTTGAACGTAAGGCTCACGTGCACAGGTTTAGAGGTGACTAGATGTTCAGAGGAAAGTGCTACCAAAGACAATATACAGGCTCCCTACTGGGCAGTCGTACTCACGGCCCTGTGTTGTGGAGCACTGGACCGTTGGTCACAGGAGCTAGACAAACAGTCAAGGGCCTTGAGAGTCGACGTTAGTCTACTCCTAAGTGAAGGAGAGAAGAACGAGCTGTGTCAACGCTGTGGGTACGCTTATCGAATATCGCCCATGGTGTGTGAGTCAAGACCCAAGAGAGTGTCAGCTGTGTTACAGATAGACAATTTGCTCCTGGGTGGCATCTGCACAACTCTGTGTGCTACCGTCACCCGACATAACCGAGATGGATCAATTGAGGCTGGCTCGGACAAACAAGCCCGTTACCAGGCAGAACGAGAACAGAGATATTGTCTCAATCACCGAAGGGTCTACAGAGCAAGCTGTGAGGAACAATGGGAACTGGACAAGTGGAAGGGAGAGTACGAGTGGAGAGAAGGAGAAGAGGTCGACCAAAGGCAAGGAGAAGAAGACGTCGTCACATCAGCATCAGCGTCACGAATCACCCCCGGGTGTGAACGAAGAGCAAAGCAGATTGCATCGTGGTGGGAAGATGAAGAAATGTGCTACTGGGGTCAGGAAACAGACAAAGGAGGTAACAGAGCAGACCATCGACACAAATACAGTTCTGGGACAATCTCGTCAACATACACGAGACGAGAAGAACAAAAAGACAAATGTAGAAAGAAGCAAAAGAGCACCAGGAAAGATCACAAAGAAGACTCTGACCCTGGCTGGTGGTCATGGCAGAAGGACTGTCGACAGAGACAAAGTGAGAGACTCGGGTACTACACGCACGGAGAAAGGGTCCGTAAACACAGGTTCTGGGAACTCTACCTGTCAGGATCACACCACAGAGGCGTCGAACACAGTAGATACTCCACCTCGATTGGACTTTGGCAGAGATTCTCATGCAATGTTGTTGAGTATCATATCAAAACTCTTCCCTTTGGACATCACGGAGGAGCCCTCAACATCTAGTACAGAGCCTGCCATCACCACAAACCCGGCCAAAGGATCTCCCTCACCTAGCAGCCTCAATGAGACCTTAGTGGCAGTAGAGGCACTGGGGAATAATTTCGAAGAGCTGGCTAAGTGGTTCCAACTATTTGAGAGCACAGACGCTAGGGATGTAATAGGATTCGATTTAGCTATGGAGCTGTGCGGCTGTTACGATATCATCATCCGTAGACTGGGGAATGGTGTAAGGGATATATTTGGACAGACAATGTTTATACAAGGCCCACAACATGTCAAAGCAGCAGACCAAGCGCTGCAGTACATTGCGGACTTTGTAAAGGGAGATGTTACCCGCGATTTGAAACCTGTCTTAGAAGAGCTGCTTTGCCAATCCGATAATACCATAGACTTGAAAACTAAGAACATACGGACCGCTTTAGAGAAATTGTCCACTGACAGAGGGAACATATCTTCGGTTCCTCACATTGGCGAGTGTCTTAAGGTTCAATGGGGTCTTGTAGTCCAGATAGTGTGTGCTCTCGTCGCAATTATCCAGACCGCCACTAACCGGCTTTTACTTGAGAGCACAGGACATCAAAAGGATCTCACCTTCGCTAGGCAGGAAAATGTCCGATTGCAATCCGAGTGCAACAAGGCCAGGGAAGACATTGAAAAACTACAGCGTGAGCTGTCTATCATGCTACAAAGTGCTACAACTGAAGGACTATACAAAGATGAAATCAAGAGGACATCGCTGGAGAATAACAATCGCATCAGTGAACTACAAGAGTTGTACGCCAAAGAGCAGAGTCTAGTGGAAACCCTAAACAGTGAAATAGTCAGGATCGTAAGTGAACAGGAGGACGAGAGGTCCTCTTGGAGCGCGAAAGTAGAGCGATTAGTCAATCAGGTCGAAAAAACAGATTCCACAATCGACATGATGCAGAGAGACCATCTAAAAGACAAGGATGCCCTTCAACAGCAGATAGATACTCTGGAAATGGATAAGGACACCTTGTCACGGAATGAGGCAAATCTAAAGAGTCGTATAAAAGAAACCGAGATTAGGCACAAACAAGACCTACGTGACGCACACCTCGCAACAGATCAGCTAGAGGAAGGTCTATGTCAGCAGAAAGTAAAAAATAAAGAGCTTACTGACACCATTCGCAAATGTACTGTCAGCAACCTGGAGCTCAGTCAGACCCTGGCCACACTGGATAAGGAACTAGAGACCAGGAACAAGCAATTGCACATGTATAAAAATACATTGCATTCACTGGATCAGTTGTTTCATGTTCAAATGGCCAATTGCGACCATAGCACTGTGGTATGTAGGATAAGATGTCAGCAAGCAGCCTCGATTGAAAGGATCCGCAAGGTTCTTAAAGGAACAGTTATCCAGGTAATTAAGGAGCAGGGTGATGACGATCACAGCGATCAAGAGGATATGGACACTGAGGCCGATACCGGTCAGCTATTCAAAGATTATGAGCAGGAGATACACGACATCATACAAAGTCGGAGTTCGGAACATCGACCCATGGATGTGAGCGGTTGTAGTTATACAAGACAAAGAGCCATCAAAACCCCAGTAAAACGCAGGTCATGTACATTTCCCGTATTGAATAGGAGCTCAGATGACCACCCTGTGTGTAAGAAGCAAGAGTGCACGAGTGGAGTAAAACACGAAGCGAACCCGGAATACACAGTGAAACCAGAGAAGCAAGAAGAGCCTAATCTTCCAGTGAAGATCGAGTCCCAATATACCCCCCATAACAACATTGTTGACTGTTGTCAACTAAAAAGACAGGAGAATGGTAACCCCTCTGTTGTTAACGACTGTATCAGTAAGCACAGTAATGTCTACATGTTTGACATAGAACTCGGTGAAAATGAAACTCCTGTTAGGAGACATATTCCACACTACTTAGCACACCCCCTGATAGACAAAGATCTAAAGCTCATCAATTTAGGATATGACAAGCCTATTGACACTCTATTGAGTGTGTTACAAGTATCTGAAGAGGTGTCTGAAAATGTAGTCAAGGCCCTGTCAGAATATAACCAAAGCACCTGTCATTGCTCACAGATGGCACAACTCTCTCAGACACTGGGATGTAGGCTTTTTATTTGTTGGGCCCCAGGGGATGAACATGAGATATATGGAGTTAAAGACAATAGCACTTGTGTGTACACCATCATAGTATACAGAGAGAACAGGGCCAAATTTTACTACCTGCTTGCTGTCAAAAGTGAAGGCTTTTACACATACAACCTTGCAAGGCTACCTTTCACATCACAGTTCCAGGTAAACAAGCAGGCCTTTGTACACATGTCCGATGGTTCTTGTCAAGGTCCAGGCCTTTCCAACCCAACACATAGTGTAGATACTATTGAAACTAGTCACATTGTACTACAAGGTGAGTTATAGTTGGATAGTGTTCATCAAAGTCCTTACTCAACATTACAACAAAGTGGTTGACAGAAGTAGTTTATTTGTACAAGGTAATCCATGTCATATACAAATGTTTTTATTTTTCAAAGTTATTCAAGTACAATACAACAGTTTATTCTTTACAAGGTAATATATACAAAAAACATTACATTATATGTTGACAGGGTCATAGAATGTTATATGGAATATGTTGTCTTTTGCAATGGTACATGACACAATAAAAGCATTTCATTGCACAATTACAAGCCTTGCCAATAGGGTCATTATGGGTACATGTCATTTACACTACTGTATACAGTTTGCTGAGTTTCGTAAAGGATGTAGAGCATTCAGAACAGGTGCTACAGCATCTGCATGTTACATGGCCACAGTCTCCAACCCAGTCCTTCTTACTAGAACATGCATGACATGTAAATACAAAGTCTGGTACTCCTATAAGGGGTCTGTCACAGGTGGACTGTTTTCTGCACATTGGGCACTGAAGGACACCATCTTTCTTGATACGTCTTATACACTGTAGACACATGATGTGTCCACATGTAAGGTAGCGGTTTGACATTTCCAAACAGCAGAGACAGGAAAACGGGGTTCGGTATATGTCGTCCAAATCATCATTGTCATCAGGCGCTATAAGGATAGAAACATACGTTATACAACTCAAGTGTACAGAAAGTGAAGTGTACAGAAACGTCCATTGCAGGGTATAGTTACAATAGCTATGTACAATGATCTGCTTACCTGTAAGCACAACGTTTTGGTCTGATTCAATTTCCACCATACATGTATCTTTAGACACATAATGTGGAGATACACACTGGACATTTGAAACAAATCGACCATCTGACTCCATAACGGTGTTTAGGCGTGCCCATTGATCACTGTAGTACAGGGCAAGTGGTATACTCTCGGACAGAGAGTCCCCTGAGATGGTGTTAGTACGACTGGTTGGCTGTGGCTGGCAGATGTACCGACTTGCGAAGAGGCATTGTGTAGGGTCTGTGTCTCAGTACTCTGCCTTTTGTTTTTATTGTGATGTATTTCATGTTGTGGTAGAACGTGTCGACGTTGGTGTCCTGACAGATGTTATCAGTGTGGGGGACCATGTCTGCATATATTAGCATCATATTGTGGTCAATCAGCGCTGTACAAGGAGCCATTGCCGACAGTGCTATGTTGGAATCCCAGACGTTGGAGCATCTAATCCCGTATGTCTTCATCAAGTCGTATATCCTCTGGGGTTGTTGACATTGCACTGTTATCATCTTGGTTGATGACCCAGTCAGTACAACAGTGACACAGTGCGGTTCCTATGGGTCACACATACAAACAATTGTTAACAAAGGCCTAAACAGAGACATTTCACGTTTAAAGTAATTAGAAGGTTTAGGAACTTACATGTTGACAGTGCAGCTTCATGTTCGTCAACTTGTCCGCCACGGTCGATCCCTTCCGTATCGTCCAGTCGTACCCTTTCACTAATGCCACTGTGTTACTCAAATGTTTGTAGAAACTGAGTCCTGGCCTACTGTCAGTATGGGTGACACTGTAGGTGTTACTAACAACACCCAACGCATTTTTGTTTCCCAACAACGTATCCACATTTCCACACTCCATCACATTGACATTCGGTTCAACCCAGAGATTTTGCATCAAACGTACTAACTGGGTTATGTAGTTGGTAGTCCCTTTGGGTTCAATCTCAATGCAGATAACTGTCAAATGTCTAGTATCGTTGTATGTCCACCTGTTCATATACCACTTTGTGATGTTATCCGTGATAAAGTTGATGTGGTCCAGTGGGGTACAACACCAGCGGATGACTATGGTAAGGTACAACATGGTGCTGAGTAGTAGACAAGCCAGAAAATAATGGCTCAACAGAGTAGCTGAGGCACTTCTTATAGGGAGAGCCCCATGGTCCCAACATGGGATCATTATTTCACCCAATGGTGAGGCTCCAAAGTTGTAGCAGTGAGTGGGTGCTCACTCATCACATCACAGCTTAGGCCTCCGACCAAATGCACCTGTATATGAGAGTACAGGCATCCAACCGAGTCTAACCTATCCAGTCAATGTTAGATATCTATACTTTTTTGTTATCCAATAACACACAGCCCACCCGAATAACGCTGACTCCTCCGACCAAATGCACCTGTTTATGAGAGCACAGGCATCCAACCGAGTCTAACCGATCCAGTCAATGTTAGAGATCTACACTTTTTTGTTGTCCAATAACACACAGCCCACCCGAATAACGCTGACTCCTCCGACCAAATGCACCTGTATATGAGAGCACAGGCATCCACCCGAGTCTAACCTATCCAGCCAATGTTAGAGATCTATGTTTTTTGTTATCCACTGACACACAGCCCACCCGAATAACGCTGACTCCTCCGACCAAATGCACCTGTATATGAGAGCACAGGCATCCAACCGAGTCTAACCTATCCAGCCAATGTTAGAGATCTATGCTTTTTGTTATCCACTGACACACAGCCCACCCGAATAACGCTGACTCCTCCGACCAAATGCACCTGTATATGAGAGCACAGGCATCCAACCGAGTCTAACCTATCCAGCCAATGTTAGAGATCTATGCTTTTTGTTATCCACTGACACACAGCCCACCCGAATAATGCTGACTCCTCCGACCAAATGCACCTGTATATGAGAGCACAGGCATCCAACCGAGTCTAATCTATCCAGTCATTGAATTACTATATTTATGTAGTGGTAATACACAGACATATGGTCAGAATGTTGATATGAATGGTGATAATCCACCACTTTGAAAGGACAGAAGTGTCATCACCACCTGAAGCTATTGTCAGACCTAGAACTGAGATTAAAATTTCAACGTATACTCAATTGTGACAATTGCAAGTAGGTGACCACTTACCTTTGCTATTATAAAAGTTGGAAATGTTACATCCTAGAGTACCAAGGTATTGTGACCTAACACTATGTGTGGCCTGTGCCTCTGACGCGACAGGTTCGGAGGCTCATCTGAAGAAGGAAAAGTGGTACTGGTGAACCCCTGTACACATAACCAGGCCTCTATCATATATATAGAGGCACGAGGACAGTCTCTCAAGTAAGGAGGACCAGCCATGTCGGGTACTATAAGCAATGTTCCTAATAACAGTACTTTGTACCACTCAGACAAGAGCCTCCCTGACACAGACCTGTGCATATGGAGCTTTGCTATGGTCCTAATAATGGTTGTGCTGTCACTTATCCTTTGCTTGTGTTACATATATGTGCTATGTGCAAGGAAGACAAGATACATCAGACTGCCTTTGATTTCGGTGTGATTCTATTTAATGTGCATGTGATGTTACTCAGTTGACCTGCTAATAAACAGACACAAATGTGGTTTTGTGGTAGTGTTCTTTATTGGTGGTCCGAACAAACAATACATCAAGTATACAATGAATATGATATGTGTTGAAATAGTGATGGTTACACAGCTGAAGTGTGTTCATGGAGATAGCCTAATGTCACATTTCAGAAGGGCTACACATCCTCTTTCACTCTAGCCGGGTCCCGGTGTCACACGACCATCCCGATCTGTTCTGGTTCTATTCAGATGTACAGGGATGAGTAAGAAACAGAGAGTAAACCACACTTGTATGTGTCAGGTGAAGCAAGGCAAGAGGCTATATATGGCCCGGAGATATAGTTACCTTTGACCACAACTGGAATCACAGAGGAGTCTGTAGCTTCCACGACATTGCCTTCACACTGGCCGTTCCCATCGCATCTTACCTCATCACAGTAGCACGTTGTGGGGACATACACGGTGTCATACTGCAGCGAATGTACACGCGAACATGGTGTGTAAATAGGGGACGATGCCCGTTTGCTACAGGTCTTGTGAGTTATCAGCAGTGCTAAACCAAAAACAATCATCAACGGAGCCGCTATTAAGGAGATATTGAGCCAATCGTCCTTGTTGTCAATCCACCAGTAACCACTGTAGTACTCGTCATGGTTGAACATTGTGAAGGTGAGAGTGTCCGAACACTGGATGTACTCTACTGTCTTGTCTTATGCTATACACAGGTCATTACCTAGAGGTACAGTGTGCGTGTTGGTAAATGTCTTTCCTTTAACACTTGTTTCCTGTGTATCATCAACATGAAATGTGGTTATATTTGTATAGCACAATGAACATACACAATAACCAAGCACTATTAGTACATAAGGCAGGTATGGGGTTTATTTCACGTATACAAAAGATGGGTTACATATATATTGTCATGACAAAGATAACACCTTTCAGTGCTGCGGAGAGCCGTACAATCGGTTATCACCGGGCATCATTTTGGGTTCGGGGACACTCTGGTTCTTTGCCTCTTTTCAGTTGACGCCGAGGTTAGTTCCACGACAAGGTCCATTTGCTCTATATGTGTCAGGATCAGAGTCATCACATAGACTGCTTGGTCAAATTGCCTAGAGTAAATCTCATCTGCTAGGCAGTAAATATCTTTCATCTCAATGACACCATAGGGAATATGATTGTACCCCTTGACAATCTCCCATGACAGCAACAGTTTCACTCTCTTCACATCAGCGTGGCTGAGGTTGGCCAGTGTGTTTTCCAATATTGAACGTAGGTTCGAAGGACGATACTTATCAAGCTTAGCCAGCCCTTCAAGGCCGTGCGCTTCGATGTCAGTGATTCTGAAGTCACTATGGTGCTTTCCGAGTGTGTCCACGATAAGAGTCCAGGCAACCTCCCTGCCGAAGTAGGAGTACATTATATTGATCAGAGTCTCGGGGTATTTCACATAGGCGTCTGACCTCTGCCTCTTAAGCATCATTCGTAGTGTTTCTCTTAGTCTACTGTCTAGTGGCATGTTTTTGTGGTCTTGTATTGCTGCCACGAGCTTCTGGAAGACGTCTTTGTTTCTCATTAGGTAGTTGGCCATCTTGAATTTATTTGTCAGCTCCATTTTCTGACTCTACTCTGGTCTCTCTCTGATCTGTGGACATTTGTAAGTGTATGTGCCCTTTGTGACTGTATGTTTATATATCCTTTCACCAAGGGCTATCAGATGGAGAATACATTAAGGATCACGGCCCGTATCTCCAACTGAGCCTGAAACATCCTACCCACGATGTGTCTATGTGATCTGTAACGTCCGATCGGCTGATTCATCAACCATGTCTAAGACATCCGATCGGGTCAACTCACCGAAGTGTCTCAGCACTCTGACCGGGGTTACCATGTTCAACCGTGGCTGATGTCTCCAACCAGAACAATCTAGTCAGAGTAGATAAAAGTCTACACATCCCAAAGATAGTTTCTATTTAACAGTGTGCACATCTCAACATAGGTTCCTACACAATAGCCACATCTGAAAGTCATGGCTGTACAGTCCTATCTGACAGAATGGGACCAATGTTGTCACAGTGACAACTTCAAGCATGTCACCTTGGATAGGTTTCTAGCCATCCCACACAGAGAGCTGATGGATGACTACGGAGCATCTTTTGCTACACAACATCGGAACCTGTGCAAAACGCTACGAA
This sequence comes from Oncorhynchus mykiss, assembly GCF_013265735.2. NCBI lineage: Eukaryota > Metazoa > Chordata > Actinopteri > Salmoniformes > Salmonidae > Oncorhynchus > Oncorhynchus mykiss. Next base: position 201,928 of record NW_023493666.1, on the reverse strand, counting down.
AGGTGTTGACGAAGAAACTATTGGTAGATCGGAGGCAATGTACTCCATCTACCCCAAGGAAAAGACGACCCTTGGAAATCGACAACTTATCGTGCAAGATAAAGAGCCTATCAATAAGGGATCGAGTGGGGGTCAAGAACAAAAGTTTCAACGGTTCTCCCCGTAGCACAGCCCTAAGTGTCTCTAACTGCAAGACACGAGTATCGGTTCAAGGATCGACTGGGTGCCCCTGTGAGAGCAAGGAAAGGGAGACCAGAGGGCCGATTCTGGTTGAGAACGGTGCACAGGATGCGTAACGGGAACTCAGAGTCTCCAGATACAAACAGGTCCACCCCTAGAAACCGCAGCTATCGAGCCAAAGGATATCGAGAGGATTTAAGCAGAATTGACTACCCTGGGTCCGGAGCTACCTCTTTCAAGAACACTTACAAATGTCGCCGCACTCTGGTGTATGTGTGAACTTGTCCTTGTGCTGTGATGTTACAATAAAAATGCATAGTCTAACTCTTTGTCAATGTCCGGACTTTATTTTTTGTAATAATGATACATCAACACAATAAACATCATCCCAGGTATACCAAATAGCAATTAGTTTCAAAAAGAGACAAAAGTGATATTATTGTTGGAATACAGAACTTTGCATGTATATGACAACAAATGCCTATTCATAAATGCCTATTACCAATAAAGACAGTCCATCCCTAGGTTGTTGCTTTGTGGATAATAGCTATAGCTCTAACAGACGTTTAATAGGCTGAATACGTTCAATTGTCATCAGCCATCAACATGAGCAACATTTGATTCAGGTAAAGAGGGTACCCGGTGTTCTGTTGTTCTGTCTCAGGTGACATTCGCCAGGCGTAACCGTTCTCGGTCCACACCATCGTCCACATGGGATGTATAGTCTGGGGCTGGAAACTGTGGGCCTGGACTCCATCCTGGACTCCCTCTTGCCAGTGGTGTTTGTAGAAGCACTTTGAGCCGAAGTGGCAAGTACCAGGACCTCGATCATAGTATCGACACGGTTTACTCGCGAGGAAATCTTTGTACCTCTGTATCAGTTTCAGCTTGTCCTCTTCATCTTCGACCCAGTGATCACTCGGGATGAAGAAGTGCGATCTAGTTCGGCACTCCGGGCACATTTTAACGGTTTTGATATCGTGACATTTCACCGTTCTCCACGTGCGGATACACTCCAGGCAATAACAGTGGCTACAGTTGGGCAGAATTCCGAATCGGCGCTCCCTCGGATTGTCCTTTTCAAGCACCACCTCCAAACAGACACCACACACCATGTCGCTACTGCGCTGGGTGGCAACGGTGGGACCAGCGGCAGCCTCGATACTTAAAGTATTGTACTCTGTGTTCTGTCTCTCCAACGGTATCACCTCACTCGTACAGGCCATCGCATGTGGTCTCGTGGATGCTGCTGCTGCCATTGCAGTCTGTGGTGATTAGCCTCGCTGAGGTGGTCGGCACCACTGTTAGTGTTCTTAAAGAATAATATCCTCCAAACACGGACCGTGTCTCCAACCATGCTAACTCAGGGACTGCTATTGTAGACTGTTTGATATTACATAAAACAATGACCAGTTTATTCAACCAGGTTAGCCCAGGGAGTGATATTGTAACAATCCCAGGGAGTGATATTGTACAATGTTTGCTATTACATTCAGTGCCTTGTAGAGGCTGCGTTGTGTCATAAAGGTATATGACGGTCCGTACACACTCCAGTACTAAGTACCTGCACTATGCTTACATGTTCTACACACACAGTCAATAGTCCTGGTACGTAAGGCATATAATAGTCAAACCACACTCCATTACTAAGCACCTGTACTATGGGTAAATGTTCCATCCACACTGGGTAAATGTTCCACCCACACACTCAATAATCCTCATCACTGTTATTGTTTCAGACACTCTATGACTAAGGACCGGTACTGTGGTTTCATGGTCTACACACACAGACTCAATACTCCTCCTCACTGTCAACGTTTGAGTCATAACACCCTTCTGTAGACAGATTCTTTGGTTTCGGCTTAGTACCTGGACCCCTCATGGGCTTCGTATGGGAGGATTCACTAGCTTGGTGCTCAGTCAGAGCTGGATTTAACTGTTTGGTGGTCCATTGCAAAGCGAGGCGTTGTTCTTGTGGATTGGTACAGTCAACCTCTCCATTATACTGCCGGACATGCTGCTGTGGCCGAGCTTGACGATGTTGCTGCTGGGGATACAGATGATTCTCTAGAGGTTGAGGTGAATGCTGCGGCTGGGGAAGGTACTGAGGGAACCCATTCGTGAATCTTCCTTCTTGGCTAGGTGGAGCTGAGGGGAGGGTTGTAGACACTGTAGACAAGAGCCAGCTCCTGGGTATATCGCCTAAGGGAAATGTTTTTGTCTTGGGTTCACACAGACCCATGCGGATCATGCGGTTACTCATCATACCCTGCTGGTTGTATGTCGTCGGGCCAGCTGAAGTGATACAGTAACGAAACAACAGATATATGTAGTATCTGGATAATTTGCCAGGCTCAGATAATATCGAATCAGGGATAGGTGCTCCGCTGCGCGCAGTGCTACAGCATTCCATGTGATGGAGAGATTCCACATCACCTCTGGGTATATACAAGGTATCGGCTCTCTTCCACATATCTCTCAAGACCTGCAATGTCATCTGGAGAGTTTCTCCACTCTTCAACCCACTGTCTTGGAACAGACCCGTAGCTGGCGCTCCTGCCACGATCAGGCACTCAAACAGTGACTACGGAAGCGTGTTCAGAGAACACGATCTCTCTACGAACCGAACAGTTCATCTCCTATTTACTACACCTGATATATTACAGATCAATAGCCTATGTCATTGATGTCAGGACTATCGAAAGGAAATGGACCAGTTAAGGAACCAAACCATAAGCAATGCCGAAAGGTTGATAGGACTGGTAGAGCGTTACAATTTGTTTCACGTTAAGACCTTGTGTTATAACGATGTTCAAAGCGTGCTGGTGTGGCTTGGGGTAAAACCTGAACAATTCACCTTCAGACAGAACGAGGACACGGTAACAGTTCTCAACAATGTTATCACAGAGCATAGTCTCACAACTGTCGGAGTGGTGAGCATCTCAGACGAACCTCAGCTAAAGGGTAAGGATCGCGTAGTGGTATACATAAAACGCCACTCGGCACCAGCGACCATGAGCTGTAAATACGACTCAATCGTATTGTTCAGGGTGATAAAATGCAGTGTGAGTGCCCCTTACTCTCCGAGGATTACCAGTTTGATGAGGGAAACACGGACCTCAGTCCAAAAACGCAGGACGCCCATATTCCCGACGTTTGCGAGTGCTACACTTGAGGACATCGAAGCAATGCCTCAGCAGGACCATCCAGTGATAGATGGCTGCTCGACTATGAGCTACAAGACAACTACACCTAGGACGGCCAAAGTGACCATAGACAAATTTGGGCGAATATACAAGCCTCTAAGCCCTACCGCAAACGCACATCACTGGAGCATCTACGCTAACATATCAGGGCCGAGGGGGTCGAAATGTGGCTTCGACATAGAAGACCTGGTATCCAGACCGGACATGGTGCTAGGTCGAGGAGGCTTTGGGGTGACGGTTCAAGTTAACGATCACCTAGTTGCAAAGACCAACCTTTTTCCTGAAATGGTGGACTGGAGTGTTCCTTTCATAGACAATGAATTTAGTCGCTACGCGCACATTGCCTCGCAGGTGGAGGAGGTGATGATCGGCGTGTCAATAAAACACCCCAACATCCTCCGCACGTTCGGAGGCTTTTGGTGTGACATTGCCGGCTACCAATTGGGAGGTAGAGCAGTTGTAGTCATGGAACGAGCACTGTTCTCGCTACAGGAGTTCATGTGGCGTATACAAAATGCCTCAGTAGTCCCCTTAGTAGAACTGGATACTCTCCGGGGGCTTGAATACTTGCGATCGAGAACCATCCAGCACAGGGACTTCACGCACAGGAACGTCTTGGTCTGTCACCAGCCTGATAGAAATACAATACCATTTGCTTTCAAGATCAGCGACTTTGGCACATCATGCAACTTCTCTACCCCAGATCAGCCTCGGGGCAACCGCACTAACATGGCTCCCGAAGTGCTATGGTGCTTGAACTCGGCCATGGGGAGCGACATATTCAGCTGGTACTGTGTGATGTGGGAGTTACACAGCGGCTCGCCCTTGTTCCAATACAAAGGTTCGGACAACGAATATTGTAAGATGACATACGCTGCCAATCTATCCGATATGGTAGGGGTTTACAGACCGGATGACAATGAGACTTTGGGAATACGCTACATGAGATCGTTAAACGCTAGCTCCCTCCAAGCGAAATACAAACACACAAGGCCCAGCGCGGGGACCATACGCAATAAACTCTCTGTCATTGGCTCCAAGATAGTGGACAAAGCTTTTGTCCATATGGGAGTGCTATGCATTACCCTGTTTCCTCAAGAGAGATGGTCTCCTTCCACACTGCTTAATCTCAAACGATACCAGTGTTTGGCGATAGATGTCAAGGATGCTCAGACACCTTCCACACAGATGCCCTTGTCCGTACAGGTAGGGAACTATAGGTCAACCGACATGATAGTGGCCAACGACTGTGTCCCCAAGGACCTCACTAAACTTGTGGAAGAGAGATCGGCGACGCAATCCCCGGTTACAGTGATCGGTTCCGATCCCAAAGTGTACTACGGAATAGACCTTATCAGGTTGGCTCCTGATCTTATCCAGCCGTACAGTTGGTACTCGAGCAAGGCCACGGAGCTCGAAAGTCTATACAAGAGCAAGTATAGCAAACGCAAGGTTGCTGAAACAGACAATCGGTCCGGGGTCAGACCTGCCAAGATGGCTCTCGGGGTGTACGTAGATAATCCAGACGTGGGTACTTCGAACCAACACTGTCCACAGCATCAGCTCCATCCTCACCCGTCCGTCATAATAGATGTGAAACAGGCACACAAACTGACAGATGAACTTCATCCTGTCCAATCCAAGGAGGCTTATGGTATGGACAACTCGGTCACAACTGATGCGGGGCACATGTCAAGGGATGTATCTCTCCTGGATTTGAATAACCTTGAATGGAGTGACGACTTGACAGAAATGTTGAGCTGTAGCAATTTGGGTGATGAGATAGTCAACAATGGCAATTGTAATATAGCGTCTGTGGGCGATAGCTCTGAACAAGGCTCTAGACCTCACCATAGGCCAAGCGGGAGCCAGTGTGAACAACCTCATTGTCAGCCCGTCCCAGGGGCCCATTACTGAAGCCGGTGGCGAGGATGCATCGAACCCACCCAGTAACATACTGGCCGCAGTCGGTGATGCTATACAGGGTAGGGTGAATAATATGAGAGGCAAGATGATCAAGGAAATGTTGAGCTGTGGCAATTTGGGTGATGAGATAGTCAACAATGGCAATTGTAATATAGCGTCTGTGGGCGATAGCTCTGACAAGGCTCTAGACCTCACCATAGGCCAAGCGGGTGCCAGTGTGAACAACCTCATTGTCAGCCCGTCCCAGGGGCCCATTACTGAAGCCGGTGGCGAGGATGCATCGAACCCACCCAGTAACATGCTGGCCGCAGTCGGTGATGCTATACAGGGTAGGGTGAATAATATGAGAGGCAAGATGATCAAGGCTCTAGACCTCACCATAGGCCAAGCGGGAGCCAGTGTGGACAACCATATTGTCAGCCAGTGCAAGGGGAACAGTGCTGACGCTAGTGGTGAGGGTACACAGAAACCACCCAGCAGCATACCGGCAACAGAGCCAGTACAGGATATCGGTGATGATATAGAGGGTAGGGTGAGTATGAGAGGCAAGAGGATCGAGGGGGAGATAAACACAACCATGGTCATTCTGAAGAGTACCAACGAGAAGGAGATAGCACGTTTCAAAGACAGCGTGGTCATCCAGTCACAGAGTATTACCCAAATGCACCCTCTTATATTTGCTGGTCCCAGACATGGATTGTGTAAGTGCTCTATGCGCAAGGATGTGTTCATCTTCCAATACGCTCAGTTGTTCGATGACTGCAAGCAGGTGTTTAACTGGACCGTCGCAGACTCACCTAACTCTGTATACGCTTTTCTGCTACAAGTGTTTCTCACGCTCAAGGAGGCCCTAGATATGCAGTTGCTGCCTACTCACATGACCGAATGGAGATATATCCTTATCGGCAAAGGAGCTGTGATGATCGACATTGTCCCTTATCTGAGCAGGAACTTCAACAAGCCATTGGCCTCGATGTTCAGTGACCAATGTAAGAACTTGACCGGTCTCTGTACTACTATGGTGTCAAAGCACTTACCGGACTCGAACCTGTGCAAATGGCTTTGCAATCTCAGTACTGGCACGTCTACCTCGCAGGTACTGACCGACTCGATCGGGTGGTTGCGGCAATTCAATAACGACGAAAGGACAAGTCCACACCTCTTAACTCTAATCGGTAGATACTTCACGTTCAGAGATTACACATCCGAAATACCTGACTGGCTGACATACTTGGGTGAGGAAGAAGACGCTCGTAATAAAAGCAGCGGCAAACTGCTGGTATACGGAGAACCTCAGCCTTACAGAGGCAACCAGACAGCAGAAGGCCTGGGTGATACTAAGCTGAGTACACTGGTTAGGAACATAGTGCTAAGGATGAGGGTGAAGATATTCGGATCATCTAGGCTGGAAGTGACGACATTAGATTGTACGCAGGGTTTGACAAAGGTGACTCTGAACGTCTCTGCCCTCTCTGGGGTTGTCAGGATAGATCAACTGGACCGGTCAAAGTTACTGACTGACAATGGTAGCTGTTTCACACACGACTTAGTGTCCCATATCGATTCCAAGTGGGCCCCTGTGATATTGTTCACAAAGTGTAAGCGACAGGGACCCGTGCAGGAGTTCACGCTCGACTATTACAAGATGACAATACTCATGGTTCTACTGAACCACGAGGGGTCTGTGTTATCTCTCAGAGAGCTGTTCAATAGCGTGATGACATTCAGCGTGACTGAGTACTAAATGTCGTAAAGTACTAGATATCCTAAACTGCTGTCGACTGGGTCACATCGGAATCTGTGTCGTTGTTCTGCCAAGGCTGATTGGTCTCCCTGTCCACCTTACACTATGCGCGGCTTGATCAATTACGGGGCTTACTGCAGCATCAACAGCGTTGTCCAAGTGCTGTGTGGGACACGTGAGCTACGGGAGTTCATTCTGCAGGTTGATGGTCAAGATCCCCGGTCTCCGAATTCGGTGGCAGTGAGGCTTAAGTGTCTCATCTACGATATGACCAAAGGCAACGCGTCACCGTGTGATCCGAGCTTACTAGTAAACGCAATGACATTGTACAGAGGAGCCCCTTTCGATGTTCAGGAGGACTCGGACGTGGTCTTCAAGTGCATCATCAACGCTCTAGCAGACGACTGTGGGATAGCTAAGAGGATAGGTTCTCTGTGGGACATTGAGAATGAGAACCGTGTGCGCTGCCTCCGTTGTAACACAGTCCAGTCCACACTCAATAAGTCCAACACGATCACCGTGTTGATAGGTGATAATCTCCCCACAGAGCTGCAGCAGTACATAAAACTGTACACTGACATCACGTTCACCACCTGTGACTACCATTGTACACACTGCCACACAGGAACTCAGATTGAAATCACCAGCAAGGTAGTGACATTGCCGCAGGTTGTGTGTATGAGGATCGAACGTGTTAGGAACATTGGCAGAGATACCACTGATATAGTCAAGACGGGCACAAGGTTTGCTTTCCCTGAGACACTGGACCTGAAATATATCATGAAAGACCCTGAAGCACCGGTAGCTACTGTATACAAGCTGTATGCTGTTGTAGCCCACCGTGGTACTCACTACTGTGGACATTACACAGCTTATGTGCGAGACGACAACAATATTTGGTATCTCGCAGACGACTCTCATGTCAGAGTGTGCTCTTGGGAAGATGTCAAGTCAACCTACGAAGCTGGATCTATGCTATACAATGGCGTAGCTTATATGCTCATGTACCATAAACAGCTACCCCACTGTGTGACATGAAGGTTCTGTACATATGTAATAGTATCTATCAGTGTGTACCTTGTATTTCCTTGGATCAACTAATAAAGGTGTGATGAAAGTACCATTGTAAGCGTCCAGTGTTATATTATAGAAGGGCTATGATTACATTCAGGTGAAGACAGATGCAAAGACAAACACAAATAGATCCTGATAACATGTACCGTGTTTAACTCAAGTTTATTATGTCATACAAGGATGGGTATACCTTTCGGTATAGGGCAGTCACACAGGTTAACATATTTCCATATCAAAGTAAACACATTGGTTTCATTTCTTCAAAAGATACCTATCCAGGGTATTGACAACAACCTTGGGTTCCTCCTCTTTATACCGCAAGGTTGAATACATAGCTGACAGCGCTGCTGAAGACATACACGGTTCATCTAACTGCGAGACAGAGACACTGTTAGCCAGCCCCTCTAAATATCGTATAACGTAAGCACTTTTCGGCCCACGTACAGGCTGCTTCTTTATTATATGGGAAGACATAACTGTTATCACATAGAAACAAAATATTCAGTTTCACCAGAGTCCGTTTCAGATATGCTACACCTTGCCCTTGCAGGTTTTTTGTCCAGTTGATCATTAAGTCCAATTCGGAATCGTCCTCTGACTGAGACCCCGTGTTCTCTTCTGACTGGCACTCTGACTTGGCAGCGGATGTAGGCTCAGCAGGATTGGTATGGTGATCCTCTCCACATTCCTCCTGATCCGAACACTCGTGTTGAGTGGTGTCCGCTAGCCAGGCAGCTTGATCAGAAACCCTGGCTGCCTTCCCAGCCTCTACATGTAATCTGTGTCTTTTGACTTGTGACACATCCGACCTCCGATGTGAACCTGTAACACCTGGGAGGTTGGCCAGTTGCTGATGTTTGGAAACGGCGGCTCCTGGGTTGTCAAGGTTCTCCCGGGGCCTATTGACTAGTGGGCTTTTTTGTATCTTCTTAGGCGTGCATATGTCCTCCTGCTCTGAGTCGGTATAGATAACTGGAGAGCGAGTGCCTTTTGACTTGGAACAAGGCACCCTTTTTATTCTCTGCCGAGTGGGTCCCTCCCCTTGGTAGTACGTCCTCATCTTCCTCAGGATCGGACAGTTTCTTTTTGTATTGGTGTGAATCTCGATTGTGGGTTTGTATCTGCTTAGTGGTCTTTACAGTTTCACACCTTGTGTTAGACTTGTCCAGTCTCTTTTTAGCACAGGCTTTGTCTTTCCTTCCTACAAACTTGAGATCCGTCTCTTTACACCCCTTGTCCCTCCTGCTCCTTTTAGATTCTCTCTTGTGATGCCAGCGGTTGGTTTTTGTGAGTTTGACACGCTTGTAATCTTGCTTTATAGAATCGTCCGAGTCGGATAGCAGTGTGCGCTTATAGATGTTCCTTTCCTCTCTCAACCCACCACAGCTAGGCTTAGAGGTATGGGCATCCTGTTCGGACTCTTGTTCGGACTCTGACTGTGACCAGCTGTTATGCCTATGTCCCCGCTTAACATTCTTGGTTTTAGACTTAGCCACTTTTGCCCTCTTTTTCACCTGAGCACAGAATGCATCATCCTCCTCTTCGTCTTCACTGCTTTGTTCTTCACCAGTAGATTGGTCATTTATGAATGGGTCACTGTAATCGTATTCGTCAAGGGCCTCGCTGTTGTCGTAGCCCATTGTATCCTCCAACTCGTCACCGGGGATGTCACTTTCATCCACATTACACTCTTCCTCCTCTTCACTGGGGACTTCCTCGGCCTGGCTCAGCCAAGGGTGGTCATCGTCGCCACTGTACTTGGGTTGCCTTCTGTTCTCTGTTGATTGTTGGTATTTTAGGAAACCCTTCCACCAGGATGACTTTATACCCAATGACTTATTTGACTGATAAGCGGAGCGAACCCGATTTACCACTTTGGTCTTGTGAAAAGGCCTTTCTTTCTTAGTAGATTTGCCAATAATGTGTGTGCTATCCGAATCATTTCGCTTTCTCTCAGCTCCAGGCTTAATCTCTCTGGACAGTTTGGCCACTGGTTGCGCTGAATCATCCCCCGGTTGACACCAGGTACCCTGGAAGGATAGTGATATCTTGCGTCTCCAGTTGTTTATGGACATAGCCTCTAAGCTATCAATCAGGGCTTTGCTGAGTCTGTCCTGCAAGCCGTGGCTCTGAAGTGTATTTACAACGGTTCGGTTGTTGCTGACCCAATTGGCGAGGATTTCCCCGTTTCTTTGTCTAAAAGGGTGTTATCCAATCCGAGGAGAGTACAAACAGCATCTCTCCTGAGACTTTCCTCTTTCAACCAAGGTTCACTCAGCAGTAGAGTGGGAAGGTTCTTGATCCACGTCAAAATGGGAATTGTTTCAGGTGTGACTATAGAGTAACAAGTGTCAGTCTTCTCACTGTCACCATGTCCAGTTTCGTCTTCGCTGTGCTCGTCGACATGAGCCGGACTCTTAGAGGACACATCAGGGTCTTGCACTTGCGTAGAGTGTGGTGAGGATGATCCGCTCTCTGGATCACACCTCTCTCCCTCTCCTACCTTCTGGTATTTCTTTAATTTGTTGTGATAAGTGCGGAGTTTTACAAATAGCACTTTGGCGGTGGCATACATCTGTACCAAGTCCTTGTCCTTGATCTTGCTTGTATCATGTTTGATCAGGGATTGCCAGGTCCTCTGGGTTTTGGCTACGTTGTTGGGTGTGTGGGGGTTGAACAACTCTTCACAAGCTGAAGCCATTTCGAGATTCCCATCGTTACCATATCTCTGTCGCATGTATCTGGAGGTAATTTGAGCCAACTCTAACCAGTCCTTCCTCATCTGCTGCTCCACCATACTGGCACGCTTCTTTTTTACGGCCGTGTGAATGATCTTGTCAGAGGAGTACATGTCCCAGAACCGTACGTAATCTTTCACCTTCTGAAGCGGGCAATATAGTAGCTCTGCCACGGCAAACGCGTTGGGGATCTTACATTCCATATATATAATGGCCAGTTCTACCACTTCCACCATGATAGGGTCACTGATCATACTCTCCACGTGCTTTGGTATGTAATTGCACCAGCTGGTTGGATTCACACGCTTGATGAACGCTGCCAATGCGGGATTGTGTATCTCCTGATACATTTCGGGCCCGGTGATAAACGTGTCTCTCCCAAGCTCCTTTAGCGTGTCATTCCAACAGCTCACCAGCTCACCATTGCCCTTGGCGCATGATTGCTTCACGGCCCTGCAAAACCTCACAGTAGTAGACACGTACAATTCAGGAGCCAGATCCTGGCCCTTTCTCAGTACGACAACAGGTACCAGGTTCACCCGCTTGCCATCCAGGAACTTGCTGCTCCTTCTGAAGTAGACAGTACGAGTGTCATGGTTCTCATAATGGAAGTGCTTTAGGTCACATATCACTTCATTTTCCGTGAAACAATCAACCCTTGTCTCCCTCTTTTTCTTCAGCATCTCAGCCGAAGCAGTGCCTACTACGCAGCACATGGGGGCTATCTCTTCCATGTGAGAGACTAGAACCTGGGTGGACGTTGTGTTGTCCTCCGTGAGTAACAACTGGACAGGCTGAATCTGTTGAAAGGAAGGGGTGAGTGCTGTGGAGTGAGTGGGCACCTCCAGGGTCAAGTCCCAAAAATCGAACATGCTACCAGTGACAGTTTTCAGCAACTCCAGGCTCCCGAGTCCCGGGACAAACAGTACCTCTTGGACGAAGTATGACTTGCCATTGCCTTTCCCATTTGTCGGGATGCCAACGGTGTAGGTTCCAATCATGGACCTGTTCCTGTCGCAGTAGACAAAGTTGTGTTTGTCAGAGTACTGTGTGACCACTGGAATCACCTTCTTACCCTTGGGACTTATCAGTTCTTTAGTCGGTATATAGAAGTTTGTGTAGTTACCGTATGCCAGTAGCACGTGCTTGAGACCAGCCTTGTCTAGACCTGACATTGAGTCAACGCCTGTACCACTTTCAATGTCCACTAGGTCCATCAGCGCAAGCAATAGCAAGTGCGACGGTTGTTGTTGTATAGTGTTAGAGTCCTTGATTACCATATCCCTGATAATCTTATAGATTGTTTTTGGTTTGTACCTTTTCTCCCTCTCCGAAAGTGCCTGTTGCTTACACATCATCAGGTCGACCACTTTATCAAACAGTCCTTGTGTACTTTTACAAGTGAACACATCTTTGTAATCCGATTTGTAATACCAAGGAGGGTGGTCTGCCACAATATATTGTGTGGTTACACCAGCCATGGTCGGTATGTTCAGTATCTATCGATGTCTATCACTTCTTATAGACAGTTCTTGAGTTTCATATGAACCAGCCTTTAAACAACTGGTGGCCCACTGTAGTCAATTGGGTAGAATGGGAGCCTGTTAGACCTCTCTCAAAGTCTCCAGAGTTGTGAAGTGGATATGCCTTGCGTAAGGGCTTTTACATGGCAGTTTGTAGTGACATCACCTACCATTGGCTGGATAAAAATTACCCTCAACCACAGTAACTCAACACTGGTTGGTTATTGGACCATGACTGATACACACCACAAAGACTCTTTTATATGAGCATGACTGGATTCCCCAGCTGTAGCTGAGCTATCTAAGCATGACTCATGTTTCCAAACCAAGTTCAAATATCAAACAGAGACCAATCCTATCTATCCAAACATGGCTCATGTTTCCAACGGGGCCATGTCTCATGCTTCCAAACAGAGTTCAAATATCCAACATAGACCAATCCTATCTATCCAAACATGGCTCATGTGTCCAATGTCACTGTTTAGGGCTATTCTTCCCTCCCACCCTTTTCCTAGCTTTCTCTCTCTCTCACTCTCCCTATTTCTGCCTCTGGCTCAATTTAGGGCTATTCTTCCCTCCCACCCTTTTTCTAGCTTTCTCTCTCTCTCACTCTCCCTATTTCTGCCTCTGGCTCTACTCATGTTTCCAAACCGAGTTCAAATGTCCAACAGAGCCCAATCCTATCAATCCGGCCATGGCTAATGTTTCCAAACCCAGTGCAATTGTCCAACTGAGACCAATTCTATCTATCCAACCGTGGCTCGTGTTTCCAACGGGGCCATGGTTAATGTTTCCAAACCCAGTTCAAATGTCCAACTGAGACCAATTCGATCTATCCAACCGTGGCTCGTGTTTCCAACGGGGCCATGGTTAATGTTTCCGATCCGAGTTCAAATATCCAACAGAGACCAATCCTTTCTATCCAACATGGCTCGTGTCCAATGTCACTGTTTAGGGCTATTCTTCCTCCCACCCTTTTCCTAGCTTTCTCTCTCTCTCTCTCTCTCTCTCTCTCTCTCTCTCTCTCTCTCTCTCTCTCTCTCTCCCTATTTCTGCCTCTGGCTCAATTTAGGGCTATTCTTCCCTCCCACCCTTTTTCTAGCTTTCTCTCTCTCTCTCACTCTCCCTATTTCTGCCTCTGGGTCTACTCATGTTTCCAAACCGAGTTCAAATGTCCAACAGAGCCCAATCCTATCAATCCGGCCATGGCTAATGTTTCCAACCGAGTTCACATGTCCAACTGAGACCAATTCTATCTATCCAACCGTGGCTCGTGTTTCCAACGGGGCCATGGCTAATGTTTCCAAACCCAGTTCAAATGTCCAACTGAGACCAATTCTATCTATCCAACCATGTCTCATATTTCCAACTGGGCAATATCTCATGTTTCCCACCCGAGTTCAAATGTCCAACCGAGAGAAATTCTATCTATCCGAACGTGTCTCATATTTCCAACGGGGCAATATCTCATGTTCCCACCCGAGTTCAAATGTCCAACCGAGAGAAATTCTATCTATCCGAACTTGTCTCATATTTCCAACGGGGCAATATCTCATGTTTCCAAACCCAGTTCAAATGTCCAACCGAGAGAAATTCTATCTATCCAACCGTGTCTCATATTTCCAACGGGGCCATGGCTCAAGTTTCCCACCCGAGTTCAAATGTCCAACCGAGAGAAATTCTATCTATCCAAACCTGTCTCATATTTCCAACGGGGCCATGGCTCATGTTTCCCACCCGAGTTCAAATGTCCAACCGAGACTAACCATAACGAGTAGCAGATGAGCTCGAAATTGCCTGTTTTGGAGGGCTGTGGAGCTCCTGTGTCAACGGGGGCTCTTCTTCCCTCCCACCCTTTCCTAGCTTTCTCTCTCTCTCTCAATCTCATATTTCTGTCTCTGGCTCAAAAAGTGCCTGTTTTGGAGGGCTGTGTGGCTCCAGTGTCAACGGGGCTCTTCTTCCCTCCCACCCTTTTTCTAGCTTTCCCTCTCTCTCACTCTCCACATTTCTGTCTCTGGCTCAAACGTTGCCTATTTTGCAGGGCCTCGGGGCTCCTGTGTCCACTTGGCACTTGGAAAAAGTTGAAGGCTCGTCTGTAAAATCTAGACCAGTTCCATATGTCCAACCGTCGCGAGTAGCAGAGAGGTCCGATTTTGCCTGTTTTGGAGGGCCTGGGGGCTCCTGTGTCCACCTGGCACTTGGAAAAAGTTGAAGGCTCGTCTGTAAAATCGAGACCGTTTCCATATGTCCAACCGTCGCGAGTAGCAGATGAGCTCCGAATTTGCCTGTTTTGGAGGGCCTCGGGGCTCCTGTGTCCACCTGGCACTTGGAAAAAGTTGAAGGCTCGTCTGTAAAATCGAGACCGTTTCCATATGTCCAAACCGTCGCGAGTAGCAGATGAGCTCCGAAATTGCCTGTTTTGGAGGGCTGTGGAGCTCCTGTGTCAATGGGGCTCTTCTTCCCTCCCACCCTTTTTCTAGCTTTCTCTCTCTCTCACTCTCCATATTTCTGTCTCTGGCTCAAAACGTTGCCTGTTTTGCAGGGCCTCGGGGCTCCTGTGTCCACCTGGCACTTGGAAAAAGTTGAGGGCTTGGGTTTGAAATCGAGACCATTTCCATATGTCCAACCGTCGCGAGTAGCAGATGAGCTCCGAAATTGCCTGTTTTGGAGGGCTGTGGAGCTCCTGTGTCAACGGGGCTCTTCTTCCCTCCCACCCTTTTCCTAGCTTTCTCTCTCTCTCACTCTCCATATTTCTGTCTCTGGCTCAAAACGTTGCCTGTTTTGCAGGGCCTCGGGGCTCCTGTGTCACCTGGCACTTGCAAAAGTTGAGGGCTTGGGTTTGAAATCGAGACCATTTCCATATGTCCAACCGTCACGAGTAGCCGATGGGTCCGAATTGCCTGTTTTGGAGGGCCTCGGGGCTCCTGTGTCTACTTGGAAATTTAAAAAGTTGACGTCTCCTCTGTAAATCGAGACCGTTCCATATGTCCAACCGTCGCGAGTAGCAGATGAGCTCCGAATTTGCCTGTTTGGAGGGCCTCGGGGCTCCTTGTCACCTGGCACTTGCAAAAAGTTGACGGCTCGTCTGTAAAATCGAGACCGTTTCCATATGTCCAACCGTCGCGAGTAGCAGATGAGCTCGAAGTTGCCTGTTTTGGAGGGCTGTGGAGCTCCTGTGTCAACGGGGCTCTTCTTCCCTCCCACCCTTTTTCTAGCTTTCTCTCTCTCTCACTCTCCATATTTCTGTCCCTGGCTCAAAAAGTTGCCTGTTTTGGAGGGATGTGTGGCTCCAGTGTCAACGGGGCTCTTCTTCCCTCCCACCCTTTTCTAGCTTTCCCTCTCTCTCACTCTCCATATTTCTGTCTCTGGCTCAAAACGTTGCCTGTTTTGCAGGGCCTCGGGGCTCCTGTGTCCACCTGGCACTTGGAAAAAGTTGAGGGCTTGGGTTTGAAATCGAGACCATTTCCATATGTCCAACCGTCGCGAGTAGCAGATGAGCTCCGAAATTGCCTGTTTTGGAGGGCTGTGGAGCTCCTGTGTCAATGGGGCTCTTCTTCCCTCCCACCCTTTTCCTAGCTTTCTCTCTCTCTCTCACTCTCCATATTTCTGTCCCTGGCTCAAAAAGTTGCCTGTTTTGGAGGGCTGTGTGGCTCCAGTGTCAACGGGGCTCTTCTTCCCTCCCACCCTTTTTCTAGCTTTCCCTCTCTCTCACTCTCCATATTTCTGTCTCTGGCTCAAAACGTTGCCTGTTTTGCAGGGCCTCGGGGCTCCTGTGTCCACTTGGCACTTGGAAAAAGTTGAAGGCTCGTCTGTAAAATCTAGACCAGTTCCATATGTCCAACCGTCGCGAGTAGCAGATGAGGTCCGATTTTGCCTGTTTTGGAGGGCCTGGGGGCTCCTGTGTCCACCTGGCACTTGGAAAAAGTTGAAGGCTCGTCTGTAAAATCGAGACCGTTTCCATATGTCCAACCGTCGCGAGTAGCAGATGAGCTCCGAAATTGCCTGTTTTGGAGGGCTGTGGAGCTCCTGTGTCAATGGGGCTCTTCTTCCCTCCCACCCTTTTTCTAGCTTTCCCTCTCTCTCACTCTCCATATTTCTGTCTCTGGCTCAAAACGTTGCCTGTTTTGCAGGGCCTCGGGGCTCCTGTGTCCACCTGGCACTTGGAAAAAGTTGAGGGCTTGGGTTTGAAATCGAGACCATTTCCATATGTCCAACCGTCACGAGTAGCCGATGGGGTCCGAATTGCCTGTTTTGGAGGGCCTCGGGGCTCCTGTGTCTACTTGGAATTTAAAAAGTTGACGTCTCCTCTGTAAAATCGAGACCGTTTCCATATGTCCAACCGTCGCGAGTAGCAGATGAGCTCCGAAATTGCCTGTTTTGGAGGGCCTCGGGGCTCCTGTGTCCACCTGGCACTTGGAAAAAGTTGAAGGCTCGTCTGTAAAATCGAGACCGTTTCCATATGTCCAACCGTCGCGAGTAGCAGATGAGCTCCGAAATTGCCTGTTTGGAGGGCTGTGGAGCTCCTGTGTCAATGGGGCTCTTCTTCCCTCCCACCCTTTTTCTAGCTTTCCCTCTCTCTCACTCTCCATATTTCTGTCTCTGGCTCAAAACGTTGCCTGTTTTGCAGGGCCTCGGGGCTCCTGTGTCCACCTGGCACTTGGAAAAAGTTGAGGGCTTGGGTTTGAAATCGAGACCATTTCCATATGTCCAACCGTCACGAGTAGCCGATGGGGTCCGAAATTGCCTGTTTTGGAGGGCCTCGGGGCTCCTGTGTCTACTTGGAAATTTAAAAAAGTTGACGTCTCCTCTGTAAAATCGAGACCATTTCCATATGTCCAACCGTCGCGAGTAGCAGATGAGCTCCGAATTTGCCTGTTTTGGAGGGCCTCGGGGCTCCTGTGTCCACCTGGCACTTGGAAAAAGTTGAAGGCTCGTTTGTAAAATCGAGACCGTTTCCATATGTCCAACCGTCGCGAGTAGCAGATGAGCTCCGAAATTGCCTGTTTTGGAGGGCTGTGGAGCTCCTGTGTCAACGGGCTCTTCTTCCCTCCCACCCTTTTTCTAGCTTTCTCTCTCTCTCACTCTCCATATTTCTGTCCCTGGCTCAAAAAGTTGCCTGTTTTGGAGGGCTGTGTGGCTCCACTGTCAACGGGGCTCTTCTTCCCTCCCACCCTTTTTCTAGCTTTCCCTCTCTCTCACTCTCCATATTTCTGTCTCTGGCTCAAAACGTTGCCTGTTTTGCAGGGCCTCGGGCTCCTGTGTCTACTTGGAAATTTAAAAAAGTTGACGTCTCCTCTGTAAAATCGAGACCATTTCCATATGTCCAACCGTCACGAGTAGCCGATTGGGTCCGAAGTTGCCTGTTTTGGAGGGCCTCGGGGCTCCTGTGTCCACCTGGCACTTGCAAAAAGTTGAGGGCTTGGGTTTGAAATCGAGACCATTTCCATATGTCCAACCGTCACGAGTAGCCGATGGGGTCCGAAATTGCCTGTTTTGGAGGGCCTCGGGGCTCCTGTGTCTACTTGGAAATTTAAAAAAGTTGACGTCTCCTCTGTAAAATCGAGACCATTTCCATATGTCCAACCGTCGCGAGTAGCAGATGAGCTCCGAAATTGCCTGTTTTGGAGGGCTCGGAGCTCCTGTGTCCACCTGGCACTTGGAAAAAGTTGAAGGCTCGTCTGTAAAATCGAGACAGTTTCCATATGTCCAACCGTCGCGAGTAGCAGATGAGGTCCGATTTGCCTGTTTTGGAGGGCTGTGGAGCTCCTGTGTCAACGGGGCTCTTCTTCCCTCCACCCTTTTCCTAGCTTTCTCTCTCTCTCACTCTCCATATTTCTGTCCTGGCTCAAAAAGTTGCCTGTTTTGGAGGGCTGTGTGGCTCCACTGTCAACGGGGCTCTTCTTCCCTCCCACCCTTTTTCTAGCTTTCCCTCTCTGTCACTCTCCATATTTCTGTCTCTGGCTCAAACGTTGCCTGTTTTGCAGGGCCTCGGGCTCCTGTGTCTACTTGGAAATTTAAAAAAGTTGACGTCTCCTCTGTAAAATCGAGACCAGTTCCATATGTCCAACCGTCACGAGTAGCCGATTGGGTCCGAAGTTGCCTGTTTTGGAGGGCCTCGGGGCTCCTGTGTCCACCTGGCACTTGCAAAAAGTTGAGGGCTTGGGTTTGAAATCGAGACCATTTCCATATGTCCAACCGTCACGAGTAGCCGATGGGGTCCGAAATTGCCTGTTTTGGAGGGCCTCGGGGCTCCTGTGTCTACTTGGAAATTAAAAAAGTTGACGTCTCCTCTGTAAAATCGAGACCGTTTCCATATGTCCAACCGTCGCGAGTAGCAGATGAGCTCCGAAATTGCCTGTTTTGGAGGGCTGTGGAGCTCCTGTGTCCACCTGGCACTTGGAAAAAGTTGAAGGCTCGTCTGTAAAATCGAGACAGTTTCCATATGTCCAACCGTCGCGAGTAGCAGATGAGGTCCGATTTGCCTGTTTTGGAGGGCTGTGGAGCTCCTGTGTCAACGGGGCTCTTCTTCCCTCCCACCCTTTTCCTAGCTTTCTCTCTCTCTCACTCTCCATATTTCTGTCCCTGGCTCAAAAGTTGCCTGTTTTGGAGGGCTGTGTGGCTCCACTGTCAACGGGGCTCTTCTTCCCTCCCACCCTTTTTCTAGCTTTCCCTCTCTGTCACTCTCCATATTTCTGTCTCTGGCTCAAAACGTTGCCTGTTTTGCAGGGCCTCGGGCTCCTGTGTCTACTTGGAAATTAAAAAGTTGACGTCTCCTCTGTAAAATCGAGACCAGTTCCATATGTCCAACCGTCACGAGTAGCCGATTGGGTCCGAAGTTGCCTGTTTTGGAGGGCCTCGGGGCTCCTGTGTCCACCTGGCACTTGCAAAAAGTTGAGGGCTTGGGTTTGAAATCGAGACCATTTCCATATGTCCAACCGTCACGAGTAGCCGATGGGGTCCGAAATTGCCTGTTTTGGAGGGCCTCGGGGCTCCTGTGTCTACTTGGAAATTTAAAAAAGTTGACGTCTCCTCTGTAAAATCGAGACCGTTTCCATATGTCCAACCGTCGCGAGTAGCAGATGAGCTCCGAATTTGCCTGTTTTGGAGGGCCTCGGGGCTCCTGTGTCCACCTGGCACTTGGAAAAAGTTGAAGGCTCGTTTGTAAAATCGAGACCGTTTCCATATGTCCAACCGTCGCGAGTAGCAGATGAGCTCCGAAATTGCCTGTTTTGGAGGGCTGTGGAGCTCCTGTGTCAACAGGGCTCTTCTTCCCTCCACCCTTTTTCTAGCTTTCTCTCTCTCTCACTCTCCATATTTCTGTCCCTGGCTCAAAAAGTTGCCTGTTTTGGAGGGCTGTGTGGCTCCACTGTCAACGGGGCTCTTCTTCCCTCCCACCCTTTTCTAGCTTTCCCTCTCTCTCACTCTCCATATTTCTGTCTCTGGCTCAAAACGTTGCCTGTTTTGCAGGGCCTCGGGCTCCTGTGTCTACTTGGAAATTTAAAAAAGTTGACGTCTCCTCTGTAAAATCGAGACCAGTTCCATATGTCCAACCGTCACGAGTAGCCGATTGGGTCCGAAGTTGCCTGTTTTGGAGGGCCTCGGGGCTCCTGTGTCCACCTGGCACTTGCAAAAAGTTGAGGGCTGGGTTTGAAATCGAGACCATTTCCATATGTCCAACCGTCACGAGTAGCCGATGGGGTCCGAAATTGCCTGTTTTGGAGGGCCTCGGGGCTCCTGTGTCTACTTGGAAATTTAAAAAAGTTGACGTCTCCTCTGTAAAATCGAGACCATTTCCATATGTCCAACCGTCGCGAGTAGCAGATGAGCTCCGAAATTGCCTGTTTTGGAGGGCTGTGGAGCTCCTGTGTCCACCTGGCACTTGGAAAAAGTTGAAGGCTCGTCTGTAAAATCGAGACAGTTTCCATATGTCCAACCGTCGCGAGTAGCAGATGAGGTCCGATTTGCCTGTTTTGGAGGGCTGTGGAGCTCCTGTGTCAACGGGGCTCTTTTTCCCTCCCACCCTTTCCTAGCTTTCTTCTCTCTCACTCTCCATATTTCTGTCCCTGGCTCAAAAGTTGCCTGTTTTGGAGGGCTGTGTGGCTCCACTGTCAACGGGGCTCTTCTTCCCTCCAACCCTTTTTCTAGCTTTCCCTCTCTGTCACTCTCCATTTCTGTCTCTGGCTCAAAACGTTGCCTGTTTTGGCAGGGCCTCGGGCTCCTGTGTCTACTTGGAAATTTAAAAAAGTTGACGTCTCCTCTGTAAAATCGAGACCAGTTCCATATGTCCAACCGTCACGAGTAGCCGATTGGGTCCGAAGTTGCCTGTTTTGGAGGGCCTCGGGGCTCCTGTGTCCACCTGGCACTTGCAAAAAGTTGAGGGCTTGGTTTGAAATCGAGACCATTTCCATATGTCCAACCGTCACGAGTAGCCGATGGGGTCCGAATTGCCTGTTTTGGAGGGCCTCGGGGCTCCTGTGTCTACTTGGAAATTTAAAAAAGTTGACGTCTCCTCTGTAAAATCGAGACCATTTCCATATGTCCAACCGTCGCGAGTAGCAGATGAGCTCCGAAATTGCCTGTTTTGGAGGGCTGTGGAGCTCCTGTGTCCACCTGGCACTTGGAAAAAGTTGAAGGCTCGTCTGTAAAATCGAGACAGTTTCCATATGTCCAACCGTCGCGAGTAGCAGATGAGCTCCGAAATTGCCTGTTTTGGAGGGCTGGAGCTCCTGTGTCAACGGGGCTCTTCTTCCCTCCCACCCTTTTCCTAGCTTTCTCTCTCTCTCACTCTCCATATTTCTGTCTCTGGCTCAAAAAGTTGCCTGTTTTGGAGGGATGTGTGGCTCCAGTGTCAACGGGGCTCTTCTTCCCTCCACCCTTTTTCTAGCTTTCCCTCTCTCTCACTCTCCATATTTCTGTCTCTGGCTCAAAACGTTGCCTGTTTTGCAGGGCCTCGGGCTCCTGTGTCCACCTGGCACTTGGAAAAAGTTGAGGGCTTGGGTTTGAAATCGAGACCATTTCCATATGTCCAACCGTCGCGAGTAGCAGATGAGCTCCGAATTGCCTGTTTTGGAGGGCCTCGGGGCTCCTGTGTCCACCTGGCATTTGCAAAAAGTTGAGTGCTCGGGTTTGAAATCGAGACCATTTCCATCTGTCCAACCGTCACGAGTAGCCGATGGGGTCCGAAATTGCCTGTTTTGGAGGGCCTCGGGGCTCCTGTGTCCACCTGGCACTTGCAAAAAGTTGACGGCTCCTCTGTAAAATCGAGACCATTCCATATGTCCAACCGTCACGAGGAGTCGATTGGGTCCGAAATTGCCTGTTTTGGAGGGCCTCGGGCTCCTGTGTCCACCTGGCACTTGGAAAAAGTTGAAGGCTCGTCTGTAAAATCGAGACCATTTCCATATGTCCAACCGTCGCGAGTAGCAGATGAGGTCCGATTTGCCTGTTTTGGAGGGCTGGGAGCTCCTGTGTCAACGGGGCTCTTCTTCCTCCCACCTTTTCCTAGCTTTCTCTCTCTCTCACTCTCCATATTTCTGTCCCTGGCTCAAAAGTTGCCTGTTTTGGAGGGCTGTGTGCTCCACTGTCAACGGGGCTCTTCTTCCCTCCCACCCTTTTTCTAGCTTTCCCTCTCTGTCACTCTCCATATTTCTGTCTCTGGCTCAAAACGTTGCCTGTTTTGCAGGGCCTCGGGCTCCTGTGTCTACTTGGAAATTTAAAAAAGTTGACGTCTCCTCTGTAAAATCGAGACCAGTTCCATATGTCCAACCGTCACGAGTAGCGATTGGGTCCGAAGTTGCCTGTTTTGGAGGGCCTCGGGGCTCCTGTGTCCACCTGGCACTTGCAAAAAGTTGAGGGCTTGGGTTTGAAATCGAGACCATTTCCATATGTCCAACCGTCACGAGTAGCCGATGGGGTCCGAAATTGCCTGTTTTGGAGGGCCTCGGGGCTCCTGTGTCTACTTGGAAATTTAAAAAAGTTGACGTCTCCTCTGTAAAATCGAGACCGTTCCATATGTCCAACCGTCGCGAGTAGCAGATGGCTCCGAATTTGCCTGTTTTGGAGGGCCTCGGGGCTCCTGTGTCCACCTGGCACTTGGAAAAAGTTGAAGGCTCGTTTGTAAAATCGAGACCGTTTCCATATGTCCAACCGTCGCGAGTAGCAGATGAGCTCCGAAATTGCCTGTTTTGGAGGGCTGTGGGCTCCTGTGTCAACAGGGCTCTTCTTCCCTCCACCCTTTTCTAGCTTTCTCTCTCTCTCACTCCCATATTTCTGTCCCTGGCTCAAAAAGTTGCCTGTTTTGGAGGGCTGTGTGGCTCCACTGTCAACGGGGCTCTTCCCCTCCCACCCTTTTTCTAGCTTTCCCTCTCTCTCACTCTCCATATTTTCGTCTCTGGCTCAAAACGTTGCCTGTTTTGCAGGGCCTCGGGCTCCTGTGTCTACTTGAAATTTAAAAAAGTTGACGTCTCCTCTGTAAAATCGAGACCAGTTCCATATGTCCAACCGTCACGAGTAGCCGATTGGGTCCGAAGTTGCCTGTTTTGGAGGGCCTCGGGGCTCCTGTGTCCACCTGGCACTTGCAAAAAGTTGAGGGCTTGGGTTTGAAATCGAGACCATTTCCATATGTCCAACCGTCACGAGTAGCGATGGGGTCCGAAATTGCTGTTTTGGAGGGCCTCGGGGCTCCTGTGTCTACTTGGAAATTTAAAAAAGTTGACGTCTCCTCTGTAAAATCGAGACCATTTCCATATGTCCAACCGTCGCGAGTAGCAGATGAGCTCCGAAATGCCTGTTTTGGAGGGCTGTGGAGCTCCTGTGTCCACTGGCACTTGGAAAAAGTTGAAGGCTCGTCTGTAAAATCGAGACAGTTCCATATGTCCAACCGTCGCGAGTAGCAGATGAGGTCCGATTTGCCTGTTTTGGAGGGCTGTGGAGCTCCTGTGTCAACGGGGCTCTTCTTCCCTCCCACCCTTTTCCTAGCTTTCTCTCTCTCTCACTCTCCATATTTCTGTCCCTGGCTCAAAAAGTTGCCTGTTTTGGAGGCCTGTGTGGCTCCACTGTTCAACGGGCTCTTCTTCCTCCAAACCAGTTTTCTAGCTTCCCTCTCTGTCACTCTCAATTTCTGTCTCTGGCTCAAAACGTTGCCTGTTTTGCAGGGCCTCGGGCTCCTGTGGTCTACTGGGAATTTAAAAAAGTTGACGTCTCCTCTGTAAAATCGAGACCATTTCCATATGTCCAACCGTCACGAGTAGCCGATTGGGTCCGAAGTTGCCTGTTTTGGAGGGCCTCGGGGCTCCTGTGTCCACCTGGCACTTGAAAAAGTTGAGGGCTTGGGTTTGAAATCGAGACCATTTCCATATGTCCAACCGTCACGAGTAGCCGATGGGGTCCGAATTGCCTGTTTTGGAGGCCTCGGGGCTCCTGTGTCCACTTGGCACTTGCAAAAAGTTGACGTCTCCTCTGTAAAATCGAGACCATTTCCATATGTCCAACCGTCGCGAGGAGTAGCAGATGAGCTCCGAAATTGCCTGTTTTGGAGGGCTGTGGAGCTCCTGTGTCCACCTGGCACTTGGAAAAAGTTGAAGCTCGTCTGTAAAATCGACCATTTCCATATGTCCAACCGTCGCGAGTAGCAGAAGATGAGCTCCGAAAATTGCCTGTTTTGGAGGGCGTTGGAGCTCCTGTGTCAACGGGGCTCTTCTTCCCTCCCACCCTTTTCCTAGCTTTCTCTCTCTCTCACTCTCCATATTTCTGTCTCTGGCTCAAAAGTTGCCTGTTTTGGAGGGAGTGTGGCTCCAGTGTCAACGGGGCTCTCTTCCCTCCCACCATTTTCTAGCTTTCCCTCTCTCTCACTCCTCCATATTTCTGAGTATCTGGCTCAAAACGTTGCCTGTTTTGGAGGGCCTCGGGGCTCCTGTGTCCACCTGGCACTTGGAAAAAGTTGAGGGCTTTGGGTTGAAATCGAGACCA